>NC_090648.1:482409525-482709525 GCF_040937935.1 Hyperolius riggenbachi | reverse complement strand
AATATGATTTAATATAGCTCACAAGATTGGGTATTTTGAGCACAAACTGTTAATCAATTTATTTATTTTGCAGGATGTGGTTATTAGAAAAGAGAACTGACACTTTTTATGGCTGCTGTTAAAGTGAACCTCTACTGTCGATGAGCACTTTATTTCAATTAACAATCAGGTACTAAGGTTTTTCAAATTAAATTCAGTCTCCATTCAAATGTGTATGCATGTGTGTCATTTAGGTATCTTTCACCCTGAAAGGGGCTATTTGAAGTGAGAGTATTTGGAAAGTGGCCCTCTTGTGCAGAACACAGGTAAAACAGAGTTGCCAATCAGATTAAAACAAAGTTAAAACAAATTAAAATTCTTAACTCCACCTTGAATAATCAACACGAGGTTTGACTGCAAAAATCTTTAATTGTATACTCAAAAATGCAACACATTTCGTAGGACCAAGCCCGCTTCTTCAGGCAATAAAACCTGTGCCAACACACTTGCTTTAATTCTTAATCACCTGTCCCTGGTTTATTGCCTGAAGAAGCGGGCTTGGTCCAACAAAATGCATTGCATTTTTGGAGTATACAATTAAAGATTTTTTGCGGATAAATCTCGTATTGATTCTTCAATGGGAAAATAAGTTCTACTTCCCCTATTTTTATTTGTTTTAACTTTGTTTTCATGTGATTCTCACCTCTGTTTTACCTGCACACTATACATCAGGTCCACCTTGCGTGGTGGGGTCTTGCCCCATTGTCCTCTTTCTATGGAGAGGGAGATCTTAAATTCCTTGAGGGGATTGGGCTTAAATTTCGAACTGCAGTGAGAATAACATAATGAACAAAAGTGCTTCATTTTTACAATAATTATGTATAAATGATTTAGTCAGTGTTTGCCCATTGTAAAAGCTTTCCTCTCCCTGATTTACGTTCTGACATTTCCACACACAGATTTGCATATCATCAAAGGAGGAATCCGAACACAGATTTGCTGGAACACTGTAGGGGAAATGTATTGTTCCATCACACACACTTATGCAATTCACATCCGACCTGATGGCCGACGATCGTTTCGGGGCCGCAGGGGGTCCCTTCTATCAAGGCATAGGCAGAAGAGAAGTGAGAGATTTTAGGGATCTCTCCTTAACTTAAAGACAGAAGAGTTAAGTTTACTATATGCCTTATCACCATGGTGATAACACTAGAAACAGCTCAGAAACGTTATTAAAGACAAGAGATAAGCTTAGTGAACTGAGGCCAATATCAGCCATACAGATTATCCGCTTGAGAAAATGAAAATATTTCTCATGTAAAAGGGGGTATCCTCTACTGATTGGGATGAAGTTCAATCCTTGGTCACGGTTTCTCTTTAAGTTCCCCTACTGCCTATCAAGTGGTTACCTGTAGGCAACCCACACTTGTGAGTATAACTTTACGCTCAGCCTTATCTAATTTTATACTAAATACTACTCTATAGTGGGCTCTTGCGCAGAACAGTTAAAAAGGGTGCAAGATGCATCCTGGTAAAATGGGCACCGCCCCCTAGATTTTGCCACCTGAATCATATCATTCAGGTGGCTTCATGGTAGGGCAGTTCCTAGAGCTAAACATTTCCTTTTGACTATAGTTTTTCCTACCTGGGGTTAGTTACTCTCCTAGACAAATTATTGGAAGGCTGATTTCCAATGTATTAAAAAAAGGCCAATACAGTAGACAAGTAGAATCCGGGCACCAATGAACTGCAAATTCCACGTTTATTTCATCCCACACACAGACAGATACGAGTGCATAGGGCTGGTCTAACAGCCATTTCACAAGCAAACACGCTTGCTTCTTCAGAGACTGCAAGCGCGTTTGCTTGTGTTTGCTTGATTCTACTTGTCTACTGTATTGGCTATACTTATTGCTTGCTGTCCGGAGGCACATGAAGCTTTGACCACTGACCCCCACTAAGGCTGCCAATAGCAATTAGTGCCGCCTCCTCCTCTTCTCCATTGACTGACAGATCTGATCTTGCAATCGGAGGCAGAGCACAGATGCAGAACCCGGAGGCATTGTGTGGAGAGAAACATGGAACGTCTGTGACTGAGACACCTACAGGTACCACAATTGTCCAGGAAGGAAGGAGTGATTGGCAAACCTTCTTGACGGATACGGTGCAAGGGTCAGCGTCCAGCAGGGCGCTGGCTGTGAAGGTGGTTGAACAGAAGGTACGCAAACTTTCAGAAAAAGAAGTACAACTGTTCTGGACAGTAGCCACCCTCAAACGTTATGATGACAAACAGATTGCGGCTAGAGGTTTCAGGAAATACAGTGAAGCTATAGAGTATCAAGACGACCAGGATTTTATGAAGCTTTGGCATGCTCAACAACTTGATAACGCCTTGAAATTGCAGAAAATAGTGTTGAAAAGGAGTGAAGTGGAGTACAATAAGCTTGCAACGGAATTAGAGGAATGCAAATTGGAGTTGAGTCAACTTACTACACCAGAGAAATATAAAGATACCCTGTCAAAAATTGACACCCGTCTAGGGTCTTATAATTTAATACTTATTGCTTGCTGTCCGGAGGCACATGAAGCTTTGACCACTGACCCCCACTAAGGCTGCCAATAGCAACTAGTGCTGCCTCCTCCTCTTCTCCATTGACTATTAAAAAAAGGCTGTGGCCACCAAGAACTGTCAATCAGACATTTATGAAGCAAAAACCAGCCTCACACTTTCATGGTGCATGTCCTGCGATGGCATGTTTGAAGTCAATAACCGAATCCCAGAGTGTGCAATTATACATAGCTGCCTGGCCAGATTTCAGGCAAGGCCACAAAGGCTATGGCCTAGAGCACCAGGTAAGCAAGGGGCGGGCTGTGGGCAGCAGCTGAACATTTGCTACACAGAGTTGCACATAGCTGTGGGCGGCTACCAGCAGTCGGATTTGGCTCTCGGGGGATGAAGGGGCAGTGAAAGAGCACTTAGGCTACGTTTCCATTTGTGCGGCGGCACGCGTCTTGCGAGACGCGATGCCGGCACAACTGCTGCCTCTCGCAGCCGAATCCCTCTAGCCGGACGAAATTATGCTGCAGGGCCTCAGATTTTTCCTCGACCACGAATTCAGATGGCTCTCATAGACTTCTGTAGGCTGCTGTAATCCATCCGAATTCGTGGGCGGGCAATAGGCCGGGATTCGCAGCAGTGGAAACCCGGCCTTACAGTGATCTCTGAGCTGCCTGTCACTTAATATGCTGCTCACCAAGGAGCTTACAATCTATTCCCTGCCATCATGTCACTAACTGTCCTCAGAGGAAGTGTAATTCCTGCCATTTGGGGAGGGGAGGAGTTTAGAGTGTTGTTGTCATGGGGCAGCTGGTAATAGTGGGCCTTGGGCAGTAAAAAGTGCAAATCGGGCCCTGCAAAGCTGTATTAAATAGGGATGCTCATTCGGATTTCGTGAAATTGAAATTTCCGAATTTCCGATAGGAAATCCGAATTTCTGATCAGAACTCAGAAATTGGAAACCGGAACTTGGAAATCGGATTTCTGCAGAAATACTGCATTACTGCAAC
Source organism: Hyperolius riggenbachi (assembly GCF_040937935.1). Lineage (NCBI taxonomy): Eukaryota > Metazoa > Chordata > Amphibia > Anura > Hyperoliidae > Hyperolius > Hyperolius riggenbachi. Next base: position 482,705,979 of record NC_090648.1, on the reverse strand, counting down.
TTGGTCATTTTAGCCCAATCACAGAACTCTGAAGCATTGGACCAATCAGAGAATGCAGTGTCAACTCAGATGTATTTGGCCAATCATAGAATGCAAAAATTACCAAAAAAAACACTACTCGGAAATCGGAAATCCGAGGTCGTAAATCCCAAAACTCAGTAATCGGCATTGGCGGAAATCAGAATTTCTGCGGAATCGGAAATCGTCATTGTTGCTATTACGGTAGTTATGTCCCTCCACGCACCCTCCGCTCTGCCAACAAGATGAAGCTGGTTATTCCCAGGATACACCTAACATTTGATACTCGGGCCTTTTCCTATGCAGCCCCTACTCTATGGAAGGCTCCTTCTCTGGACAGCTTTAAAAAAAGGCTAAAAACTCACCTCTTTTCCCTAGCCTTTGAGACTGCATAATGCAGGGTCACAGCCCTTTGAGTCCCCAGGGAGAAAAGCGCTATATAAATATTATTGTTATTGTTATCTGCCTATATTTTAATGCAGCACTAGTGATGGTGGGTTATTTATGCTATAAGGTTACAGTAACTCCGGCATACTCCAGTTGTACAATCTGTCTGCATATACATTACTCTTTACCTTTCAGTTAAAGTCTATTACAGTCAGCATATGGTGTTCATGATATGCAAATCCACTTCCTGTTATTAAATGACAAGCCCCCTATAACTAGGATCAGGGCCGGCCCTAGACTTTTTGCCGCCTGAGGCAAACTTAGAAAAAATCGCCAGCAGGAAGGGGGTATTGGGCAGAGCGGCGGGGAGGGGGGTCGGACCCCCTCCCTCGCCTGGGTCCCCCGATCTGCGCTCCCCCTCCAGCTTTAAAAAGTTAAGTAGCTGCTGCTACTAGTAAGAGGCAACGGGCGGGGATCACTCACCTCTTCCACGTTCCAGCGTGCGTTCCACTGTCATCACTTCCTGCAACGCCGCCCACTGTACTGTAAGTGGACGGCGTTGCAGGAAGTGACGTCAGTGGAACGCACGCTGGAATGCGAAAGAGGTGAGTGATCCCCGCCCATTGCCTCTTACTAGTAGCGGCTGCTACTTAACTTTTTAAAGCTGGAGGGGGATTGCAGATGGGGGACCCAGGTGAGGGACCCCGCCTCTAGGCCCAATAGCTTCTTCCTGCCCGCTACCCTTCCAGCTCGCGGCCGCCCCCCCCCCCCGCACCCACGGACAGGTGGGTCCCGCCCCCCCTAGAAGTACCGCCTGAGGCAAATGTTTCTCCCCACCTCATGAGCGGGTCGGCCCTGACTATGACTTGAGTACTAACAAATGTACGCATACTAGGTTGAGTATTTTTTTTTTTCCAGTGGTGGCACTAACTTGTCGTGACAAGATGGAACATAAATACCTATTTCTGTTTATAACTGAGATTGCTTGTATGGCAATTAATGTACATATGGATAACTGAGGATCTTTTTTTTTTTTTACAAACACTGACAATAACTTGTTGCATAAAGAGAGAAAGAAAACGACCCTCTTTGTTTTAACTAAGATGGTTTGCTTGATGAGGACTGTAAACATGCTTAGATGAGAAAGTATTTTTTCGTTTCAGTGGTAACACTAACTTGTTACTGAGACAGGAAATAAGTAGCAACCCCCCTTTATACCTGGGATGACCTGTGTGATAAAAGTATGTGCAGTACGAGTACTTTTTTTCTTTCTAGCACTAATTTGTTGTGAGACAGAAATTACATTACAAAACCTCTCTTCATAAGGCTGTAGACACACTATGAGCGCTTTCTGAGCACTTTTCTTACCATCAGAGCTTTCTGAGCATTTAAAAAAAAAAACGCTCCCCTTGACTTGCATTAAAATTGCTGTAAAATTGCCACAATTTTAACCACTTTACCACCACGCTCCTTTTAACACCCTTTCCCCACCAGGAGCGTAGATATACGCACCTCCTGCCGCTACCGCCGCTGTCCGTGCTCCCGCTCGCTTGTGCGCGCACTCCCACGCTCGGGAGCGTGCGCACGAGATGATCGGAAATGGATTTCCGATCTCCGATTTCCGATTTCTCATTGATCTCGCTCAGAGATCAATGAACGTGAAAAAGCGTTCCCATTCATTGATCTCAGCCCCCTAGCAATGATCAGCTGCTTCTATGAGAAGCAACGCGATCATTGTGAAAAAAAAAAGTTTTCCAGCCTCATTGAACGTCCTGTAAGTGTACTTCCGATGCTTACAGGACGCATGCACAAAAATTACTGTGGCCATCTTGTGGCCAAATAGTAAAACTACATCCAAAACATTTTTCATACACAAATAACCAATTTATTTATTTTTTGTAATAAAAAGAAAAAAAAATTACAATAAAAAAAAAACCATAAACCTTAGGGACTGAACTCTTTAAATATTTATGTCAAGAGGGTACAACACTGTTACTTTATAAACTATGGGCTTGTAATTAGGGATGGACGCAGAACTAAAAAAAAATGCACCTTTATTTCCAAATAAAATATTGGCGCCAAACATTGTGATAGGGACATAATTTAATTGGTATAATAACCAGGACAAATGGGCAAATACATTTCATGGATTTTAAATACAGTAGCATGCATTATTTAAAAACTATAATGGCCGAAAACTGAAAAATAATATTTGTTTCCCACACTTTTCCCTATTTTTCCTATTTTCCCATTAAAACACATTTAGAATAAAATAATTCTTGGCATAATGTCCCACCTAAAGAAAGCCTAATTGGTGGCGAAAAAAACAAGATATAGTTCATTTCATTGCGATAAGTAATAATACATTTATAGACGAATGAATGGAAGGAGCGCTGAAAGGTGAAAATTGCTCTGGTGCTCAAGGGGTAAAACCCCTCAGTTCTGAAGTGGTTAATGCAAGTCAATAGGAGCATCTATTAAAAAATGCTCAGAAAGCTCTGATGTCATAAAAGCACTCAGACAGCACTAGCGTGTCTACAGCCTAGCGGTTTGGTAAAAAAATCTGTGCACATTACGAGTGCTCCAATTTTTTCCAACAGTAACATTAAAACGTTAACATGTTCTACGTAAAGTGGAAGACGAATGACAACCCCCATTTATAGACTGCGATCGGCTGTATTATAGAAGGTAAAGAAAGGAGTTAATAGAGGAACCCCTTGAGAAAGTCACGTGGACGAAACCGGTTGGGGAGGAGCTACAGGCCAGGCGAGGGATTGCGGAAGTACGCGGACGCTAGCTGGACGGCGGTGTTACGTGGAGTGAATGGCCGGTTGCGGCCCGCTATATTTCCTACCCTACGCTTACCTGTATGCCTGTCAATTTTATTAGAAATTTGATTACGCTATGTGGAGCGTTTTTATGTTTCATACTATGTTAATGAGGATATGAAGAGGTTACAGAGAAGAGCCCATTTATGACCAGAGGGGCAGACGTTTGTTTGACACAAGCAGTGTGGTGGTGGAGTTAGAAGATTTTAGAGTTTGTGAACAGATCGGAAGATTCTTGCGCTGTTCATTAGAGACATTATTGTATTATAAAGGGTGTATGCACAGTACGTTAAAGTGCTTAAATTACCAATAACTTTTTTTTGTGATAAATGACACTTTAAAGAAATTACAGCCCCCCTTTGATAAAGGAATGGAATGTGTGACAACTGTATGCACAGAAGAGGTTGTACTTCAAAAATGTTTTTCATAATATATATGTGTAACAGTGGTACAGACTTATACGAAAATGTACTAGAATAGGCCCCACAGGACAAAACATACTTAGGCTGGTTTCACACTTCTAACCAGCATTGTAGGAGCGCTGCAGTGCGATGATCGCAGTCTTAGGTACAAGCTCAGTAGTATCCATGGGCAAAACTCTTCCCCATAGAGGGACAGTGCAGATACGGTGATTGACAACCGTCCCATGATCCCTTGTGCACATCCCAGGATAAAACGCAGATAGGAGGGTGAGTGGAGGCCACAACCATTCCTTCCTTCTTTAGAAAACAAAAAAGGAGTCCATGCTAGATCTCCCTACCATAGAGTACAGCAGGAGACTGAGCAGTGGCATGTGCCACGCCCCCTGCCTGAAGGTATTACAGGATGCTTGGCCATTGCAAAAATGTCTCGCCTCCAAACAATTATGAGCACATGCTCAGATCATGCTATACTCATGCTATACCTCACACAAGGCTATACCTCACAGTTGGAATATTTCATAGTGAGAACATTTCATGAATGGACAGGTAGCAGCCTACAGTATAATGGTGCCATGCTGGAATTCTGAGATCAGCCCATTCTTTCACAAATGACAAGCCCTCTGCATATTAGGCTCACTCCGGGGCAGTTTACATGGACGGTCCGGTCACGTGAGTTTTATCACATGGAAGCCATTGCCTATGTCTGGATAAATTGGTGTATTGTGACCCTAGCTTTGTGCTCTCTATATTGTTTGTTTAGTTTGTAGAAGTATGCTGTATGCCCAGGTGCTTGATTTTATGCACCTGTGTCCATGGAAGTCTTTGGAACACCGCATTTTACATACTGTATTACTAAGGGCTCTTTCACATCAGACAATGCGTGCAGGAGCCATTCTCCTGCACGCATTGATAGCCTGCGGCGTGTCGTCGGGTATCTGCGGTGCAATGTCATGCGGCGGTAGCTATTAATAGAACCCGACGGAAAACGCCGACTCCCGGGTGCGATGGACGAAAAACTGCGCCTGGGTGCATTGGAACCGCAACGTACCGAAACGCAGCGTCGGGTGTGAAAGGTAAAATTAAAGTTTATGGACTTTCATTTTACCTTGGTTAACGCAAACTTTAGCGTTAGGTCAAAACGCTCAAAGTTTGCGCAGATGTGAAAGAGCCCTTACAAAAGATGATGACCAGCACCGGCTATTTTTTTAAAATGCAGAATTGTATTCATGTTAACAACTGTGAATAAACATATCTCTGTACATCCGGCAGCTTCCAGGATGTAACTCTCAAGTATTGTAACTTCTTTTGAACGTTTCGAACGGTTGCACCGTTCTTTGTCAAGTGATTCACTTGACAAAGAACGGTGCAACCGTTCGAAACGGCGTCTGTTGTGTGGGCAGGCCTGGTTGCAATGGGGACCCATCTTACTGCTGCTTGAGGTCCTCGGCACCTGCATGCATCAAAGAGCTTACAATACTTGAGAGCTATAGTTACATCCTGGAAGCTGCCGGATGTCCAGAGCTATGTTTATTCACAGTTGTTAACGTGAATAAAATCCTGCATTTTTAAAAAAATAGCCGGTGCTGGTCATCATCTTTTGTTGGATTACACCAAGTCATTGCTAGCCACGTTGACTAGACCGAGCATGGCTGACGTGGCGGGATAGATGTGCTGTCTGAGAAGAGACATACTGTATTACTAAAATTATATTTATACCTAGAATAATATGAGATCAAATTAATATTGTATGTTTTGTACTAAGCAATATTCCTTCAGAGCAGCATTCTTAACTACTTTAGGACCTTAATGATTGAAATCTACGCCCTGTTTTGATGGCTACCTGGCTTCCATGGCGTAGATCTGAATCAACGGACGTCACGTGTTCGACGCTTTCATCGCTCCTGACGATCTCGCTGCTGTCTCCCCACCTCAGCTCACTTCATCTGCCGTCTCTATAATGGCAGACCCCTGTGAGCGGGTCAGGAGTCGATTTCATTGGCTCCTGACCCTGTCTATCAATGTAAGCAGCTCCCATTGGCATACATTGATAGGCAGGGTCAGGAGCCAATGAAAGTGGCTCTTGACCGGCTCACAGGAACTCTGCAATCATAGAGACGGCAGAGTGGGTGACCCAGGTTCCCGATGTGTGGCGGTGATGGCGATTGCAGCGGGGAGGTGTGGCCATATGCAATTAACTTTTCTCCTGAGTTTTCTCCTAGGTGATAATTTTCATCTTCTATTTACAATAATTTTTTAGCACTTTGCAATTGAAAAGTACCAAAAAGCAGGTACAAAAGTAAAGTCAAAACTATTGTAAGTACTTTCTTGCTTGCTGGGAATTTAAAAAGCATTTTATAGACAAGTTTGAAAATAAAATTTAGGGGAAAACTCAGGAGAAAAAGTTAAATGCATAAGGGCCATAGACTCTAGAGTTTACCTTACATGGGAGTTCCAAGATGGGAACTAAATCGTAATATTTGTCATAGATTCTGGTGGCACCTTTGGTTATTATCAATCCAAAAAAACAACCATTGTTCACTCAAAGTTGCAACATTCTTATGATTTTGGACAGTTTAAAATGTGCAAGATGTGTAGTCTATACTCTCACAAGAAGATGAGGGACCTGATTGGCCACAAAGGCCCATATGCAATTAACTTTTCTCCTGTGCTTTTTCATCCTATCTACAAATAAAACCTTTCAGCACTTAATTGAAAAAAAACAATATCAAAAACTTTTTTTGAGAATTTTCTTGGTTGCTGGGGGCTTAAGAGATATTTTCATAACAAGTAAAGGTCAAATTTTTGGTCAATTTTTGATTGTTCAGTTGAAATGTTTAATCAATCAAACATGGATGGTTACATTTCTCAATTTCTATCTAGTATCTGACTTAATTGATCAATACAAAATACCCTAAAGTCGATTGAAAATTTATTGGAAATCTAGTGTTTTTTTTTACAATCCTGATGTGATTGGGTTGAGATATAATTGATTGAAATATCATTCGCGTATTGATGCTTTGTGTCATGTTTACACGATCAGTTACATTGTTGGATCTTCCATCTCTACATCAATTGAACCATTGATCGAGATTTAAATATGTCATACATTGGCCATCGTATTAGCAGCTTTACAGACTCCACAGGTACACAACAGCACACATATGATTAATACGTGAAGAGAGGCAACAAAAGCTTAAAATCAGTTTACAATGGGAGGCAGTCTTGAACCTACCTCCCCAAGTAGATTCAAAACAGCCAATTGTCAGTAAAAATACTTTATTCATAACAGTAAAATTTTCAATGCGTTTCACGGGTCTCAGCCCGCTTCCTCAGGGTATAACAGGAGTAACTGTTATTTGAGTATGAGACAGCAAACCAGATGGAGGTGCTCTTGCTGGTCCATACTCAAATAACAGTTACTCCTGTGGTAGCCTAAGGAAGTATGCGTTGCAAATTTTGGAGTTACCAATAAAGTATTTTTATTCACAATTGACTGTTTTGAGTCCGCTTGGAGAGGTCAAGTCCACCACTGCCTCCCGTTTTAAACTTTTAAGGTTTTTACTCGTTTTTTGGTGCCTCTGTTCATATATTAGTCATATGGTCTAGTCCACCCTTGGTGAGGGGGGTGTCACCCCATTTTTTCCTGTCTACAGAGAGTGACTTTTAACCCAAGTGGGGCCAGGTCTAATCTCCCCACCTGCCATTACAGTGGTTGTCTTAGTGATAACCCACCTTTGTGAGTACACATCTTTTGTTTACAATATTTATCTGGTATCTGGTATCTTACATACTACACTGTCACGGGCTCTCGATTATCTTTGTTTTGTTTGACAACAGCACACATATACAATCAGACAATCATAACATAAAGAACCCTTGGTGACTGAAAAGGTAAAACCCCCCCTGGGCATTATATCGCAGTCAGTGAATTGCATACCTCTGTCGGAACATTACAGCTGGGTCCATGCTTACTGACGTCATACGGACAACATGGCGGATTTCTTTGGCAATCATTCGTAACTTTTCAAAGTTTACTAGACCGTCTATTCTGGACTCATTTCCTGTGAGAACAGGAATAACAAGCATTACTATTTACAGAAACACAATAGTGATTTTTTTTACTCAATTTTACTAATTTATTTTTAAAATTATCAATAACATCAGACTGCACATTTCTTTACACACAGTAAAATAAGTATTTTTTATATTACTGGTTAATAGCAGAAAATGTTGGTTGATGTGGCTGTGTAATATTTAAAGCTATAGGCTGGCTATACAACAGCGGTTCTGGATGCTTGCCTGGCTTACAAGGGCAAAAAGTGATGATTTGCATATTCAGTAGTGGAGCATTGTGGGTAACTACAAATGTTCACTTAGAGCTGAATTATTGCAAGTTTTCTTCTGTTTTAAGAAGGCAAATTTCACCAAGAATTGCTTATTAGTAGGAGGGCTTTTTGGTCTCTTTTATCCCCCTATACATTCCGAGTGGTTCAGGTTACCCCAAGCTGCTTGGTTACTCTGTTGTACAGTAAAATGACAAACCCTTAGGACCTGAGCACACTAATGCATGTCTGTCCTTTTTTTTTTTTTTAGCAGTACACAAATGTTACAGATGCTGAAAAGTTGATACAAATGTGTTAGTGTGCTCAGGCCCTCCATAAATAAAAACACCAGTCATATATTCTCTTTTTAATTTCCCATATTTATAGCTCCAACCACCTGCCTTGGACATACACTTCACACCCCCTCATGTGTCCCACTCCCCCACCCCTTACATTGTAGGCCTACTCCCCATGTGCGCTTCTCGGCCACTATGTACTGACTCATCCTCTATATTTATCCCCATATTTCAATGGAGGCAGGAAAATTAGGCGCATTTGAGAAGTGGGACATTTGAGAAGTGGGACAAAATTGGCGCTTCCATTCACTCTAATGTAGCCAATTTGGGCGCCAGGTGTTACGCCCGTCAAGCTGAAATTTTTTGTTTTCAGAATAAGTGTTTTGAAAAAATGATTATGAAATTCATTCCGACAATTATTATTTTTGTAAATTATTATTTTAACCTTTCAACATTTTGATATTCTAATTTTTTAAAATTTTTACATTTGTTTTTAGAAATATAATTTCATAGGGTCTTGGGGTTAGGCACCACCAGGAGAGTCTTAGGGCTAGGCCCCACCAGGGGATATTAGGATCAGGCACCACCAGAAGGGGGGTGGTTAGGATTAGGCACCATCAGGGGGGTGGTTATGGTAAGGCACCACCAGGGGGATCTTAGCGTTAGGCATTGGTAGAGGGAGGGTTCTGTGCGAGTTGGGTTAGGTTTAGCAGTAGTAAAATATTATGAATAAATATCAGCGCAACCAAATACAAAAAATAATCAATTGAATGATAAAAAGAGAGCAGCCAAAGTCCAACACTTCAGTATAGTGTCCTTGACAGTAGTATAGAAATCCTTCAACGCTATTCAGGTCCACCACCACGTACACCATAAAAATTGGATGCGCTTACCAGATGGTGACAGACCTTAATTACAGGGTCTGTGATAAAGCAAGATAGGTCAGCGGCTGGCAACTTCCCTGCTGGCCTCCTCTTCCACATAAACACTTCAGCGATATCTCAAATTCTCAATGGAGTTCACATCAAAGGGTCCTTATTACAGGGACCCACAGCAGTAATCGGCATGTAAAACAATACAGGACGCCATCCAACCACACGTCCGCCTCACCCGACCGGTTTCACTGTTGCAGTTTCATCAGGGGCTAATAAAAAACTGATTGATGAGTGATTGATGATTAAATTTTATTCATTGTTTTTAACAAAACGTTTTATTAAACTGAAGATAGATACGCTTAGATGAGTATATCATTATTTTTTCATGCAAACTTTGATGTGCACTCCATTGAGAATTTGAGATATCACTGAAGTGTTTATGTGGAAGAGGAGGCCAGCAGGGAAGTTGCTAGCCGCTGACCTATCTTGCTTTATCACAGACCCTGTAATTAAGGTCTGTCACCATCTGGTAAACGCATCCAATTTTTATGGTGTACGTGGTGGTGCACCTATCTGAATAGCGCTGAAGGATTTCTATAGTAGTAAAATATTGGTAATATTTTTTGGCTACATGTAAGACTTACACATGATTACACCTAAAATATATGGCTTTGGAATACTTACAATCTCCCTCTAGTTTGGAAGCCTTCGGGCAGGGTCCTCCTCCTTATGTCTCCTACCTGATCACGCACCTCCATTGCTGTACACCCATCCTATGGATCTGAGTGAACTCGACTTGCCTAATCTTCATGCTCCCATCCAGTGACTGACTAAGCATTACCTTGTACTCATACTGTGCTGCGTGATCTGGTTTTCATGTATTTCTGTATTGTCTTATTGCTGTATGTCACCCCTAAACTTAAGTACAGGGCTGTTTCTTGGGCACTGGGCGCAGACCGGCAAGTAAAAGACCAGGCAGAAGGACATCACCGCTAGGGAGCTGGTGACGCGTAGTGCAGCCAAATGGAAGAAGAAAGAAGATTACCAGCGCAATCACCTTCCTTGACTCCTCCCAGGATGCCTGCTTCTGATGTTGTCATCATCACGTCACCACCGCGTAATGACACCTGCTGTCCTGTAGCGGTACTGCAGGCTGTCAGTGCGCGGCGCCCATGGAGGAGTCGGCTTTCCGGGCTCTCTTCTCCTGTGTGTTCTCCTGGCCCCTGCTTCCTCCTAGGTGTGCGGTTGGTCACTAGTAAGTAGGCATATCTACTTGTGACCTGTGGCTGTGTGACTGTCCCTACAGAGTAAGGGTTCCCGAGTCCACGGGAGTGGGGTGCAATTTTTACACCCTCGTCCTGGGTGCAATTATGCCTAGAAACTGCCCTGCATATGTACAGCACTGTGTAATATGTTGGCGCTTTATAAATACAATAAATAAATGATAAACAATCATTAAAAGTCACTTTAGAAACAATTGCTAATTTTAAGCCATATTTCTTTGTAAACCGATATTTTAGTACTTCTTACCGAAAAATAATGATTTCGTCTTTATCCTGCACCCTATTTTTAACAACGCCTCCATTTCATGCACACCATTGCGATCTATACACCATTGTTTACTGTTACATCACTATTCTTTGTTCCATTATAAAATGGTTGTAATACTTCTGTACACTAAAGAAAGAACTGACAAAAATATCTTAAAAGACTGAAGCAGCCAACTTTTTGAAAACCAGAATTTGTGCCATACTCAAAACTTTTTCCAGGACTGTAGGTTTCAAAATACCTTCATGGAGAAATGTCATATCTTTCTTGACGACGGGGAAGAGGGGGATGATGGGAGTCTGCATGCTCTGACTGCTCAGTATATTTCTGTACTTTGCCATGTTTCTGGAAGGGTCAAAAAGATCCTGCAAGTCCCGCAGCAACTTCTCGTACTTGCTGGGCAGTTTCTCCCATGTGCCACGCAGTCTAGCCACGGACGCAAGGTTTAACCCACTGCGAAAGATGTAAAAGACAAATATGACACAAAAACAAAAGGAAAGCTATTTATTGCTGTTTCTGAAACACACACTGTAAATATTGTAACACACAAATGCAGAGCCGCATTTACAGTTTAGAAGCCAATAGGTGCAGGTGTTCCGACACTCTAAACTGCACCCTTCAACTAAAGCCACACCCCCATATTAGGTAGGCTTCACTCTTCCCCAGACTGGGTAGCCAGATTTTCACCCAGTATTTGGTAACCCCATTAATCTAGGCAGTAGATGTGCCCCCCCTCAAGTATAGGGAGCCAGATGTGCTCCCATCCCAGTATTAAGTGCCCACCAATAGGTAGGGGGCATTTGGGGAGGGGAGACACCTATCCTGCATAAGGATTACCTTATGGTAAATCCAGCCCTCCAAAAATGTCTATAATTTTGAGGTATCATTAGATCATCAGTATAGAATATACATTAAAAAAGCAGAACATTTGCTGTTTACTACTAAATCTATTACAACACTGTGTAATGTAACGTGGATCTGTTAGGTTAACTTCTAACTCTGTCATGTGACGGCAGAACGCTGGTAACTGATTGTTCAGCAGTATTAATATGAAGCTCTTCCTCCCCCTCTCATTTCCTACAACCCATAGGTGAGGAATGTGATTTTACTATAACAAAGGGATTGTCCTCCTTTAATAGCTAGATGCCCCCCCCCCCCCCCCCCACACACACACACACACATAATTAAAGGTCTCTCTGGCTGGAGAGTGTAATGGTTAAGGGCTCTGCCTCTGACACAGGAGACCAGGGTTCGAATCTCGGCTCTGCCTGTTCAGTAAGCCTGCCCCTATTCAGCAGGAGACCTTAGGCAAGTCTCCCTAACACTGCTACTGCCTATAGAGCGCGTCCTAGTGGCTGCAGCTCTGGCGCTTTGAGTCTGCCAGGAGAAAAGCGCTATATAAGTGTTTGTCTTTATCTTTGTCTTTATCTCACCATTCAGAGCATTTAATGGATGGAACAATATACCATTGCAGTTAGTGTTATTGTGTTATCATATGGCCTACAAATCTATACACAAGTCCTACGCGACCTACATCTTTGACCTGGTCGGCAGATACACAACTGGCCGCCCACTTCGCTCCGCCAACAACCACCTCCTAACCAACCAAAGCATCTCATACTCTAATGCATGACTACAGGACTTCACAAGAGCTGCCCCCATCCTGTGGAGCTCTCTCCCACTGCCCATCAGACTTGCCCCCCTCCTTCAACACCTTCAGAAGAGCCCTCAAAACTCACCTCTTCAAGGAGGCCTACACCACTTCAACTAGCTGCCCTAACTCTCTGCTGAGAACCTCTCGATGCAGCTCCACTCCTTTTGTGTCACCCCCCCTCCCTCTAGATTGTAAGCCTTTGGCAGGGCCCTCTCGCCTTGTGTATCATACTTAATTGTGCACTCTACCCAGAATAATGTGAACTTGTGTTATTAGGACACCCACTCCAGTGTATGATCTGGCATTGTATTATTACCTGTATTGTGCTGTGTATCTTATTGCTTATTACCTGTATTGTGCTGTTAGTCACCCTGCTATCATTGTCTGTAATCTTACGTATAACACAGCACTGCGTAATATGTTGGCGCTTTATAACTCTAATAATAATAATAACTATTATTATTACCCACCATTCCTCTATTGGATCTGCAAGAGCAATGATATTCTCTACAATAAATTCATTTCACCTCCTTGATATGATACACAATGCTTAGCATGACTTGTTGTCTCTCTATTTTTGTTTTTTTGAATGAAGGAACCTACCTTATTATAGCAAACATGGAATTGAAATTTTTGCACTCTCTGCAGTGGAGGGCAATTTTGATGAAGTGCTTTACAATTTTCACCCTTTTCATTTGATTTGACTCTCTTAGAATCTCAGTGGCCACCCAAAATGTTTCTTGATTGATGACCTCCTCAAACTGCTTCAGATGGTCCTCACCAGTTTTGCACTGAAGCTTGAATAGGTCATCGATATACTCTGTGGACTCAATGCTCCGGAAGAGTTCAAAGTCCCGCATTGACAGCTGTGTTGCTACCTCGATGGTGCTGAGCTGGAGAAGAGATATCATGCTCTCTCGAAGTAATTCCTGGGCATCCTCATCAGAGCATAACGTTTCAGTCTCCATATTATTTTTCAGATAATACCTAGAGAGCAAGCAGAAGTAAAGAAAAAAAAAACAATAATAGAATATCTGACTTATACACCAGGCAATAAACACATTGTGAATAAATATGAAATCTTTCAACTTGACTAAAAATTTAGAAGGTTTACAGGACATTCAACCATTGTTGAGAAAAAGGTTAATGCTTTTAGTTTGGCAAAGATTTCTACCCATAAAGGAAACCTGAGACATCTCCTCTGTACTCAACCGCAGAACGCTCCCAGGTACAGGAGCGTGCTGGTTCATGCTGTGCATTCGCAGAAGCGCATGACTGGCCATGCCTGTCCAGATTATTCGTGTCAATAACACAAAGGAGTGGCTGGAGAGGACAGCGAGAGGGCCTATGCACCTCATGGGGCTGGAGAAAGCCCCAGGTAAGTACAAATACAACCATGAAAGCCATCTCAGGTACACTTTAACGTAAATCTGAAGCCGAAAAAACACTCCAATTTGGGTACTTACCCAATTGGATCCTCCGAGCACTGGGTCCCCATAGTTCAACAGAGCTTGACCGCACAGATGGCTTGCACCTCCACAGTAGCATAGAGCCACTGTTCTCTTTCTGTCAAGCCAAATCACTTGTGAAAAAAGGAAAAAATCCACCCACAACAATTGGCTTTGTTCTACTGGGTATGTACAGACCTTACTCATGCATGCCCAGTCCGAATGTCCACAGCTGGGGATGCAGCGAGAAAAGAATAAGGACCCCTGCACTGGAATGTCGAGTTCTACAAGGAACTGGGAAGCTTCTGTACTTTTCCCTCCTCCCAACCTTTTAAGGCTCAACGAAACACTGGAAATATGTTAGTTAAATATGGTTTCCCTAGGGCTAAGTCCTTGAAATGTCTCATTGGTTCACAAATAGATTGTGAAAGTGTACTGCATGACATAAGTTACCTTCCATTTAGCTGTATCCTATCTGCGAGCTTAGAGAACTGGTCCGGGAGCCTCCGCTGTTTAATAACTCCTTCTGGACTGACGGAAACCTCACAGAGAGAGTAAGCGTCTGGTGGACCTGTGAGGCCAAATTCGTGCAGAGCATAGTTCACCACATCTTTTGCTGTAGAGTCTTTACTGATGATAATATAGCAACTCTGTTGGTCTGCTCTGAAGACTCGGATAACTTGGTCGGCAAAATCTAGAACATAAACAATGAATCCATCAGTTACATTAGTTACAAATAAACAGAGCCACATGGTGCAGTTAAACTTGGTTGATTTGTGCCTTCTTAACAAAATCCTGGGATGATTTACCAAAGAAGTGCAGAGCGAGGCTGCTTAGAGGAGATGACCTTTTCAAACATTAAGTTCATCCTAAAACACAGTTGAAACACCTAACCTATGTTACCTTTTTTTGTATAACCCCCTCTCCCCCACAACCCCACAGCTTACGTAAATGTGGTCCCTCCTTTCCCCTAAATATTCTTTCTCATCACCAGAAGGATCCCCAAAGGTTTCAGGGATGACATCACATAGGGACGTCTGTCTAGATTCCCATCAGCTTCTTCAGGCTAGTCACTGTGTCCTCATAGCTGCCTTACCCCTGTGCGACCACTAGGAGGGGGTGTAGTGTTCACACCACTCACCCCTTCCTTCACCACTGGTTGTATGGGTGACATGGCTGTTGTGCCCACTTCCTCTCTTACAGAATACTGAGCAGTGGGTATTGCGTAGAACATGGCTTTGGCATGTAACATTGGAGGGGCACAACTAAGTTGGAGTTAAGCAGGAGTTCCTTGAATACAGTGTGTGTGTTGGGGGAAGGGGGTTATGTGGGAGGGGGAGAAGCCATGATAGCACAGATTAAACCTAAAATGTGCTTAAAGGGCCATGCCAGTCAGGTCAAATGATGGGCCACTTAACATCAAAGTTGCAGACGCTCAGATATTAATATGGGAGAATCTGAGCTTTGTAAAAAGTCAGGTGAGCTGGAGATGGTACATATTGGGTGAGTATAAAAAAATAGAAGTGGGATTTAGTATTAAAGTGATGTCAGTTTCTGGCTGCCAAGCATAGCCAATTGATATTGATTTCCATCTAAGACAAAAATGCAGATTTGCTAGTTGAGTGGCCAATTCATATTAATTTTCTCCATATGAACCTTTTTAAAGGATACACGGGGTGACATGTGACATGATGTGACAGACATGTGTATGTACAGTGCCTAGCACACAAATACAAACTGTGCTGTGTACCTGTTTTCTTCCTCTGCCTGAGAGAGTTAAAAATCAGGTATACAAGTGACAGTTTCTGTTCGGGGCGGGACCAGGGTCCGACTATTGCATAACCGTTACTGATAAGGAATTACAGCCATAAAACACTTTCATGGCAGAAAATGGCTTCTGAGAGCAGGAAAGAGATAAGAAGGTTCAAAAGTTCATAGATTTTAGGTATGACATACTTCAATGCATGTGTCATTGAGCAGAGAGTGAGACACTGAAACAGTAAAAACTTAAAAAGTAGATGTAAAAATAAAATAAAACTTTGGAATATCTAAAAAAAAATTTAAAAAAATCTTTTTTAGGAGAAGGAGGATAGATACAATTGTTTATCTCATCTGTTTTTTTTTTACCTCGTATGCTAATCTTTGTTGAAAGTTAAGGAAAACCCAGATTTGATATACTTACAGTAAAATCCAATAGCTGTGAGCATGTGGGCAGGAAAACACAAAATGAGTCACATAGTTAAAGAATTAGAATACACATTCAGAAAATTCAGAAAATTACTACAGAACCACCCAATGCAGGGACATAGCTAGAAATACAAACAGATGGAGGAGCGCTCCGTAGTGTATTAACATTTTAAGTGTAACAAATGACTAGACCATAGTGTATAATAAGCTCTTCAAGGGTAACAACCCAAATCAGCATCCTCAAGTGGCAAACTGTCCCTCCTCTGTGGCCAGCAGAGTAGTGGTCCTAGGTGACAAATGGTTTGCAGGTGCCGCCACCGGGTGACCGTGTGCCAGTGACTGGATATGACTAGTGCAGTGATCTGCAAACTTTGCTCTCCAGCTGTTAAAGAGACTCTGAAGCCAAGAAAAATAGTGCTTTTTATTTACCTCTTCTCTTCTGCAATACCAGCTAAGATGAATCGCTGCATTCCCACTGCAAAATGAGGTCTGTAACCCCTCTGAACTCCCGGGGCAAATATCCACGACTTTCAAAGTCGTGGACTTTGTTGCCAGGGGAGGCAGAGCTTTGGGCTGTAGCTCTGCCTCCAGTCCAGTCAATCAGCACTGATCGCCGCCTCTCCCCGCCCCTCTCAGTCCTCTTTCACTGAGAGGGGCAGGGAGAGGCGGCGATCAGCGCTGATTAACTAAACTGGAGGCAGAGCTACAGCGAAAAGATCTGCCTCCTCCAGAAAGTAACGGGGGATTTTTGCCGCAGACCTTTTTATGCCGCTCGAATGTGGTGAATCATCTTAGCTGATATTGCAGTAGAGAAGAGGTAAACAAAAAGCACTATTTTTCTTGGCTTCAGACACTCTTTAAGGAACTACAAGTCCCACAATGCATTTGCCTTTATGAATCATGACTGTGGCTGTCAGACTCCTGCAATGCACTGTGGGACTTGTAGTTCCTTAACAGCTGGAGAGCCAAGTTTGCAGATCACTGGACTAGTGAAAGACTGCACATCATTTCCTTTTGCATAGCTAGAAATCACTAGGCTCCATAGCAAAGTTCTGGTATGGGCCCTCCGCCCCCAATGTATCATCAGAGTCAGGGGCGTAGCAATAGGGGTTGCAGACGTAGCGACCGCATCGGGGCCCTTGGGCCAGAGGGGCCCCAAAGGTCGCTCCCTCAACTACAGTATTAGCTCTCTATCGGTCCTGTGCTTATAATATTTACTTCTATAGATACTTTGAATTGTGGTAATCATTAACAAGCTGTTCCCCATCCCCTTCTTGCTCCTCTGACACTGTAGTTGCCATTGGCAGGTTTTGGAATGCCATATCAATTGTCATGTATAGATTGCTTGGGGGCCCCCAATGTAAAACTTGAATCGGGGCCCACAGCTCCTTATCTACACCACTGATTCAGTCACACCCCCGTGTTAGGGCAGCCACAAGCCCCCGCCTCTCCTGACCTGTATTAGGGCAGCCACATGTGTTCCTTCCCCTTAAAGGGATACTGTAGTGGGGTCGGGGGAAAATGAGTTGAAGTTACCCGGGGCTTCTAATGGTCCCCCGCAGACATCCTGTGCCCGTGCAGCCACTCACCAATGCTCTGGCCCCGCCTCTGGTTCACTTTTGGAATTTCAGACTTTAAAGTCTGAAAACCACTGCGCCTGCGTTGCTGTGCCCTCACTCCCACTGATGGCACCAGTAGCGTACTGCACAGGCCCAGTATGGTCTGTGCCTACGCCGTGCACTCCTGGTGACATCAGGAGAAGCGAGGACACGGCAACGCAGGCACAGTGGTTTTCAGACTTTAACCACCCTGGCGTTCTATTAAGATCGCCAGGGCAGCTGCGGGAGGGTTTTTTTTAAATAAAAAAAAAACTATTTCATGCAGCCAACTGAAAGTTGGCTGCATGAAAGCCCACTAGAGGGCGCTCCGGAGGAGTTCTTCCGATTGCCTCCGGCGCCCAGAATAAACAAGGAAGGCCGCAATGAACGGCCTTCCTTGTTTTGCTTACATCGTCGCCATAGCGACGAGCGGAGTGACGTCATGGACGTCAGCCGACGTCCTGACGTCAGCCGCCTCCGATCCAGCCCTTAGCGCTGGCCGGAACTTTTTGTTCCGGCTACGCTGGGCTCAGGCGGCTGGGGGGACCCTCTTTCGCCGCTGCTCGCGGCGGATCGCCGCAGAGTGGCGGCGATCAGGCAGCACACGCGGCTGGCAAAGTGCCGGCTGCGTGTGCTGCTCTTTATTTCACTAAAATCGGCCCAGCAGGGCCTGAGCGGCATCCTCCGGCGGTGATGGTCGAGCTGAGCTCGTCCATACCGCCCGGCTGGTTAAAGTCTGAAATTCCAGAAGTGAACAGGAGGCAGGGGCCAGAGCATCGGTGAGTGGCTGCACGGGCACAGGATGCCTGCGGGGGACCATTAGAAGCCCCGGGTAACTTCAACTCATTTTCCCCCGACCCCCCTACAGTATCCCTTTAAAAAGCATTACTAAGTCTTGTGCACAAGTTAGATAAAAGTCACTTGAAACATCCAACAAACAAACAAAACCGGCACTGCTCTCCTCCTCTCTGCTCCGGACCTTGCCGGAACTACAAACAAAGTGTTGGGCCATATCAATGCGCAGAGAAAAATAGTCCCATTTCACCTGCCTGCCTCTCTGCAATGTCCGAGAGAATGGTGAGGAGGTACTGGCAATCATAGCTGGGCCCATGGGCTCATGAATACAGCACACACATGCAAAAAAAACCACAAACAGGCACATCAACGGGCCTCCTTGTGACTGTTTTAAAACAATCTGAAATTGAGTGTATATTATTGATCAGCTTATTAAATATGTGTGAACACTATGTGATTAACATTTTGCGAATAAAGCAGGCTTTTAGTTTTAGCAGTGTATATCTTGACCTTAGATGGTTAAACTTACTAACACAACAATACTACATAACATGTGAACATTTCTTCAATACCATCTCACTTTTAACCTTGTAGGAATAAACAGCTCGCTTCCAAAAATAACACTGAGAAATACAATCTAATTCTGTTTCTGCTCGTACTCACGGATCTTGAAATTCACTCAATTAATCTGCAAACCATTTCAAATATTTGGACACAGTATGGGCTAAGGGGATGATCATTTCTCTGCATTAATATGAGATTCTGACAGGGCCCCATAGCAGCCGCTATGGATGCTATGGCGATTTCTACACCACTGGTCCAATGTGAAAATTTAAAAAAGCACTTTGAGAAGAAAAGGAAAACATTTGATGTGAAAGACACGCAATAGGAGAGGAGTTTAGGAACAGGGGGAGCGATGCTGTGTCACACAATGGTAGAAAGAAGAATTTTGGTAAAATATCACCTGAAATGCTCACCTGAAGGATTGGAAAAATCCAGCATGCTAGTTGTGGGCTGTAGCAAGTCAGGACTGCTTGAAGAAAGAGTACCTGGGATTGGCATGATGGCAACGCTGTGTCTGCAAGGTCTGGTGCCGACAACACTGTCATCTTGAGACCGCGTAACACTGCTGTCACTGCAATACAAATGTTACATTCACTGTTGTACGGGTCTGATCCAGTTCTGTATAATACCTGAAGCTTGCAATTAACCATGTACAGGTAGTACAGGTAAATTATTGGAATGCTTTGATCTCTCTAGCAGAAAATAAAGAAACTGAAAGCAGAAGTCCTCTGTTATTGCCTCACACTGCCCCCTAGTGGCAAGTGGCCATAAATACACAAATACACATGACAGCAGAACTAGTTAGAAGCAGAAAAATGTAACAAATAAGAAATAAATTGGCCCGGAGCACTTGCAAGCCTCTAAATAAATCAGGGAGGAGGGCAGTAGGGGGGTGAAGGTACTCCTAGGGAAAAAAAAACACAACAAAGTCAACGGGAGCCCAATAGCACATTGTGTTACTAATCCTGGGATGTTAAAATGAAAATATACTCACAAACGTGGGTTGCAGTGAGGGGGACAACTAACCACAAGGAGCAGACGGAGAATACAAACCCGTCTCCACTCGGGCAATCCAGTTTTGACTGAACTGAATGTGGTTGCACTCTTGAAAAAAAGAGTACAGAGGCTCTGCAAATTGTAAAAGGCCCTGTAGGCCACCACACAACCCCCCTAGGGGCATGGGGAGGTGTGATTGCACAACAGGGGAGTCTAGGAGCAATAAAACTTCATTAAAAGCACAATAAAAGCAAAACACGGAGGAGGTGGCTTACGTCTCCAATTACACTAGCGAGGCTTAAAAGTACATTTTATTTGCACAGGCAATGCGTTTCGTGGTTGCGAGCCCACCTCCTCAGGCCAATCACAGTGCCAGAGGTGCTCCAAACCTGTTGGCTTTTTTTTATATTGGCACTGTGTTTGGCCTGAGGAAGTTTTTGCTTTTATTGGGCTTTTAACAAAGTTTATTGCCCCTGGGTGCCTCTTCTCCCCCGTTGTGCATTCTCTAAATAAATTGGCTGCTAAAGGGTTAAAGGTATAACCCAAATCAATATTTGTTGGTTTGATGTTTGACTTCTACTAGGTTTAAACTAGCAACAGCAATTCACTTAATGGGCATTGGGCATTCCCACTCTTGTAAAAAAAAAAATTAAAATGTATATATTTCCACTCTTGTTAAAAAAAATCTAAATGTATATATAAAGGCTACACAAATTATTTTTTAATACAAGGATGTTGTGCAAACTACCAAGGTGACCACTAATGGTAAAAGAGCATACTTTATCTTTATCTCAATCTGTGGAAAAAAAAATCTGCTGTTTCATAATGTTCTCTAAACACCCAACAGCATCTCAACACTGAATCAGCACAACCTGATCCATGCAGTCATGAGAGGCCATGGACATTTTCACTTCCCCAAAACTTGTCACGGAAATGTACATTCAGAGAGAATGTACTGAATTGTTTTAGGATAAACTGGTAAAAGTTTACTTAAAAGAAATGTGGAAGTGTATTTTTCCATTAGACACTCTTTTTCCCTCATAGTTTAAACATTGACATAGAGCTGTGTCCTTTCTATGGAATGTTTATTTAAGAACATGAGTGACCAATTCCCATGGACTTCTGGTGGCATCTCGTTCTGGCGATGCTAGAATCTTTCCTGCAAACGTGGAGTGGTGGGGGTGTCCTGATACCCTGGACAAAAAAAAAAACACAGGAAACAAAAGAACGGGAGCCCAATAGTGCAGTATGTTAAAATGCAGAGGGTACCATAAGGTAAAGTCAATGTACTACTCACAAAGGCCGGTTGCAGAGGGGCAACCTAGCACAGGAAGCAGGTGGAGACAATGAACCCAACTCCACTCAGCGTGGCCCAGCTGGACCTGGATGCAGGCGCTCTCCTTAGTAAAAGTGGCAGATTTCCACTGTGGTTAGGACCACGTGTGGCCTGTCTCAACCCCTCCAACAGGGTATGTTGGGGGTACTTGTGCATTGTGCATAACGATCAGTGCAATTAGAAACACAAAATTGTACTGATCGCTATGCACAATGGCTTTGTGCACAGTTACATGGATATGGCCTAGTAAGGACACACATGCATGCTTTTGTATCCAATATGCTGCACATGTTCAAAGATGTATTACAGAAACTATTTTGTTTTTTAATATCAACTATTTATGCATTTATATGACATGCATGTCGTTTCTAGAAAAAGAACATATGTATTGAGGATCGTCAATTGCTGTTTTTGGCACTGTTAATAGCCTGAGGAAGCGGGCTTAGACCCGCGAAACGCATTGCCTGTGCTAAATCAAAACCCTTTGTTTACACGAAGATCTCGTCATTGAGGTAAGCCACCTCATTTTTTTTCTATTTTAATTTGCTTTTAATAAGTTTTATACACCAGGGCACCTCATTCCCCAAACTGTGTTTTCTGCAAACGAGCAGAGAAGCTTTTAGCATTGGTTACCAACGTTTCATTGTCGTGTTGTGTTATGAGCCTCCCTATGGAGGGCAACGGCTGAATAGTGTGCTGGTTAAGAGCTCCACCTCTGACACAGGAGACCTGGGTTAAAATTCTGGATCTGCCTGTTCAGTAAGCCTGCACCTATTTAGTGAGGAGACCTTGGGCAAGACTCCCTAACGCTGCTACTGCCTGTAGAGCGCGCCTTAGTGGCTGCAGCTCTGGTGAGTACTCCAGAAGAAAAGTGAAATATAAATGTTCTGTGTCTTGTCTTGATGTCCAACTCCAGTCCTCAAGGGCCATAGCCATGCACTGAGGCACTTGACTGATTTACAGACCTTTTTGTATATGCTCCGTCCTAATTGCTTGAAGAAGTAGGGTCAATCCTGCGAAATGCGTTGTATGATCTTGTGGAGTGTATAAATAAACTGCTTTATGATATTACATCAATATTATCTTGTGTTTGCTTGGAGGAGGTAAGTCCACCACTGCCTCCTCTATTTTTAAACCATTTAGATACTTTTATTCTTTTGGCGCCTCTGTATGCCTATAACATAGACATGCCAGTGTTTAGGATGGACAGAGAATTGTGTTCTACTTGATGGACCACACCTTTCCTGATTCAGTCCCATCAATTAATTTGAGCTGTGCCAAAAATGTGTGAGGATCTCAGTTCTTGAGGACTGGAAATGGACATTCTTGGGGACTCGGAAGTGCCCTTGTATAGGGTGGGGTTTCTTCTGTGATTCTTGTAGGGGCCAAGAATACCTAGGGGAGATGTAGGGAGAGTAGGGCCGAGCCGAGGCGGTAGAGGCTCCAGTTTTAGGGCGCACTGTAGGAGGGGGCGCACAACTCACTCAGCTATCATTCCCCTATTGTGTTTGAAGCAGAGAGAAATAAGAGAAGGGTATACATGGCAGTGACTGCAAGCCAGATAAATAGAGATTAAGATATTGGGGGCCCTGGGGTGCCTCTTAGTCTAATATCAATCAGTGACGGCTGGGGTGGGAGGGATGGGGGACACTTTGGTGTCTCAGCCTTGGGTGCTGGAGGACCTTGTCCCAGCTCTGAGAGAGAGACCGGGAGCCCAATGGTGCAGTATCATCAGGTAACGGGAGGATAAACTTATATGGGTATATACTCACATAGGTGGGTTGCAGTTCTTGCAACCACCATATAGGCCTGCAGGGAATTAGCCATCCCTGCTCGGTACTCCAGGTGCTGCTGGATACTGGATGGTCGCTCTCCTGTAGTCCTGCTCAGTACTCCAGGTGCTACTGGATACTGGATGGTCACTCTCCTGTAGTACGATAGACTTTCCAGAAAACGGCAAAGCTATTACCTCCAAAGGAGGTCTGACTGGTAATGGGTAGGATGGAGGCACCCAATGTGTGTTCTGTTTTAGTATTTTAAATATAAATTAAAAAATAATAAAAGAGAGGCAACAGCTTACCTCTCCGGAAGGTATAGAAACCAGCTCAACTGGAAAAATGTCTTAATTGAAAAAGCAATCTGACAACGCGTTTCACGGGTCATGGCCCGCTTCCTCGGGTCAATACAAAATGCCTTGATAGCAAAGGGGATAGAGTGTCGGCGCCTCTAATCTGACTCCCTTGTAAACTCCTGTACCCCTGCTGGCTGCCGCTACAGTGCTGGGTATCCCCACACTTCCCCTACATTTACCTCTACAGTGCCGGGCTGGGTGCCAAAATCTTTTGTACCCCAAAGTACAGTGCCAGGCACTTCAACATTCCTCTGACTTTGGGGCACCTATGCCAGGCTCCCACAGAAGCAAGCACTGCCGCACATGCCACAACAGCTGCTCTTTCTACATGGGACCCCCAGCAAAAAAGCATTTTCAAACATCCTACTGGGATCCCATTGGTCCACTAAACTGTGACTTCACTAAACAGGAAGGCAGTATGAAACTGACAGTTACATAGGGGGGAAATGACTTTCTTGGAGTTAACATGGTCCAATTGAGTTTTTCCCTGCCCTACCTGGCGAAAACTAGTTCTAAAATCAGACTACATCGCCTGATTTTAGAACTTAACAGCGCTTAATGCTGGAAAGTTAAGCAATATCATAGGGCCAAAGGAGTGACAAAGCATGAATTAAGATAGATAGCCTTTAAATAAATTGGCTGCTAAAGGGTGGAGTTGTATTAAAATAAGTAGAGGGGGTATGTGTCAAACAGCATATTTATTGATTGAATGTATTTTTACCAACCTGAACGGCTTCGTTGGCAAGATACTGAAACGTGTTTTGTCCAAAATCTTCCTTATTTTATTTCTTCCCCCCGTTACTGTGCTGGCTTTGGATTTCTTATTGCCCTTTTCTTGCGGAAAGATGTGTTCCACTTCTCCAGGTAGAGTGGGGATAGAATATCTGTTATTTTTCTTCTCAGTATTTTTAGGAAAACAAGGCACGTCATTCTTTTTGTCCTGCTCCATCCTGTTGTGTAGCTCCTTAAACACTGCGGGCACATGATTATGAAAAGAAAAGAAAGACGAGGTCATAAAACAAGTTTAAAACATTAGCCTCCATATTCCTCCCACTTCAGGTGTCCTTTAACTCCTTCTGGATGCATAGCCCTAAGCCCTGATGCCTAATTCTAACTTTCCCCCCAACATACCCCTCTTTCTTATGCCTTATGCCAAACCTAATCTTCTTGTCAATGTAAACCCTTTCCTAATGCCTAACCCTAACCTTGTTCCTCCCCTTACTGATGTTTAAGTTTAAAATTATATCCTTAGCATCAAAAACTAACCTCCCCCTACTCTACACCCGACTCACTCACCTTTCAATGTCACTTTGGCTTTGTCCACTGAACTGTAGCAACAGAGACCTGTCAATAATTTTGTTATGTAGGGCCCAAACCAGCCACTTCATACTGACAATTTAGGTTGCACAGCACAGTTCCTAAACTTAATCTTTCTGCTTGGACATGGTGACCATTTAACAGCATTCAACATGCATTTTGAAATTACTACTTACCAAAAATATTTGTTTTTACTGTAAGTGTAAGATGAGTATTATTCTTCAGAATCTCCATTGCTTTTGCGTACGTGATATTTTCAAAATTCAGTCCATTGACTTCAATAATCTTCAGTGAAGAAAAAAGAATTAGAAAACTAATAATTTTGTTGGCATAACAAGAGCACATTGGCCCATACGCAATTAACTTTTTCTCCTAGGTAAAATGTTCACATCATAGGAGATAATTTTTCATCTTCAATTTAAATTAAGTTTTAACCACTTTGCAATGGAAAAAGAACCAAAAAGTAAGTGAAAAAGTTATGTCCAAATTATTTTGAGTAGTTGTTTTCTTGTTGGTGGTACAAAAGTTATTTTAAAGAAAAGATGAAAAATTATCTCCTGGGAGTAAACTCAGAAAAATAAACATGAATTGCATATGGGCCATGGACGATATGCAATTAACTTTTTCTTCTGAGTTTCCTCCTAGGAGATCATTTTCATATTCTCTTTAAAATAACTTTACATCATTTTACAATTGAAAAGTACACAAAAGTAGGTGAAAAAGTTCTATCAAAACTATTTTGAGTATTTTCTTGCTTGCTCGTAGTTAAAAAAAAAATTATTATTATTAACAAGTTGTGAAAATATCACCTGGAGAAAACTCTGGAGAAAAAGTTAATTGCATATAGGCCCTTGTCAAATACAATACATGTCAAGCCACCAGCAACCAAGAAAATACTCAAAATCATTTTGATAGAACTTTTTCACCTACTTTTTGATACTTTTTCAGTTGCCAAGTGCTGAAAAGTTATTTTCATGAGACGATAAAAATTATCTCCTAGGAGTAAACTCAGGTGAAAAAGTTAATTGCAAATGGGCCATTATGTCAACAGGGTTTTCTCCATAGCCATAAATATATGACCTGCGTTAACATATTATGGGTGGTGATAAGTGAGTGACATTTGTAAGTTTGATCTGGTGGCAATTTGGGACTTTCTTGCTAACCAAACTTTCCTGCAAGAAAGGCCCAGCGATTCACTATGTGGCCGCTTTTTTGCCAAATGAGCACGGGAAAAACTAGGTGGCAGTAGCTTTAACAAAAATTTGCAAAATTTGCAAGGACATTTCCAGTAATCTCTAATTTTACATTTACCGGTTTAATGTAAATGAGTCTTATCAGCTTTAGTTGCGAATGCAAGACTGAACCTGACTGCTACAGCAAGAGGGGTTAACTTACCTAAATCGCCACCTCTGGTTGCCACACTTCCTGCTGTGCTACATTCTCCGGCATCTTCCTCCCTCAAAGCGTAAGGACTTCACTCTGGGTAGGAGCCTTTCTCGGAAGGATGGAGGCAGGTGTGCAGAGTCAACAATGTAGGTGAGTTAACCCCTCTTGCCGTGGCCAGCAGTCAGGTTCAGTTTCCAGTTCACTCCCCCATCCTAAGCTCACCTCTGTTGTGAATCCACACCAAAATATTTTATACATATATTTTATATTTACCCATATTTTCTGCCGTATAAAACGCTCCAAACTATAAGACCTAGGTATAGAAGGCAAAAACCAGGGGACAAAATATATACTAAACCAGGCGTGTCCATGTTCCAGGAGCGTCTTGTACATGTTCCCCCATTTGGTGTGCTTCTGTGTCCCCCATGTGTCCTCCTGTGTCCCCATGTGTCCTCCTGTGTCCTTCATGTGTCCTCTTGTGTCCCTCATGTGTCCTCCTGTGTCCCCCATGTGTCCCCATGTGTCCTACTGTGTCCCCCATGTTTGCATTCTGTGGGTATTTTCCCCCCCAGACACATCAGCTGTTTTATCTATCACTAGGTCAGCGTGATGACCTTATGAGATAATTTAGTAAGACAATTGTTTTGCAATTTGGAATTCTAATACCAGCCGTACAAAATAGGGGCATTTTCTGCCACTTGTTTTAATTTCAATTAAAAAGCTGAAAAAAAAATCAGACACCATGAGGTTATCTTTGGCCACATGTCTGGACACCTGCCAGTAATTCATGATGATATAATTATATCAACTATTTCCTGTCTGTTCTAGTCTCACTATATTAATGCATGATTGGACAGTAAAGCTAGATTATAAAAAATGCAATGTCCCCTTCTGTCCCCCCTTCTCTCCTCTCTCTGCCGGCTCCTCCCGTGTCCCCCCCCCCGTCTGTGTCCGCTCCCCTGGGTGTCTCCGCCCCCCTCCCCACGGTGTCTCCTGCTTCCCCAGTATAGTTAGTTATAAGTGTAGCGGCAACGTGTCTTACCTAATTCATGGCTCCTTCACAATCCGCAGACCTCTTCTCTCCTGCTCTGCTCCTCTAGTGCTGGCTTCTGCTGAATGCGTCATCAGCAGAAGCTGTAACTAGAGGGAGCCATGCAGGAGAAGAGAGGTCAGCGATCCCCACGGGAGCTATGGATTAGGTAAGACACACTGCTGCTACACTTCTGCTTATACAGGGGGAGCGGATACACACGGAGGGGGAGCGGACACATATGGAGGGGGAGTGGACTCACAGGGCGATCCAGAGACACACTGGGGACAGAAGGTGGGACAATGCAGGGAGTCCCCGACGTGGTTAATATCGGCGGGCGCTCGTAAATCGGGGATTCTCTGCATTCGCTGTATAAGACAAATAAACTTTTTCTCCCCATTTTTGGGGGAGAAAAAGTGCATCTTACACGGTGGCAAATACGGTATGTTACAATATTATTTTTTTGCAGACTTAGGGAAATTATTGGTTGTATAACACAAAAAGCAGTATAACGTACCTGGTCTCCTCGTTTCAGTCCTGCCACGATGGCTTTAGTCTCAAGCGCTTCCACAAAAATGCCGAAGCCTTTATCGCTTCCGCCAATGAAAGCAAAGTGTAGGGGAGAGTCGCACGAGGTTTTCAGGATAGTCACTTGTCTCCATTTAGCCTTTGCGGCACAAGCGATGTTTAATAGCCTGAGGTGTCCTTTCATGCCCTGAAAGCAGCATGAACAATGCAATTACCATGCATTCATTCATACATAGGAAGTCATGAAAACATTATTGCTGAATAAATAAGCTGAACTATTAACATTGCATTGATCAATAATGTGTAAATGTTACAGCCAGAACCAGAAGTCTGGCCACTTCGGGTTCTAGCCGGTCAAAACTAGAAGTGGCAGTCTCAATGCGGCCGATGCCCGAAATGAATCGATACCTGGTAGCTCCGCTCTCCTCTTACAGCTCTGGCTCCTCCCCCTGCCCCTCCAATTGGCTTCTGGCAGCTGCATTTCCGATTGGAATTAAAAAATCGGAATTCCGCACAAATCACATTTACCGCAACTCGGTAATTTTAGAACTCAGAAGCATTTGACCAATCAGAGAATGCAGAATTTTTTAGCAAAAATTGGATCACTGCGGTAATCTTAGACAAATCACAAAACTGATTTTCCGTTTTTCCGATTTCCGTTTTTCCAATTTGTACTGCTCGAAAATCAGAAATCGGAAAAATGAAAAAATTGGCATTGGCGGAAGAGGGAATTTCCGCGGAATTGCAAATAGGCATCTCCTTATGGGAGATTCTCAGTATTACCTTTATTTTGTACAAAAGCACTCCCTAGAAAAGATCTATAGAACTATGTCATCCGGCTTCCCTACTTGTTTGCACATTATTTTGGCAATTGGACAGAGCAAACTGCAGATCCGTAAGCGTTTTTTCAAATAAAGAAATAACTGAGAATCCAATATTATGCAGGAGAACAGAGGCGCCAAGAGGACAAAAGAAAACTAAATGAGCCTAACCTATTTTGGTTCCTGGACGTAGTTTCTACGTCCAGGAACCATGCGCGCTACCGCGCGCTCCCGCGGCCGATCGTACGCGTGCACGCGCACTCCCGGCCTACGGATTCGGTAGCCAAAGAATCAATGTATCGGGCTATGGTGCCCGATCACTGATTCCTCTTCCCCGCTGAAAAAGCGACAGCTTCTCTCGGAAGCTGTGCTTTTTCTGGCTGTCTCCTTCCCGATGCGTCACTCTAAGCACGTGCTACGCTTAGAGTGACGTCATGTAAACAAACTCATGGCCGCCATCTTGTGGCCAAAAAGTAATACTACACCTGAAAAAAAAATAAAAAAAAATTAACACACATTTACATTATAAATCTATTGTTTACCTCCCACCCTCCCAAAACTACCCAAATAAAATGTTTACTATAAAAAAAAAACCATTACAATAAAAAAAAAAAAAAACTATTTATTTATAGTATATATTTACCTAAGGGTCTAAACTTTTTAAATACCAATGTAAAGATGAAATATTTCTATATTTTTTTTATTTTAAACTTGTAAATAGTGATAGATGCAAAATGGAAAAAATGCACCTTTATTTCCAAATAAAATATTGTCGCCATACATTGTGATAGGGACATAATTTTAACAGTGTAACAACCGGGATATATGGGCAAATACAATACGTGAGTTTTAATTATGGAGGCATGTATTATTTTAAAACTATAATGGCTGAAAACTGAGAAATAATGAATTTTTCCATTTTTTTCTTATTGTTCCTGTTAAAATGCATTTACAGTAAAGTGGCTCTTAGCAAAATGTACCCCCCAAAGAAAGCCTAATTGGTGGCGGAAAAAACAAGATATAGATCAGTGCATTGTGATAAATAGTGATAAAGTTATAGGCTAATGAATGGGAGGTGAACATTTCTCACGTGAAAATGACAGAACGCGAATGGGTTAAAAACCAAATTCTTGGTAAATAGAGGCGGTAGTGGTGGACCCACCTCCTCCAAGCAGACACACGACTGTAGTAAAGACAGTCAATATATTTTATTTATTAACTCCACATATGCAACGCGTTTCGCAGGTTTGATCCCGCTTCATCAGGCAATAACAACGGAGCAATAGCATATGTGGCCAGTAGAAGAGCCCGGCACCTCTGTTAATCCCATATGAACAGATGGACTTGTCCAAAACCTGACAGATCTGTAAGATTTTCACTATCTACTATAGTGTAAGTGGAAGAGACATAGGGGAAAAAAAGTAATTTATAGTGCATTTTACTCAGGGAGAAATGTACATTTATATGTATGCATTTTTTACAAATTACACTGTTCACTATAGTTGTCCTTTAAAGGACAACTGAAGCGAAAGGGATATGGAGGCTGTCATATTTATTTCCTTTTAAGCAATACCAGTTGCCTGGCTGTTCTGCTGATCCTCTGCCCCTAATACTATTATCCATAGCCCCTGAACAAGCATGCATCAGATTAGATGTTTCTGACATTATATCCAGATCTGACAAGATTAGCTGCATGCTGATTTTTGGTGTGATTCAGACACTACTGCAGCCAAACAGACCAGCAGGGCTGCCAGGCAACTGGTATTGTTTAAAAGGAAATAAATATGGCAGCCTCCATATTCCTCTCACTATAGGTCTATTTAAAGCTTTTTTTTTTTTAGGATACTAAGACCTTCAGATCAGTTCTTATTTCAAAGAGCAAATAATATGCATTACATCCAGGAATAATCAAAATTTTATGTCCAGTTGTTGCCATTTCAGAGTTATGTAATACTTACTGCACTTTCAAGATTCTTTTCAAATTCTTCCAAAAATCTAGTCATTGCTGGGTTCCCTTCAAAGTCATTAAAATGGTTGTTGACCCAAAGAAGTACTATTCTTGTTACCTACAATAAAAGACATAATTAAACACAGAAATAAATATAAACAGGTTGCAGAGGTTGTCGGGTGCATGCTCCTGCTCTGTTACACACACTGTACTATTGACCTGAGGAAGCTGGCTGCCGCTCCTGTTAGCTTATGAGCGGGCGGCTGCTTCCTCCCTTATATTCCCCAATCCCATAGCGGCTAGCCCCTCTCCTCTTTGCAGCATTTATTACAGCAGCGCTTTCTGTGCGGCTGCTGTAATGAGAGAAGGAGGCGGGGCAGAGGTTCCCATGGTAATGGCGATCGCCGCTACAGAAAGCCGTTGCCCTGCTTCCTTCTCTTCCTTACAGCAGCCGCGCGGGAAGCGCTGCTGTATTACGAGATGCTGCAACCGAGGACAGGAGCGCCTGGGGGCTACCTGTACTTGCTATACTGGGCTAACTTTACTTGCTATACTGGGCTAACTGTACTTGCTATACTGGGCTAACTGTACTAGCTATACTGTGTTAACTGTACTTGCTATACTGGGGTAACTGTACTTGCTATACTGGGGTAACTGTACTTGCTATACTGGGCTAACTGTACTAGCTATACTGTGGTAACTGTACTTGCTATACTGGGCTAACTGTACTAGCTATACTGTGTTAACTGTACTTGCTATACTGGGGTAACTGTACTTGCTATACTGGGGTAACTGTACTTGCTATACTGGGCTAACTGTACTTGCTTTACTGGGCTAACTGCCGCCGCCACTAGCCACGCCCCTCCAACCCCCCCACCCCCACCCCGGGGAGCCCCAGAAAAAATTTTGGTCGGTATAGTGGGCCCCAGGCTCAAAAAGGTTGAGGACCCCTGCTCTAGCCCATTCTTTGAGGTTCCTCTACCAGATACACCCAACAGCATATGGGTGGACTGGATAGCAACTACTGGCACCAGGATTTATTATTAAACACATGGTGTGGGGGCAGAACCGGGACAAGGTCCTCCAGCACCCAAGGCTGCGACACCCCAGCCGTCACACACTGATTGCTATTAGACTAAGAGGCGCCCCAGGGCCCCCAAACCCCCCAACACCTTATCTCTAGTTATCTGGCTTGCAGCCACTGCCATGTATCCCCTTTTCTTATTTCTCTCTGCTTCAAACACAATAGGGGAATGATAGCTGAGTGAGTTGTGCGCCCTCCTCTACACTGCGCCGAGGCTGGAGCCTCTCTCGCCTCTGCCCCCCTCCTACACTGCACCCTGAGGCTGGAGCCTCTCTTGCCTTTGCCTCGGCCCGGCCCAAGGGGGGGGGGGGGGATTCCCATAAGTAAAAGCACAGTCACCAAAAATTGGCAACCATTTCCTAACATATTGTATATCTGAGAAGATGTTAAAGCAAATCTGAAGCGAAAAATAAAATTGAATTTTACATGTAGTATGGATAATGAATAGAACATTAGTAGCAAAGAAAAGAGTCTCATATTTTTTTATTTTCAGATATATAGCTATTTTAATAACATTGCATCATTCTGTCATATTTGCTGTTTAGAAACCACACTCGAAATAATGACCTTATGAACTTTCCTGCAGTAAAACCTCATCCAAAGCTGTCTCTCACTGTCTCTTGGCTGTTTAAGCTCTTCAGAAAACAGGACTGCATTCAACCCAGTGGGTCAGAAAGCTCAGAGAAGCTCTTTCGCATGGATAAGAAATACATTTTTTTTTAACTCTTCCTGTACTGGAAAACAACATGAGACTTTTTTCTTTGCTTCTAATGTTCTAATTCTTATCAGTACTACACATACAAATCATTATATCATACATTTATTTTCGCATCAGGTTTTCATTAACTTGTGAAGAAAATGACAGGGTCACTTTAAAATATAATGTATTATTATCTTTTTTTCCACAATAAAATGTATTATTATCTTTGGCCTTGAACTTGGCATTTTCATTGGTGAAAACCAAAGACCACCAGGGCTTAGCTGACATAATCCTACTGGGAATTTTCTGAGAACCTCTGAAAAATGACTATTTTAAGACTCAAAGAGGTGGACCTCAAGTAGCTGACTTCTTTCAGTCAAAGTAGAATTTTAAGGTCAAAGTTGTGAGTACTTAAGTTTAATCAACTGTCTGATAAATATAATAATTGTACTACTAACCTTGTCCCGGAGACTGTCCAATTGGAACCATTCCAGAAGCTGGTTCCCAACTTCCACTGGGCTTGATAGAAAAGTTCTGAATGTTAGAAGAAAGTCTTCTATGTAAGTCGGGTCTACAACAGAATGCTCCTCAATCAAATGCATGGTTAATCTTTCAGGGGTTCCCTAAAACAAATGAAAGAAGTTGAAAAGTGGTTGTTGGCTGTATTCCATTAGTAAATATTTTAAAATTCTTACAAGAAATTTGAACTTTTTGCCATTACATATCCCAGTGAGTCCCTGTTTCATCTGTGTCGCAAGAGCAATCTGAGGCAGAAAAGATTAAAAACCTGAAGGACCATATCCATGACGCAATTTTTTGGAATAATTTTTTTAACATTTTTTTTAGATATCGCGCAACATTGTTTAATGAAAATTCGCTAATTGATGCATCACCACCCATGCCACCCACGGAGATTATTGGTTTTTGAATGATTGCTCTGATCCTCAATGACTTTCGCAGGTTTTGCTGTGATAGTGTAAAATGATCATTTACACGATCCTTTGTTTACGACGGAATCAGATTCAGTCAGATGGTTCGGGGAACGTTCGTCGGAGATCCCCAATCCATCTGCCCGTGTGTACTTAGCTTAATAAGCCAACAGTTTTTTGTGTTCATTTTACCCCGATTTATAAGGATGGCTATTAGATTGGTGGACTTTCACCTTTGCTTTGACACATTAGTCCTAAAATTTGACACTTTCTCAGTCCTATAATTAATCTATTACTGTGATTAATATAATAAAACCTCTATGTCCCTGCGTCCGCTCATGTCCCTGTGTTTGTGCCAGTTCGCAGACTTGGGACAGTAGGAAGACGGGTGCAGGGGGGCGGGCACGCTATGGAGTGTGGCCCTGCAAATGCACGCGAGGAGCAAGGCTGTGTGCATGCGTTGGGGAGCACAGCCATTGCAGGGGGGGAGGAAGTTGTGGCAGAGCCCTAGCGCCCGTTTTTAACCACTTAAGCCCACAGGGTTGTACATTTTTTGCATCTGAGCATCTTTCACCTCCCATTCATTTGCCAATAACTTTATTACTACTCATCACTGAATTGATCTATATCTTGTTTTTTACGCCACCAATTAGGCTTTCTTGGGGTGATACATTTTGCTAAGAATTAATTTATTTGAAATCCATTTTAACAGGAATATTAAGAAAGAAATGGAAAAAAAATCATTATTTCTCAGTTGTTGGCCATCATAGTTTGAAATGAATACATGTTACCGTAATAAAAACCCATGTATTTTATTTGCCTATTTGTCCCGCTTATAACACCATTTAAATTATGTCCCTATCACAATGTATGGCGCCGATATTTTATTTAGAAATAAAGGTGCATTTTTTCAATTTGCGTCCATCACTATTTACAAGCCCATAATTTAAAAAATTATATTAATATACTCCTTTGACATGCATATTTAAAAAGTTCAGACCCTTAGGTAACTATTTATGTAATTTTTTTTATTGTATTTTTTTGTAATGAAAACATTTATTTGGGTAATTTATGGTGTGGGGAAGTAAACAGCTAATTTTTAAATGTAATTTAAAGAGGAGCTGTTAGGTATAAGGTCTCAGAGAAAATAAACACATATATCAGTAGCTAAAGATTGGCTGTACTTACATTACATATGCATTTCACTGTCCACGTTTGGATTTCACAGAATTTGTATATAGTATATGCAGAGATAGATGCTCCTGACAGCTCATGGCAGGCTCCATGTTTTTCTGTCAAATGTGTCGTCATGTCCTGCCTGCTTCCTGATCACAGAAAAGCTCGTACTGAATAACACAGTGTGCAGTGAATATTAATGAGCCATGTGGCTAGGAACAATAGCTGACTCCTGCAGTGTACTCTGCCCGGAGATTTATCAGTGCTACGCGCTGGACTGATTACAAGCTGCTGTAACGTCTCATTAGCAGCCGAGGGGAGGGCCCCAGAATGCTTTGCAGTATAGTATGCGGCTTGCGTCCTCTTGGGTCTAATTAGCTTTGCTGATAAGCACACATCAAAGGTAAGAGAGATTTTTATCTTCACTAATGCCTTTCTGGCTTCCTTCTAAACTGTTTAACACAGGAGAATAGAGGTTTAAATTAGCTTCTGCAGCCTGACAGTTACTCTTTAATGTATTTCTTTATTAAAACATGTATGTGGGTGTAGTTTACTATTTGGCCACAAGATGGCCACAGTCAAAAAAGTCCTGGAAGCATACGATGACGCTTCCAGGAAATAGAATGAAGACGGGGAACTTTTTTTGCAGAAAGACCACGGTCTCTGTTAAGAGACCGACCGTCGGTTTTTCTGCGGGGGACTTAGATCGGTGAATGGGAATTATATTCCCATTCACTGATCGGGTGGCTAACGGCGGGAGGCGGGAGCCCGAACGTGCGCACCGCACACTAGAAGCAGCACAGCCTATCTGAACGAACATATTCGTCCAGATAGGCTTAAGTGGTTATATGGGAAGGCTTATTACTAGTTCTACTTATAAAGCATGCTAGTTTTTAATATTTGCAAACCACCTCTTTTAACTTAACTTCTCCGTAGTCTTAATTTGTTGCCCTTTATAATAAAAAAAACTGCTTACATAAATTTCAGACCAGTTTGATTACTTTGATCAAATCTGCCAGTTATCTACTGTGCCAACATTCAGTTGATTCACTTTTTTAGTAATCATCATGTTTATTAAAAAATGTGTGTATTGTCCAAGGGAGTGTAAGAACATAGTTACAGACAGATATACAGTTTAGAGATAAAACAACTTATTTTAAGCCCCATAGCAGTTGCGCTGCTATCTGTATACATAAATAAGCAAGTTTTCTTCTGACATTTCCAGACCTTATCAATAAATTGTCTTGGAAGCCACCAACAAGCAAGAAAATACTTGACAGTACTTTACAGAAAATACTTGGCTAGGGAGGTAGAAGGCTCTTGGTCCTATAGAGAAGCGTTCCCAAACCCTGTCCTCAAGGCCCACCAACAGTACATTTTGCAGGAAACCACAAACATGCACAGTTGAGATAATTAATGTTGCAGCAGAGCTGATTAACTACCTCTGTGGATTTCCACAAAACATGCACCTTTGGTAGGCCTTGAGGACAGGGTTGGGGAACACTGCAAGCATTCCCACTCCTCTCATGCTGCCCTCGTTCCAGCGCTTGCTTCCCCGGTAGCAATATAGTCGAATACTGCTCTGTGTCCCCTCAGGAAACTTTGGAAGTCTTCAGGAGCCCGTTTGCTCCCGGAGATGGGCTGCTCCATACTATGCCTGCGCTAGCGCGCTCTCTCATGCACTCACGCCCACTGGTGTAACAATAAGGCCTGCGGCCCCTGCCCCCACGGCTGCAGGCCGGGGGCTGGAGGGGACGCAGCATGAGGGGAAAGCCATGCTGCACTTCTGCGGGGAGAGGAAACGGTCCGCCCCCCTCCCTCACCTCGGGCTCTCCCCTCTGCGCTCCCCTCCAGCGTTGAATAGTTTGTGTATTCAGGCGGCAGGCAGCGGCAGATACATACCTTCTGTGCGTTCCAGCATGGACGTTTCTCCCTTTAGTGTCTGACGCAACTTTCTGTATAAAACTGCCCCAAGCAGGCCCCGGTGGGGGGGCGCTTAGTATTTCTGCAGGGGGGCCTGGTGGGTCCTTGTTACGCCCCTACTCATGCCTGTGCAGTATGGAGCCACCTGTCTTTTGGAGCACTCGGGCTCCTGAAGACTTCCTTAGCCTCCCATGGCGGGGGATTCAAACGGGGGTGACATCGCTGGAACGAGGGGACTGTGGAAAGAATGGGAAGGCTCAGTAGGACCAAGAGTCTTCCCTCTCCGTAGGTGAGTATCTGTTTTTTTTTTTTATTTACATTAGCATGAAGCTTGGCACCATGGTAAATACTTTTATTTTCTTTATATTCATTCTGGATGAGCGTCCATTTAAGGAAGACCAGTGAGACCACAGTGTGACCTTTCTTCTGCCCTTCCTTTTTTCAGCAAATTACTGGAATGCAATCTGTACAATCCAGTGAAATTGGAAGAAAAATTTCAAGTACAAGTGCAAAAAAATTTAAAAAATCACATAAAAATAGCAATCACATAAAAATTACTATTGCAGTAAATCTACTTCTTCCTAATCATCATCAGTCACAAAGGAAGTGCAGGTTCAAACAGGTACATACTTCTGAATGTGCAATTATTATTTATTGACGGAAAATTATTTACATATCAATGCTATATACGGTAGATTTTTTTTTTTAAGAAGTGTTTTATTCCTCTTTAAACACAGTTTTCTAACAGGGTAACATTAAGTATTTTTACTAACTAAAAAAAAGTATACAAATTCAAACAACCTATGTGCTCTGATTTGTAAAGATTTACTTCCTCCGGAACAGATCTAAAATACAGAGATAAGTAACCAAATCATTTTCAGCATGCCAATAAGAAACTACATTTTTTTTACGTTTTCTCCTACCTGTATCACAACGTGTCCTTTCCGGGTGCCAGTGCGGTCCAGTTCACGGTGCTCATTGACCATAACAATCTCCCCCTTCTCTTTGACTTTGTGGATATTCTTTTCCACGTGGTTCAGTATCCTCCAGTAGTCTTGTTGTGCTATATAAACAAACTGTCCCAGAAAAATATGGGGACAGGTTAGAAATCTGTAGTACAAAATCACATCCTCACCTACGAATACAGGACATAGATAGCTAAAAATGGACAAGTCCTTTAACCCTGGATCCTGCTTTACTTGCTTAGTTTCCTTTGGTATCATTGTGACGATAAGTCCAACATAAAATAAGCAATACAAAAAATATTAAAAAAGCTAAATCATTGTATTTGAGAATGTGGAAATGAAAATGTCTGATTGAAACGCTGTAAAAAGATCGCCTGTTGTTTCCTAAAAGCATACATGCAAAACATGAAGTATATCTGCTGACAGTTCCCGAAGTGAGACAGCTTCCTTTTTTTTTTCTAAAACCACACTGTGCTAGAGTTTACATAAGATATATTAAGAGATGTTTTCTTGTGAATTTTTGTTTGTCTTAAAATTGTCAATGACAGCCTTTATTTAATATACACAGCTGAAAATATGTTTGCAAAATATACTGTATATAAAGCACAATACTGTGCTAATGAGAGTTGAGACATTAACCCTATCCAACCACTTCCCCCCCCCCCCATTCCCCAGCGCATTACATTTACAGGGTGCTGGGGGCAGGGACGGATCTAGACCAAGTTGCGCCTGGGGCAAGGTCAGGTTTTGGCGCCTAAAGGTCAGGTTTTGGCACCTAAACTGCCATTCCCCATCCAGTTTTGGCGCCTAAAGGTCAGGTTTCGGCACCTAAACTGCCATTCCCCATCCAGTTTTGGCGCCTAAAGGTCAGGTTTTGGCGCCTAAACTGCCATTCCCCATCCAAATGTTGCCGCCTTTTTAAGAATTCAACAAACTGCGCCTGGGGCAAGAGACCCGTCTGCCCCCCCCCTAAATCCGTCCCTGGCTGGGGGGCGGGGGGCGTAGGTAATTGGGGAAAAGGACTGTTGGCTGTTGTCTGGAGGGTCTGTACTTCCTCACACTAGTGCAGTGGGGTGACCCAGTAGCGGGGGTATCTCCGCCCCCTTGCACGAAAGCTAGCATAATTTCATTATCATGCGGCACTCCGTGCTGCTGGAGGGGATCAAGGTGTCAGACTTTGTCTGACACTTTGATCCACGTATGGGGATGCCGTGCTAGACCTGATCTAGCCCCAAACTTGTATAATCCTATAATCCTAGCATTTGTATAGCGCTATTCTTCTGTTGGACTCAAAGCCCTCAAGAGCTTCAGCTGCTAAGGCACGCTCAAGGGGCCACCCTGCAGTGTTCGGAAGTCTAGCCCAAGAACTTCTTACTGAATAGTTACTGACCCTAGCCAGGATTGGAACCTTGGTATCCCATGTCAAAGGCAGAGCCCTTAACCAGTACACTATCCAGCCACCACATATAATCAATCAAAATGCATCTAAGCAGTGGGAGAGATGCTCGACATAGTGGCGGGGAATAAGGCTGGCAGCAATCAAAATGTCGCACATGGCCAACTCTTTGTTCAGGAGAAGATGATGCTGTGCTGGATTTTCTCAGCAACAGCACCATCTGGCCCCTATTTTGAACTATACAGTGGGTTGCAAAAGTATTCGGCCCCCTTGAAGTTTTCCACATTATGTCATGTTACTGCCACAAACATGAATCAATTTTATCGGGATTCCACATGAAAGACCAACACAAAGTGGTGTACATGTGAGAAGTGGAATGAAAATCATACATGATTCCAAACATTTTTTACAAATAAATAACTGCAAAGTGGGGTGTGTGTAATTATTCAGCCCCCTCAATAGAGTGCACCTGTGTGTAATCTAATGTCAGTACAAATACAGCTGCTCTGTGAGGGCCTCAGAGGTTGTCTAAGAGAATATTGGGAGCAACAACACCATGAAGTCCAAAGAACACACAAGACAGGTCCAAGACAGGTCAGGGATCAAGTTATTGAGAAATTTAAAGCAGGCATAGGCTACAAAAAGATTTCCAAAGCCTTGAACATCCCACGGAGCACTGTTCAAGAGATCATTCAGAAATGGAAGGAGTATGGCACAACTGTACACCTACCAAGACAAGGCCATCCACCTAAACTCACAGGCCGAACAAGGAGAGCGCTGATCAGAAATGCAGTCAAGAGGCCCATGGTGACTCTGGACGAGCTGCAGAGATCTACAGCTCAGGTGGGAGACTCTGTCCTTAGGACAACTATTAGTCATGCACTGTACAAAGTTGGCCTTTATGGAAGAGTGGCAAGAAGAAAGGCATTGTTAACAGAAAGCATAAGAAGTCCCGTTTGCAGTTTGCCACAAGCCATGTGGGGGACACAGAAACCATGTGGAAGAAGGTGCTCTGGTCAGATGAGACCAAAATGGAACTTTTTGGCCAAAATGCAAAACGCTATGTGTGGCAGAAAACTAACACTGCACATCACTCTGAACACACCATCCCCACTGTCAAATATGGTGGTGGCAGCATCATGCTCGGGGGTGCTTCTCTTCAGCAGGGACAGGGAAGCTGGTCAGAGTTGATGGGAAGATGGATGGAGCCAAATACATGGCAAACTTGGAAGAAAACCTCTTGGAGACTGCAAAAGACTTGAGACTGGGGCAGAGGTTCACCTTCCAGCAGGACAATGACCCTAAACATAAAGCCAGGGCAACAATAGAATGGTTTAAAACAAAACATATCTATGTGCTAGAATGACCCAGTCAAAGTCCAGATCTAAATCCAATCGAGAATCTGTGGCAAGATCTGAAAACTGCTGTTCCCAAACGCTGTCCATCTAATCTAACTGAGCTGGAGCCATACTGTCTCAGAACCCCCCCCCTCCCATATTAGTAGATAAATACTTGCTCTACTTACATAACAGATGTATTGTACTGTCCACGTTTTGATTTTAGTGATTTTTCTACAGTAAAAAAAAAGAGAAAATACTTCTTAGCAATTCCCATTTTAACTGGAAATTATGGAAATAAAACAAAAAAGGACAACCCAGCATGTCCTGCAACTTCCTTTTTGTGTACCAAATTTTGTGTGTACCAAATATGAGTCAGATAAACTGGGGAATGATCATTTATCAACAAGAAAAGTAATAGTGATTTTAACTTTTGGATTACCTGGTTAGCATCCTCATTACTTGTTTACCAGATAAACATAAAGAATTGTTTTTTGATTTTATGCCCGACAGTTACACTTTAACATTACCTCTCAACCAACCAATAACTCAAAAAACACCAAAAACTCTTATCCAGCCTCAGCCAATCGCTATTGGTGCCAGAGGTGTAGCTAGGGTTTTAAGCGGCCAGGGACAAAGACAGTTTTTGCACCCGCCTCTGGACAAGATGGGCGTGGCCACACATCAAAAAGTGGTCATGGGTGGAGTCAAAAATTATTTAGATAGCTATATGTGCCCCCTCACCCAATTCAGATAGCCAGATGTACCCCCCCCCATTTAAATATCCAAA
This sequence comes from Hyperolius riggenbachi, assembly GCF_040937935.1. NCBI lineage: Eukaryota > Metazoa > Chordata > Amphibia > Anura > Hyperoliidae > Hyperolius > Hyperolius riggenbachi. The sequence continues at coordinate 482,665,244 of NC_090648.1, read as the reverse complement.
TATATGCCCCTTTAGTTAGCCATATGTGCCCCCTTCACCCTTTTTAGATAGTTAGATTAGATGTGCCCCCTTTAGATAGCCTTATTCTGCTGCTGTTAATGCTTCTGCACTCCTCTGCAGAGGGAGGGAGAGAAGCAGGGGCAGCCAGCGAGCCGCCTCTCACACATGTGGGGGTGCAGCGACTGTGCTGAGCGCCCTCACAGTGCTGCGCCCGGGGACATATGTCCCCCCTTGCCCACCCATAGCTACGCCTCTGATTGGTGCTGGATAATGGGTATTTCATTGTATATTATTATTTATTGTATTTCTAAAGCGCTAAAATATTACGCAGCTCTGGACAATAAATAACAAGGTTATACAAAATAGGACAAAGCGGTACAAGACAAACAGGGTGTCAAGAACCGGCCCGCGGCACGCCTGCGTATACGGTTCCCGACTGCGGGTTTGATCAGATTAAGCGGGGAACAGCCTTATTTAAGCTACAAACAAGGCTGGAACCCCTCAAACACTTCCCACTGCCACCCCTAGCGTTGCTAGACATGTCCCCTCAGCTGTCGAGGGCTAAACACGCAATCTGCATTTTCGTATTTGGGTCAGCTTTGCGCTTAGGCCGAATACGAGAACGCCACGCACCCACACACACAGTACAGTTGTACAGTAACACAGCACAATCAGACAATGATTTGTAATGCAAGTTACACTGTTGTGCAGCAAAACCACTAACAGTCGTTCCGAAAGATACTGTTAGACTTCCCACTCGGCTGTCGAGCGCAGAAGTGCCACACACACACAATGCAATTGCAATTTCATATGGTAGTGTTGCTCAGACATACAATTAGGCACGGACTTATACACAGCTACACTGCAGTCTCCTCTAGGCTATGAGTGTTAGTTTAGTACCGCAGAAGTCAAGCTTATTAAATAATGATTTAATATTCCATAAAAACATAGAACAATGCAGAACAGAATATATACAAAAGATTACAAAAAACAAAGTAAAAAAGTTACAAGATAAAAGTTACAAAAATAAGAGGTTACAAAGATAACACACACGGATATTTGCGTAAAAATAAACGGGGGGGGGGGGGGGAAAGAACGTTACCAGCTTAGAACTTTGACGGGAGGACGCCGTTTCGACCAGGAGTCGAGATCATCTCTAGCTAAAGCGCTACCTCCAAGAGAAGATTCTTACTAGGTATCTGCCTCTGCTTTTTATACTCTTGTAGCAAAGGAGAGCAAACAGATATCCGGGCACCAGCCAGAAAAAGTACTGCATAAACTCCTTTATTCCTTCCCCAAGATCCCTGACAGAAAATTGCAAGGCCTAACAGCCGTTTCACAGATAAATCTGCTTCTTCAGAGGCAACAATAAGCTTTTTATACTCTGAGCTACGCCTGGAGGCTGCAACTTCCTTGGGGAGGGGAGGAACTAGGTTTTAATTAAATCTCAGACATATTCCATTTCCAGGTAAAAGTCTATACATCAAAGATTGTGAAGTGAGGCTTTTCAACTCCACCAATAATTTAATTTCCTCACAGTGAAATAGTTTTTCTTCACCACAAGTTGACATGTGTTAGACTTTTCCTGACTAGGCTTGCTTTGTGTATTGAGACAATGGGCCATCTCCTGAGTTCAAAAAGCCAGGCAGATAATCCCATTAGCAGAAACTCAAAGCACCTCATATGGTCAAGACAATACCCACTTCCTTGCCCCAAGCAATCAACGGCCACAGCTCCCTTCTAGCAGACCTACATGGAACACAGGCAGAAAAATGAAAGAATATGTTCCTGTTATCCTTACATCATAAGCACCCCAATATATTCCTGACACAGGGTACAAGATACACGATGATGTGATTTGGGCTAGTTAGGTAGGCCCAGTAACAAAGTATAAGGCCAGAGCCGGCACAAAGTTTCTCCAGCACCCAAGGCTGAGACACCAAAGTGCTCCCCTCCATCCCTCCCACCCCAGCCGTCACACACTGATTGCTATTAGACTAAGAGGCACCCCTGGGCCGCCAACCCCCAACACCTTAATCTCTAGTTATCTGGCTTGCAGTCACTTACATGTATGCCTCTTTCCTTATTTCTCTTTGCTTCAAACACAATAGGGCAATGATAGCTGAGTGAGTTGTGCGCCCCCTCCTACACTGCGCCCTGAGGCTGGAGCCTCTCTCGCCTCTGCCTCGGCCCTGTACAAGGCGATCATACACGATCATGTAGAATACACTAGGGAATGGAGGACCCTGCCAAGGGCTTAAGGTGGCCACACACCATACAATTTTTAAAATATCTGTTCAATTTAAGAATTGCAATCAATTTTTCTGACTGATTGTAACATTTCAAAAATCTGACCAATGTACCACACACATATGTTCAATTTTTTCCTGAATTATGATAAAAATGATTGGAAACTCAGAGAAAATTGCATGGGTGTGTATAATAATAAATTAACAATTCAACACACACCATACAATCTTTAGTAGAAATTGAAGAGAAATACCTGGCATTCCGGATCGATTTAAATCGAAAAAAATGGGAAATCCGATCGGATTTTTCATTTGAATGAAAAAAAAGCTTTCGATTTTTTCGAGAGATACGATCGTTTTTATCGAATTACTGTAAAATCGGATCATTTTATTGTATCATGTGTGGTCACCTTTACACTCTAAGGGTGGGGGAGATAGACACACTAGGTAGGGCTGTGAAATAAGTATTAAATGGAGAGTTACTGTGTGGTAGGGGGTGGGTAGGCCATCTTGAAGAGGTGGGATATATATATACTGTATATATATATATATATATATATATATATATATATATAGATATATATATAGATATATATATAGATATATATATACACACACACACGCACAGAGGTAAGAAATAAACATACCTGACAGTCATCTACTTTTGTTTGCACAATTCCATTCATGTACTGTTTTTCTAAGGTTGGGCTGATTCCAAAGCTGTTACCCATGCAAAGACTTTCAGTTCTTCCATCAGAATGTAGTATCTCCACTGTGCCATTGAGGATTACATACCATAAATCCACCTATAAAGAAAAAGCAATATAAGTGATTGGCCATGACTTTGTTATGAATCTACAGATATGAATAATGAAGTGAAAAAAAGGGCTTTAGCCACAACAGAAGCAGCTGAATGGCAATGAAGCGAAAACGGATCCGATTGACCGGTAATCAGATCAGTTGTCACTTAATTGCCAGTGTGAACTGGGCTTAAATGTTATTTGTCTTGACATGTCTTTGCTACTAATTAGTGCTACTGAAATGTGTATGCATGGCCACTTGTCAATAGGGGGCAGTGTGAGGCAATAACAGAGGACTTCTGCGTTCAATTTCTATATCGTCAGCTAGCAGAGAAACATCAAAGCATTCTAGGAATTTACAGAACGAGTTCTGCCTGTTGAGGTCAAAGCAGTGCACTTATCTCAAATGAGATATTTCCTTTGATGCTGCTAGTGGGTTAAAGATAAAAGTTTTTACTTTGTTGCAAAAAAAAAAAAAAGCTATCCCTGCAATAATGCAACTGCTAATTCACTAACCTTTCAGTAACCTTAACCCTTTCCGGAATGCCTGTATTAGATCCTACGCCGCACTTGTAGCTGCTCTAGGCTGATGCAGCGTAGGATCTACGCCACTCACTGTTTCCACTCCTGACACGATCGTGCGCAACCGAGAAGGGAGATTAAGCTGTCATATGACAGCCGGCATCTCCCCTCAGTGATCATTCAGCAACCATCGCATATGGCTTCTGATCACTATGATCGCCGGCGGATCTTAGTGATCACCAGTAACAGCTGTGGTGGTAGGGGGGAAGAAAAAGATCCACTCACCTCCCTGCCATTCCTGTGACGATCGGCGCTCCCCACCGCTCTGGCCGGCATCCCCGCTCGCTCTGATATCAGCTCCAGGTCCCAGCTTGATGACGTCATCGAGCCGCGACCCGGAACTGATTGGTAGTAGGAGCAGAGATGCTGTCCGGAGCAGAGGGGTCCACTGCGGCTCATCGCTGGAGCCTGGAAGGTGAGTGAAGGCTACTGCACACAGGGAGGACACCTGGCTACCATGGGGACACAAAACCCAGCACGCAAAACTGGGGATCCGGCTGCCTGACCCCCTAAACGCGTGCAAAAACGCCTGGTCCGTAAGGGGGGTTAGGCGGACGGTCCCCAAATGGTTAACTTACAACACAAATGTGGGGCCTTAGATGTTTACCTGTCTAACACAAGACCATTTTTATAAAGTCCAAAGGTTTGCAAGATTACTTATGCTTTTTCAGTGCTATAATTGTAAAGCACAAATGGCTTGCTGATCTTCAATAAGGAATGACTTACTTCTTGACCATCCTGAAGTATGATTGTTCCCGCTTGCTCCACCACCTCAAAAATCATGACAGAGCAAAGTTCTCTCCGTACGGATAACGTCATGTTGATAAAGGCAGGTAGCTGATGCATAAACTCCAAAAGCAGTTCTGTACAGCAAAAACAAAAACATACAATGAATAATATAAATCAATTCTGCTCGTTTCATATCCCTTCAGGAAAAAAATAGAAAACTTACTTTGTAAGACAGCAGAGTTGCAATGTGAGGCTACCTAGATATATAGGACTCATGTCTACCAGGTCACTGGGCTCCCCGCAAAACTTTGGATAGGGCCCCATCACTACAGGACACAGCACATGGTGAGTGTAGAAAGGCTGGGGGTAGAACAGCGCTGTACACAAGACCCTGCTGAACACTGAATAGGGACTTTCTACAAACCTTTGTCTGCAGAACTGTATGATTCCTTATCAGTGGCTGAGCAGATGCAGTCATTAGAACAATTGTGAAGAGAGCAGATTTTTTTTTCTCTCCTAGCCCTTAGTTTTCAGTCTCTCAGGACTGGTCCCACTGTGGCTGCATCCATAGCAGGGTCTATTGTTACTCCCCTGATGTCTACCCAGGTCTTAATAATGGCATAGACTTTGCATGTTTTCTATATCATTTGACTGTGGTCCTGCCCTGGGGTGCTGAACCGGATATTGGTTTCCCTATTGATGAAGCCAAAGAGATTTTTTCTCCTTTCTTATAATATTATTTTTGCTCTAAACAAAAGATGGAGGTGGCAGGCGCGTCCCAAGACAGTCTGCATCTGATTGACCAGCAGCATGTGTAAATCATTTTATGGCCAGCTACCCCCAGGTTCACACTATGTTTGTTTGTTAATTAGAGGTTGGGGTCTCTTCCATAAAACATACCTCAACGCAGTGGAAGAGTCTAGTATGGAAAACTCTGCACACAAACTGTTTTGGAAGCCAACATCCTCCATTTTGTTGATTCTGTTTAGAATGCAAGTTGTGTAACCTGCCTATAATTAGGTTCTGCCCACCTATGCTGGTGGTAAATCAGATGCAGCCTGTCTTGGGAAGCGCTGCCACCTCCGTCTGCTGTATAGAAATGTAAGTTTACTTATGGCTAGCTGCACCTAATTGTTGTTCCAAGTTTGCATTCCATTTTAATCTGAGTTTTGGGTTTAGTGCATATTTGCATCTGTTTTGAATACAAAGTGTGTATTTGCCTCTGGGGGGCTCTGCACGCCTCTGTTGGTAGCCATTTCCAATGCCGCCTGATTAGGGGTGCTGCCAATTTGTTTTTCCTTTTCTCTAAAAAAAAGTGTAAATTATTTTTGCTTTGTCAATTATATTGCTACCTATATGTGTTAGATGTCAATTTATAATCATTTGACTTGTGTTTTTTCCCTGCTTTTTCACCGAAGCCTTATTGGCTCCACAATTCTGGGAAATATTATTTTTTTTATACAGTATATCTTTATTGTATTATTTGTTTGCTGAATTTGAACAGATGTCCTTCCCGTCTCTGGGGGCCCTGTCTGAGTCGCTGGTTTATGCCCCCTCCCATTTATGTGTTTGGCAGAGGGATGGATTTCTGGTACCTTGGTCCCGCCCCCTGCCCACCCTTTCCCTTTTGGTAACTTTGGATTGTATCAAAGCTCCCAAGGGATTCCTTGTGTGTACTCTTTCCCTTGAGTGTCCTCACTAGTCCACCACTCAGTGACCCAATGCAAATCATGTCTATTGCTATGAAGAAGTACGCTGTACACACTGCAATCTGAATTCCCTAAGGCAATTTTATTGACTTGAGGAAGCGGGCAGAAACCCAAGAAATGCGTTGTCCTTTTTAATTGTGCTTGAACAAACCTTACCTGATCTAAATCCTTGTTTTTCTCGGTTGGTTCATCTGGAGAGGTCAGAGATACCTCATGTAAATTTATGTCTTTATAACGTATACTCTGATAGTTATTTTTGGCCACCTCTATCCTTCTTCATTGCCCACTACACCTCCTTTGGAGGTGTCCTTCCCATTAGTGTGGTGCCATTCACAGCTAGCAAGGACCCCAGAATAGCAACCACCCAGTTCTAGCAGGACCTGAAGTACAGAGCGGGAATAGTGTTTTTCCCATAGGCGATATACGGTAGTTGCAGTCTCTGCAACCCACCTTTGTGAGTATAACTACTCTTGTAATACTGAGCTAATTTTATCCTACAGTACTGCACCATTTGTTTACTGGTCTCGTCATTGTCACACAGGCTACAGTGATTCCACACAGTGACCGTCCCTTCTTCTCGGTCTGTTGCTAGGCAGGATTCTCATTGTTTTTTTGCTGTCCAATGGGAGCCTGCTTCTGCCAGGACTCTGATCTGTATACCTGCGAGTGTCACCTGCAGTGGAGCCGAGTGAGGTTGGCAGCAGCAGTGGACCAGGAGACACAGAAGAAAGGCGAGAAGAACTTATGAGAATGGCCACTGCCCGGTATAATAGGCTTGCATTGATTTTGTCGGCATCCACTTCATCTGTGTCCTGGGAATTATCATGCAGATAACAAAATACCGCCTATAAAAAGATACCAGTGCGCACTCCACAGTGATCAATATCTGAAAAGAAAGCACAAAGCTCCCATAGCGTAATACTGTAACTGATAAAAGGCAGGGCCGGATTTGTACTCTTTACCGCCCAAGGCCACTCACCAGTACAGTCACCCTTCAGTATAGGTAGCCTGATGACCCCCCAGTATAGGTAGCCAGATGACTCCTCCCCCTTCCCTCTAGTATATGTAGCCAGATGACCCCTCCCCCCTTTCTCTCCAGTATAGGTAGCCAGATGACTCCCTTAATCCCTCCTTTTCCACACCCCCCCTTCAGTATAAGTAGCCAGCTCGCCTTCACACCGCAGCAGCCATCTGTGTCACTCATTTCTCAGCTCGTCTCCAGTGCAAAAGCTTCCTTCCAATTTAGCCTGCTGCTTTGGTGCCCTTGCTCCTGTGGTGCCCTAGGCCATGGCCTAGGTGGCCTTGGTCTAAATCCGGCCCTGATAAAAGGTCAGCAGCACACAATGACCATAACATCGAAATCCTCAATCAATAAGACAGGGGCTTAACAGATAGTTGCCAGTTGCCAACTCATACACCAGTTGGATCTAGCGCTTAGGCTGTCATCCAGCCAGTAAGGATAACCCAGGAACGATTCCACTGATAAAAGTTTATTACAGCAAGCATCCACAAGGATCCATAAAAGATAAGGTGCACAGCCTTTGATGAGTCTTATTGGACGAAACGGCGTAGGGAGGAGCCAGTGCGTGTTGACGTCATTACACTTGAGGAATAGATCGCTCGTGTAGCTTGTATGCTCCTGGGAAAGTTCACTGGCGGGACACCGCGGTGATCTAACGTGCTGGTGTATAAGGCGCCAATTATCTGGTGAGCCCCTGTCTGATTGATTGAGGATTTTGATGTTATGGTCATTGTGTGCTGCTGACAGTTACAGTATTACGCTATGGGAGCTTTATGCTTTCGTTTCAGATATTGATCACTGTGGAGTGCACACCGGTATCTTTTTATAGATTGTATTTTATCCTGGAATCTTATCTACGTGCTAACCCACTATCAGTTGCTGATACCGGACTCTCTATGCGGTTGGCGCAGTGTAACTGAATGTCTGAACAAAATACCGCACCAGATCAAACAGATCCCTTGCAGACTGACTAGTGACTAGTGTTCACAGATTCTAAAAATAACATTGGATCCATGAACATGTCTGTTTTTCTGATGTGGATATGGTACATTTTTTTGTGCTAGGGGCCTAGATTTCTCACCACTTCATATAAAGTAAATGTCAACCAAACTAAAATAAAAACAAACAAAAAAAAACACAGTTACTTACCTATGGAGAGGGAAGGCTCTGGGTCCTATAGCGTCTTCCACGTACCAGTGATTTCAACCCAACGACAGATCGGTCGAATAATGCTCTGTGCTGCCGCTGGATTCTTCAGAAGTCTTCAGGAGCCCGAGTGCTCCCAAAGACGGGTGGCTCCGTACTGTGCATGCGCAAGCGCACTGTCTAGCACGCTCATTCATGTGCAGTATGGACTCGCCCATTTTTGGAAGCACTCACAAAGACTTCCAAAGCCTCCCACAGTGGCGGATTGGAACGGGAATGACAGCACTGGAACCTGGGGACCGTGAGAGGAACGGGAAGGCTCTATGCAGTGTTCCCCAACCCTGTCCTCAAGGTCCACCAACAGAACATGTTTTGCAGAAAACCACAAACATTCACAGGTGAGGCAATTAGTGTCTCAGCACAGCTGATTAACTACCTCTGTGGATTTCCACAAAACATGCATCGTTGGTGGGCCTTGAGGATAGGCTTGGGGAACACTGCTTTATAGGACCCAGTATAGGACCCAGAGCCTTCCCTCTCCATGGGAAAGTAACTGTTTTTGTTTTTTTTATTTCCATTTCCATTAGCTTTAAATACAAGGGTTTTCCCCACCTAATTCATGTTTCCAGTTTTATTGCCTAAAATGTAAGTCTGCTGGACACGTGTCTTTTTTCAACCTAGATAACTATGTAACCATGTAATTGATGGAAATCTTTTCATTAATTTTTTAAGAGGGACAATTTTCTGACCTCCTTTTGGCATGCTTTTCTTGTGTTAATATAGATCTATTTGTAGTTACAGAACATATTATCTCTTTATGCCACAGAGGAAGCCAGTGTTGAACCACAAAACATGCATCAAGCAGAATTCACTGGAACATTTCACCGTGATATCTTTTTACATGGCTTCAGTGGTTTTTATAGGTTTCCTCCCATGCATTCCCTAACCAGCTCCTGTCCATCTCCAACTCAGAAACAGGTCTCCGACCTTTTCTCATTTAGGACACAACTAAAATGTTAATACATGCTCTAATAATATTTCCTCTGGACTATTCTAATAAAGTACTTTGTGACTACCAACTAACAGACTGGCACCGCTCCGATCTGTAATGAACTCAGCTGCTCGTCTCATTCATCTCTCTTCTCTCTCTTCCTCTGTTGCTCCTCTCTGTCAAGCACTTCTTTGGCTACCAATTAGGCAGAGGCTCCAGTTCAAACCCTTACCCTAACCTACAAAGCTCTCCACAAGCTTGCTCTACACTAGTTTCCAGATACCAACCCAACCACAATCTCAGATCTACTTCTTCTATCCTCCTCTAGAATCACCTTCTCGCATTCACATATATAAAATTTTGCACGTGCTTCACCCCTCCTCTGGTACCGCCTGCCAAAACACCTGTCACTCTCGAACCTTTGAAATATTTAAACGTGCCCTCAAAACTCACTTTTACCTCAAGCATACACTCTAGCTTAGCTCAGAAGATATGGCCTGAACTTTTCACCGGCGAACAGTTCCCGGCAAATTTCCGCTGCTCACGTCCGTGGCGAACAGGGAACATTTGGCGTGTATGACCCGCCCCTATCCATCATCATGGAACTAAACTTTGACCCCTTACTTCACAGTCAGCAGACACATGGCAGCCAATCAGCTAGCACCCCCTCCTGGACCTCCCACCCCCCTATTAAAATGCAGTTGGAGTGGCCATATTGGATTCATTCTCTGCTGACTGCTGTTAGTGAGAGCAGGGTCAGACCTGCTGCAGATAGGCAGGGAAAGCATTAGCTAGGCCTGTGTTCTTGTTCATCGCTGACTACTTGCTGAAAACACCCCAAATAGCCCTTTTGAGGGCTAGTACATCGGTCTCCTGTTTTTTATTTTGTGTGTGACACGCCACAGCCCACTGACACACATAGCTTTGCACACTACTGCTGTTGCCCCATTCTGTTCCAAGCATAGTTGCACTTCCAGTGCATTACTTTAGACTGTATTCTGATAGTATTATTGAATTTCTCTGTATGTGACACTTCACAGCCCACTGATACCCAGAGCTGTATGCACACTACTGCTATTGTTTGCCATATTAGTAACAAGCACAGTACCACTCCAGTGCATTATTTTTCACTGTATTCTGATAGTACTATTGCATTTCTCTGTGTGTGACACTCCACAGCCCACTGACACCCAGAGTTATGCACAGCTGTATTCACCCATAGCTGTGTTCTGAATGTAATGTGATTTCTGCCCTTTAGGGATTAAAACCTGACTCTGCGTCAACTCCATAATTTTTGGCGGGACTTTTGGCATGGATCCCCCTCTGGCATGCCACAGTCCAGGTGGTAGACCCCTTAAAACACATTTAAATCACTTTTGTGGCCAGAAAGAGTCCCTGTAGGTTTTCAAATTCGCCAGCCCATTGAAATCTATGGTGGTTCGTTGGGTTCACATGTTTTGTGTGCGAACCCAAAATTGGATGTTTGGGCCATCACTATAAGGCCAGTTCCCCTTTCGATCTCTGGCCAAGCAGCATTTTTCGTACTAGATAACCTAAAACACACTCCCTCTAGGTATGAATATTGTATACTACCCCACCTATTGTTCCTCCATTCCTTTAGATTGTAAGCTCACAAGGAAAGGGCTCTCTCACCCTTTTGTGTCTTAGCAGTAACGTTTCAAACTTGCCAATAAAATGCATTTTAAACCAACAGCAAGCAAGAAAATACTCAGAATAATTTTGATACTACTTTTTCATTTGCAAAGTGCTGAAAAGTTATTTTAAATAGAAAATGAAAAATGATCGCCTAGGAGAAAGCTCATGAGAAAAAGCTACCAATAATTACATATAGGCTTGTGGTCTCCCAGAATGCTCTGGGAGGAGAATTCCGCATGGCTAAATAGCTTAGGCTGTGACATTACTGGGAGGTCGGAGCTTCATATCAATATACAGCAATACTTAGATAGAGGAAATGTTTCCGATACTGAAACCGGGATAATTAACGTAACAGTGGGTATCCTGAATGATTTACTACATTCTACTATATGTCACTACAGTGCCTCTTTAAATTAGTAATCGCTAATTACGTCAGAGTCAATATTAAACTGTGCAGAAACAAAATATACTGTACCAATATCATCATCTGTTCGGTCAGCAGGGTAATTCTCCAGGCACTCTCGTACAATATCCCGACATAACAGTATCTCCGACGCTCTGTCAATATCTTCATCTTCTTCATCTTCAGAGTCTACAGGAGCTTCTGGTAACCCTGTTAGGTCTACATCTCCCATTTCACTCTCTGTTGACTAAAAACAGATAAGCAATTGTGAACATACGAGGTAGTCTGCATACAGGTGATAGTAATAATAATTCCAAAATTTGCATAGAGTTTTTCTTAATTATGTGGCTGCACGCATGGCAACCCAAACACGGGAAAGTACCACATTTAGCCAATTCATCATGAACAGGTGTGCCACCATATTTGTCTCGTCCAATCTTGTCTCTAATAGAAGGTGCCCTTTTAAAAGAAAGTAAAAGAAAGTAAAGTAGGGTATTTAAATTCCATAACCTGCGGAAAAGACTGCTGCAAGAGACCCCAGTGTCTCTTAACAATAGACTTCAGTTGACAACTGCAAGTATTGTATGTAGAGAGAAAGGGGAGTCTTAGATTTCAATTGCGTTTAGATTTCCGTGTCTTTCTCCTAAGAGTGTATTCAGGATAGCCCTTCTGTCTAAATTTCATCATCATCTCCTGTAGACGTTGATCACACACTTGTGCATCCAAAACAAACCTCTCAACCCGAGAGTATTGACCCTGTGGTATATACTCTCTAACAGAGCAGGGGTGAAAACTGGAAAATTCTAGAAGTGAGTTCCTATCGGTCGGCTTAACAAAGAGGTCGTTGACCAACAGTGTCCCACTGCGGATGACCATAGTGTCCAAAAATGAGATCCGCGTGCAATCAGCATGGGCCATAAGCTTAATACAAGGGCAAAGTGCCCCAAGTTCTTCAATAAACAAACTGAGCTCCGAACCCCTTCAAACACAGAATGTATCACCACCAACATAACACATGTTGGCATAACAAAGCATTGCGATACACGAAAGTCTCTTCATAGAGACCCATAAAGAGGTTTGCATAGGAGGGGGCCACATTGGCGCCCATTGCTGTGCCTCTAAGTTGCTTGTAAAAAATGCCCCCCAAAAAAGAAATAGTTCTACAAAATAATACGCAAAAGATCAATAACAAATTTTCTCTGTGGAGGATATAAGTCAGAGCGGGTTAACAGAAACCAGTCAACAGCCTTCACACCCCCATCATGTGGGTATGGAGGTGTAGAGGCTTTCCACGTCAAGTGTCACAAGCAAGACCTGTTCGTCACCAACCTCCAGCGAGCCTAACCTGTCCAGGAACATAGAGGTGTCTTTGAGATAAGAATCTAATAAGCCAACAAAGGGCTGTAGCAGCCTACCCAAAAAAACAGCATGGGGCACAAACACAGAATCACCGCCGGCCACAATGGGTCGCCCAGGTGGCCGGCATGGATTCTTGTGGATTTTTGGAAGAGTGTAAAGGGAGGGCGTAGCAGTTGTTTGAAAAAAAAGCAATATATGCACCTCCATAGGTCTCTCACCTCGGGCCATATCGCCATGACGTCGCCATAGCGATTCCGGCCGGGGGTTCTGTACTGTGGTATGTGTGCTGGCAGAGGTTGCATGCAACCCAGCCAGAGGAGTAAGTATGAAATCGCGCGCACTATAGTGCATTACCAAGGTTGGGCTATATTCGCAATTATAAAAGTTATACTCACAAGATTGACAGTAAAAAAACGCCTCTCAGCGGTACAGCCAACCGCTTCACTCCCTGGCAGTGTGTCGGCGGTGCGCTGTGGCCAGCAGCGCGATCTCCGGTGGACTGGAAGCCGTTTCGCTCTAGGGGTGGGTGTGGCTGGAGGTCAGCGTGCGTAGGACGTCATGACGTCGCGCTGCTGGCCACAGCGCGCCGCCGACACACTGCCAGGGAGTGAAGCGGTTGGCTGTACCGCTGAGAGGTGTTTTTTTACTGTCAATCTTGTGAGTATAACTTTTATAATTGCGAATATAGCCCAACCTTGGTAATGCACTATAGTGCGCTCCATCTCTTCCTTTAGATTCACATTGCCTTGATCCTTTGGAGCAGCACATTACAGCACACCAAGGAGTTGGGAGGAATTGTGCATGTGATTATACCCCTCACATTGGAGCGCAAGAGATTATTTCTTTTTCGTTTTTTAAAGTATGAAATCGCCCCCGGGAGACTTGGGCGCAGGATACAACCGATATATGGCTTACCCTGCTCCTGCACAAGTCCCGGCGGCGTTAATTACTATTTCCCCCCCCCCTGCAGGTCCACGTGGATGGTGGGGAATTATGTAATTCGTCTTCCAGATATTGCTGATGGTCAAATTAATATGCTTTAAAAGTAACTTCAGCTCCATCTTCTGACGGCACCAAAGTTACTCACTGTGCACCGCTATAGCCGTAATTCCTATTACGGTCTATGGTGACACCGGCTACGCCCAAATCTCCTGGATGCCTCGAAGGGCACTTCCTCAGCTACAGTATTAGCTCTCTATTGGTCCTGTGCTGGCAATAATCACTTCTATAGATACTTTGAATGCTAATAATCATTAACAAACTGTTTCCCATCCCCTTCTTGCTCCTCTGACACTGTGGTTGTCCTTGGCAAGTTTTGGTGCGCCGTATCAATTGTTATGTAAAGAGTACTTGGGGTGCCCCATTGTAAAACTTGCATCGGGGCCCACAGCTCCTTAGCTACGCCACTGGTTGGAAGATATCTGCTCAGTTCTTGTGCATATGAAACCACGCACCCTAATTTCTTAACATGTTATTATTATTTATAGGTAGGTAGCCAAAGGTGCACTACCCCAAGTATAGGTGGCCAGGCCACCCCAGTATTGGCAGCCACCCCCAGTATAGGTAGCCAGGGTACTCCCAGTGTAGGTAGCCACCGCTAGAATAGGTAGCCAAGGTGTGCCTCCAGTATAGGTAGCCTCCCCGAGTATAGGTGCACAAAGTCGTTGTCCCCATAGTATTGGTAGCCAAGGTGACCCCCCCCTCCAGTATAGGTAGCCACCCCCAGTATAGGAAGCCAAAGGTGTGTCCTCCCATAAGACATTGGTGTCGGTGGGGGTATGTAGCTTCCTGCTGCCTTCTCATCCCCAACACTCAATGACCTACAGATCAGCAACGACTCAAAGAGAAGAGAGCAGCACACTGTACCAAGTGGCACATTCAAATGCAGGAAATCAGCAATGACCTCACTTCTGTATCTGCAGTGTACTCCATGGTCTCTCTGCCACTCTTCCCTCTCTTCACATTAGTGCTGATCTGAGGTCTGTGTGTGAGTGGTGGGGAAACGGTGGGGACCATAGAAGTCACAGACAGGGTGGCTCTGGCAGTATGGGAGGCCCCTGCTGTGGGTGAGGCCCCAAGCAGCCGCTTGGTTTGCCTGGGCCAAGCTTCACCTCTGGCTCTATCCAAACTAACAATACATAAAAAGTTTGGGTAGAGTTTGACGTTTAATGCCTAGGAAACAATATCTGTCAATATTCAATTTTTAAAATAATTTTTAGTTACCTGGTAGATGTCGGACAAGCTGCTGCTTCCGGAGTTGCTGGCAATACTGCATCCTGAATGACTTGATGACACATTGGCAGCTTGTGCGTGTGGGTTATCTGTGTGTTGCACCTTGGACATGTCGGCAGGAAGCTGAACAAATATAAAACACAAAAAAGATCAGGCTTCATTAAATTGAAAGACAAAAGAAGTCAAAGAGTCCCAATAGTGCTGTATGTCTATTCATTAGGAAATAAGGTAAATGGAAATATCCCTGACCCCACTCAGGTTAAGAATGTCACTCTCCGTAGATGTGAAAAAAGGGGGAGTTTAAACACCCCTCCCCCAGGTGTGGACTCAAGAATAGAATATTTACATAAACAGAGGTGCCATATAAGGATAAAAATATTTAAAAATCGTTAAGGGGGGGGGGGGGGTGTAGTGGTCCCAAACAGATCCGACCAGCCCAAATTCACTGTAATTCAATTCTTTAATTTAAAAAAAAACACCCAAAAAGTGCAACGCATTTGATGGGATGCATCATCAGGCATTAATAGGAGCAGCTGATAGTAGTCTCGGCTTGGAAAAGCGCCTCTGTTAGACTAATAAACTGTCAGGAGGCGTCAGGGAGGAGCTTCTACTAGCCAAGACTATTAACAGCTGTTCCTATTACTGCCTGATGATCCCGTGAGATTGAATCCAGTGAATTTGGACTGTTCGGGTCTGTTTGGGGAGGTAAATCCGCCAATACCCCCCATGTTAACGATTTTAGATTGTTTTATTCTTATCTGGCACCTCTGTTTATACAATTATTCTAGACTTAAGTAAATGGATACAAGTGTGGCTCCAAAAACATATATGTAAAATATTTATCCTGTGCATTCAACAATAAAACAACAATCAGCAGCTTGGAGACTTCCATGCTTCAATTCTGTGCCTCACAGCTTAGCGACTGATAAGGCCACAGTAGAAAATGAAACTAAAACTATTAACCTTTTGAGGCTTTTTTGTTTTGTTTTGTTTTTTTGTTAAGAGTTTGTGCTTAGACTTTACAATAGTGTGGCTAATCTACTGGAGCAGAAGCAAAATGTTGACCATAGTCTAAATAAAATTTTTGTATATAAAGTTGTTAGCGTTTCATAAAGTGGCAGTGACCCAAATTTGATTTTACAGATATTCTACCTGCAGATATTCCACGGCACCCATTTTGCATGTATTTGCTCCACCAGCCCCTTTGACAGCTATAGAAGCGCTCTGAATAGTGGTGATCCTTAAACTGTTCCCATCCCCCTGCCTGCCACCCTATAGAACTGTAATTATTGTGAATTAGCAGGCTATGGCACTTCTTATATATACAGTACAGATCACAGCTTCTTAGTGCTAAAATTGCATTGAGATCAACAACTCTGTAGCCGTACCATTGGTTCTTTTACTCAATGGAAGGAATTCCAGGAAGAGACACATGACTGCAATTTTTTAAAAATCATACATCTTTACTGTTCATGAATAAATCATCAGAGATGTCGGTGTGGCTGATATTGTGGTGAAATTCCTCCCACAGTGTGATGCCAGGGCCATGGCCTTGACAGTTACCTGTCTGTGAACCTCATTGCATTGTGGGAAATAGGGAAGAGGAGGGCTTGCTCCATTACTAGTAGCAGGCTAGTGCAGGGAGGTGCCTCTAAACGTGACTCGGGTGAGAAACCTGTGTTCGTAACCACCTATAGTTCTGAGTTTGCAGAGGTAAAACAGATTATTGCCAAGTATTTACCCATCCTAGAGGGTGATGGTGAGTTGCGACCTTTCCTCAAGGTTGGGGTGAGATACGCCAGCAGGCGTGCACCCACATTATGCAGCCTTCTGTCCTCAAGCCTTTTTGACTCTACTTCCTGGTCTTCCACCTGGCTGTCCACACTAGGGTGGAGCATCCACATGTCACTACTACATTTTCCACAATAAGGTGCAGAATGTTGTATCCCTCACTAATGGTCAAAAATGTTCTATGAAGCATTTCATCAATTGTAATTCTAAAAATGTAATTTATTTAGTGACACGTAGTAGATGCTCCTTACAATATGTAGGTTGTTCTACTAGACCCCTTAGAGCTAGGATTTCCAAACATTACCTAGAGGCAGGAAGGGCCACAAACAACATCTCAAATGTTGCAAAACACTTCCGCCTTGTACATTGGGGTTATATGTCCGGTTTTCTGTTTCAGGACATTGAAAAACTTTTTATGTCCAAAACAGGAGGGGACCTACAAGCTTTAATTCTTAAAAGAGAAGCTTTATGGATATTCCGCTTGGGAACCAGAGCTCCGCATGGACTAAATGCAAGGTGGGATTTAGCCCTGGTTACAACGTAAAATAAGATGGAACATTAATCCTCCTTCTGTTCATGTATTTCCTTGGTTGCCTCTCTTTCTGTAGCTGTATTATGTCTGGAACATTCTATACGAGTGGAATATGCTCCAATTCCATCTATGTAAAAACATTTGATTGCTCCATTGTACTCTATTGGGTTTTAATACGATTTGTATTTTTATGCACAGGAGGTGTCAATCTGGGGTGGGCGGAACCTTTCCTTATTGCCTCCCTTCGGGTGGGGTGGTTCAGGCCTCCGCCGTTAGACACCTTTCCTTTTTAATGTGCAATAGCTGTAAGAATTGCAATGATTAAGGACCAGTGAGACCGAAACATGTCAGCAAGTTGCTCTTTGATGTTTTGGGATATGTTCTAAATAAATTTGTTTCCTGTTGAGATCAAGTGCGGACCAATTAACTTCTATCCATTGTGGGCAGGCATGAGCTTCCGAATTCCACGGAAGCCAAAATACCGAAATTCCGCCGAAATTGGGGTTTCCGCATTGTTCCGCGGAATCTGGAAACGTCAAACCGGAATGCGGAATAATGCGGAATTCCGGCAAAATCGGAATTGGAATGAATTGACCAATCAGGAGATGCGGAATGAGTTGACCAATCATGACAACAGGCTCATGGACGCGAAATTCCGCCTGGGCGCCACCCCCCAAACAGTGCGCATATAAAAAAGCAGCATTTCCGTAATAAAAGGCTGAAATTTACAAAAAAGTACACTTTTCAATCACGTTTCCGTAATATACAACAACTTTATTGACAATAGACAACATAGACACAATCTTTCGAAAATTACGGAAGTCCGAATAAAAATTACGGAAAATACATGCGGAATACCGCGGAATACCACGGAATAGCGCCGGAATGTGCCGGTATGCGGATTTTCGGTATGACGGTATGCGGAATTGTCCCGGAAACGGAAATGGGCTCTTCCGACCATGCCTGATTGTGGGAAATAACGGCTGTTTCCAACTGCCAAACAAGTAGTATCACCCTATGTGCATATACTGTCTATATATATATTTTTTTTAAGAAAATACCTTTTAGCCTATTGCATTTGTAGTAGGTGAGATTATAGATAATGGCAGTTGGTGCTGTTTTCCTTTTTGTCTGCCAGCAGTAAGGATGATGACCAGCATGCTCAATGTGGACCAAACAATAAGAATGAATTACAAAGCGAACATGAATCATTTCTGGGTCTATCTTCTGTTTTTTTTACTTCTCACTTTGCAACGTATTGATTGAATAATCCTATTTTGACAATTCCTTTTTGGATGATTTAGAAGCAGCGAGGATTTCTTTCACACCATGCTGTGCTGCAGAATATAAGCCTGGGCTGTGTGTGACTGCTAGACAGAGTTCACAGCAGGTCAGCTTACTGTCCTCATCTACATTGCATGCAGCCCTCCTCGCCTGCTTCTGACATCCATGGCAGATGCCAACCCCTCTCTCTGCATTTTGTATTACCTGTCCTTCAGCAGCAAGCTGTAAAATAAAGGCATTGCCAGGGAGTGCAGGATGATACAGGAGATGCCTTCTATATAGCAAAGTAGTGCAACTTGAGGGGTTGTCGAGTGGCTTCAGCAAATTGATATAAGTCAGAGGAGGCATCTCAAATTTAACCTTCCTGGCGGTAACCCCAAACGTAGTTCGGGGTAAGCCGCGCAGGAGGTTTTCTTAAATTTTTCCGATTTTTTCTCCGATTTTCTTAAATTTTTTTTTGCTGGACGCAGCTAACACTTTGCTAGCTGTGCCAGCACGCCGATCGCCGCCGCCCCGCGCCCGATCGCCGCTATCCATTGCGGCGCGTGCCCCCCCCCCAGACCCCGTGCGTTGCCTGGCCAATCAGTGCCAGGCAGCGCCGAGGGGTGGATCGGGACTCCCAATGACGTCACGACGTCGGTGACGTCATCCCGCCCCGTCGCCATGGCGACGGGGGAAGCCCTCCAGGAAATCCCGTTCTTTGAACGGGATTTCCTGATCGGAGATCGCCGAAGGCAATCGAAGCGGGCGGGGGGATGCCGCTGAGCAGCGGCTATCATGTAGCGAGCCCTGGGCTCGCTACATGATATAAGAAAAAAAAAAAACTGCCGCGCTCCCTCCTGGCGGAATTTTTCATACCGCCAGGAGGGTTAAATAGCACAATCAACACAAAAAGGAAGATATTTGAGCCCCCATAGGCTTGATTAGGAACTCTTTATTAAAGCAGTAGGAACAAACAAACAGATAGGGCCGGTGCACACCAACGGTTTTTGGTAGCGTTTTCAAAACCGCTGCCGCCTGTGAAAACACTTGGCTAATGTATCGCAGTGGGATAGTGCACACCAGCGGGTTGAGGTTTTTAGCAAACCGCAAACGTGGCTCCTGCAGCATTTTTGCTGTTTGCAGATGCGTTTCTGCCTCAATGTAAAGTACAGTATAGGAAAAGCTCAAACCGCTCTGAAAAACGCTACATCAGAGCTGTTTTCCAGGTGTTTTTGTTACAGTAGCTGTTCAGTAGCAGCTTCACTGTAACAATATATGAAATCTGCTACACAAAAACACTCCAAAAAACGCTAGGCATGTTTAGAAAATCTCTCTAAACATGCCTAGAATCGCTCTGAAAATCTGCTTCAAAAACCTCTAGCGTTTTGTGGATCTGCTGGAGGTTTTTGGTGTGCACTGGGCCATACATATGTAGATAAATACTTGTTATACTTACATAAGATATGTATTGTACTGTTCATATTTTGATTTCAGTGAATTGTATATAGTAAATAAAGAAAAAAACTGTTTAAGGCATTTTCCATTTTTACTTCTTCTGACTGAAGCCAATCCTGATGACATTTCCTCCCTTACTCTTTATTTTCTCCTAGAAACTCCACTGTCATATCTAGCTTGCTTTGTAAACATGTGAGCACAGCATAGATCAAGTTTCAGCAGCTTCACACTGAACTGCCCTCAGCCATTCAGTGAGGAGCAGGAATGTGGGAGGGGTGATGGCAAGCTTCCCTCTCCTCAGCAATGTACCAAATAGAGCCAGGCTGACTGAGATAAGATTTATTACAGCAGAAACATTCCTGATTAGACCAGAGAGCTTGCAATGCAGGGTAAGGCTACAGGCTGCATAATTAACACAGAGCAGTGGGTACATGGAATTTGATAATGTTGCTGACAATCCTGCTTTGATAATTACCGTACTCATCTCTAAAAACAGTGATTTCTCCAAAGTGTGCATATACAGTGGGATGCAAAAGTTTGGGCAACCTCGTTAATCGTCATGATTTTCCTGTGTAAATCGTTGGTTGTTACGATAAAAAATGTCAGTTGAATATATCATATAGGAGACACACACAGTGAGATTTGAGAAGTGAAATGAAGTGTATTGCATTTACAGAAAGTGTGCAATAATTGTTTAAATAAAATTAGGCAGGTGCATAAATGTGGGCACTGTTGTCATTTTATTGATTCCAAAACCTTTAGAACTAATTATTGGAACTCAAATTGGCTTGGTAAGCTCAGTGACCCCTGACCTACATACACAGGTGAATCCAATTATAAGAAAAAGTATTTAAGGGGGTCAATTGTAAGTTTCCCTCCTCTTTTAAATTTCTATGAAGAGTAGCAACATGGGGGTCTCAAAACAACTCTCAAATGACCTGAAGACAAAGATTGTTCACCATCATGGTTTAGGGGAAGGATACAGAAAGCTGTCACAGAGATTTCAGCTGTCTGTTTCCACAGTTAGGAACACACTTAGGAAATGGAAGACCACAGGCACAGTTCAAGTTAAGGCTCCAAGTGGGAGACCAAGAAGAATCTCAGATAAACAGAAGCGACGAATGGTGAGAACAGTCAGAGTCAACCCACACAGACCAGCACCAAAGAACTACAACACCATCTTGCTACAGATGGAGTTACAGAGCATCGTTCAACCATTTGGCGCACTTTACACAAGGAGATGCTGTATGTATAGGAAGCCTTTTCTCCACCTACAGCACAAACAGAGCCGCTTGAGGTATGCTAAAGCACATTTGGACAAGCCAGCTTCATTTTGGAATAAGGTTCTGTTCACTGATGATTTGAAACTAAAATTGGGTTATTTGGGCGTAACAAGGGGCATTACGCATGGAGGAAAAACAACACAGCATTCCAAGAAAAACACCTGCTACCTGCAGTAAAATATGGTGGTGGTTCCATTATGCTGTGGGGCTGTGTGGACAGTGCAGGGACTGGATTTCTTGTCAAAGTTAAGGGACGCATGAATTTCACTCAGTATCAGCAGATTCTGGAGACCAATGTCCAGGAATCAGTGACAAAGCTGAAACTGTGTCGGGGCTGGATCTTTCAACAAGACAACGACCCTAAACATTGCTCAAAATCCACTAAGGCATTCATGCAGAGGAACAAGTACAACATTCTGGAATGGCCATTTCAGGCCCCAGACCTGAATATAATTGAAAATCTGTAGTGTAAGTGGTCTATGCTCGGAAGCCATCAACCCTGAATGAACTAGAGATGTTTTGTAAAGACGAATGGTCCAAAATACCTTCAACCAGAATCCACACTCTTTGGAACCTACAGGAAGCGTTTAGTGGCTGTAATTTCTGCAAAGGGAGGATCTACTAAATATTGATTTCATTTCTTTTTTGTGGTGCCCAAATTTATGCAACTGGCCATTTTGGTTTAAACAATTATTGCACACTTTCTGTAAATCCAATAAACTTCATTTCACTTCTCAAATATCACTGTGTGTGTCTTCTATATCATACATTTAACTAACATTTTTTATCGCAACAACCAACATTTATACAGGAAAATCATGACGAATAACAAGGTTGCCCAAACTTTCGCATCCCACTGTAGGTATCATTCACACACCAAAAGACAAAAGACAAACACTTATATCGAGCTTTTCTCCTGGCGGACTCAAAGCGCCAGAGCTGCAGCCACTAGGACACGCTCTATAAGCAGTAGCAGTGTTAGGGAGACTTGCCTAAGGTCTCCTACTGAATAGGTGCTGGCTTACCGAACAGGCAGAGCCGAGATTCAAATGCAGGTCTCCTGTGTCAGAGCAGAGGCAGAGCCCTTAACCATTACACTATCCAGCCACCACATGCACACATCCCCACCATAGTATTCACTTAGTCTGTAGAAAAAATGGACCCTACCCAGGGGCAAATCAGAGGTCAACCCAGCAAAAATTTAATGGGCCCCCCCAATGGTCACACCCTTCCCCTTGCCTCCCCCTGGTGAATCCCCCAGCCTAGAGGCCCATCTCACAAGGGTCATAAAACAAGCATCGACATCATAATCTTCACACCGATAACAAGCGTAGCCACAAAAACACCTGATCTGAAGAATGGACCCCTTTATCACTTTTGGGTTCCTCTGCAGACGCAGGGGCTGCTCCCCTATAGTTACGTCCCTGACCCCTACCCCAATCTCCCTTGTGTGTTGGCCAACTACCCTTAATGAACAATCTGCTTTTCTAATTGATGACCAGATGGTCAAAGTCCAATGGAGAGCACAGTTCTTTTTTGGGATATTTGCCAAACAGTGAATGCAAAAAGTCTTGCAACATAATCCAATGCTGGACCCAGTCGTAGCCCAATATCAGCATAGATGCACTAGTATATGGAAACTTGATGTATACAGAGTCTATGATATGCATGTTAGTGGTTCCGCATTAGGCTCTCTCACTGCCCAATGTCAAAGATCGTGTCTCACTGTGCCATGTGCAGTGGATCCAAGGGACCAATCACAGCCTAGTCCACTAAACTAAAATACCCACCATCAAGTATCCCACTGTGACAGCAAGCCATGTGCAGATATGTTCCATTAACTGGTTTGGAAGTTCATCAAAAGTTCTTCACATTGGGGAGATCTCACCAATCAATATGCGTGGTCCAACATAGATTGTCAAGATGTTTAGTGCATGAGCTTTCCACCGTCGGGTCTGCAGATGACTAACTAGTTTTGCCGACCTTCCAGCATCACTCGGGGTCACGGTGAGCTCATACACTGAGCAAACATCTTGATAATCTGTCTCTGACTAAAGCCATAGTGGACTTTTGAATGCTACAGGAGAGGTAAGCAAGCTATAGCAGCTTCAAGCAAAATGTTTCGTTTGAAAGCTGCAGTGCATTCTAAACCTCTGCCGGCAAATCTTGTTTGACAGCCAAACGAGTGGGAGGCAGGGAGCAGCTATGGTTACCTGTTCCAGATGGCTTGTTCTATTCCTCCACAGGCAGCTCTGAACTCCCGACAGGTCTTCTGGGTCCCGATCACGATATGTAATCGGGATCTAGGAGAATGTTTCAGTGTTACACCGCCACACGGTGGTGAAAAAGGGGTGATGGAAGAGATGGACGAAACTCTGCCATCACCCCTCTTCCACCACTGGGTGATGCCATAACAATGTCATGGTCTTGTGAATCGTGATCACATGATAACATGTGATCAGAACCGAGAAGACATGTCAGGGTTACATCGCCACCGGAGTGGAGGAAGAAGAAGCCTTAGCCGATCCAGCCATCCGGACAGGTAACTATAAAAGCTTCCTGCCGCCCACTCTGCATACCATGCTGAGCCTGGCAGGCTGGGGAAGGCACAGTTCCTCAGCAGCAGGAAAAATGTGTCCTTACAGCCAAATAAAGTTTTACTTTGTCTGCTAAAGGGTTAAACTGTTTTTAATGCTTTGATACATTTTTTGGGCCAATCCATCCACTTGTTAACCCTCCTGGCGGTATGAAAAATTCCGCCAGGAGGCAGCGCGGCAGTTTTTTTTTTTTTTAAATCATGTAGCGAGCCCAGGGCTCGCTACATGATAGCCGCTGCTCAGCGGCATCCCCCCGCCCTCTTCGATCGCCTTCGGCCATCTCCGATCAGGAAATCTCGTTCAAAGAACGGGATTTCCTGGAGGGCTTCCCCCGTCGCCATGGCGATTGGAAGTCCCGATCCACCCCTCGGCGCTGCCTGGCACTGATTGGCCAGGCAGCGCACGGGGTCTGGGGGGGGGGCCCGCGCGCCGCAACGGATAGCGGCGATCGGGCGCAGGCCGGCGGCGATCAGTGTGCTGGCGCAGCTAGCAAAGTGCTAGCTGCGTCCAGAAAAAAAAAATTAAGAAAATCGGCCCAGCAGGACCGGAGAAAACCTCCTGCGCGGCTTACCCCGAACTACGTTTGGGGTTACCGCCAGGAAGGTTAATATGAAAACCGCTAAACTGTCTGCTCTCTGGCCCCACTCATACTGCAAGGTCATAGTGGAGCAAACGTCACAAATTCCATGTTCACTTGATGTTAACCTGCTTAGACGCTGAACTTTTACAGTCTAATTTTGAAGGTGAAGAGGTTGAGGCGTGTGTGGACCAAAATTGTTAGAAACTGTATCCCTAGGACCTGTCATGTCCAACCCAGGACCTCTAAAATTTGGCGTGCCACAAGGCTCAATGCTAGCCCCTCTACTATTTTCAGTCTACGTTACCACTTGGTAAAATTATCCAACAACATGGCCTAACTTACCACTGCTATGCCAATGAAAAAGAATTGAAGAACTAACGAAATAAGGAGGACTTTGCATAGACAGTAGTGCGTCAGGTTTCATTGAACACCAACTACTGTTCCTCACATTAAAAGTAAGCACTATTTAAAATGTATAACTTTTCATAATATGAATAAATGTAAAAGCACTTTAAAAAGTCAAGGAGACAAGGTCATAGCAACACCCTGTATATTCATTTTTACATATGGTATATCAATCAGCACCCAGAGAGAGATGCTACTAGACAGTAAAATAAGTGGGTCATCTGCATGAATTAGAATGTGTATAGAGCAGCACCTAGAGGTTGCTTTGAATATAGATTAGAAAATAGTAAATTGTATTTCTGTGAGATATGCGATTACATAAACCTCACAGCCATATATATGTCATAGATGAGTGGCAGGGGTGTGAAGTGAGAGGCTGCCTGCACGCGGTGCACCCTGCTAGTGACATAATCTTCTATTATGTCTGACCTAACCCTCTCGCCTGAATGTTGCTGAATGTATGCAATCCCTGCTAGATTTGGTAATGTAGACACGAGTTTATACCATTGCACTTGATTGGCTGATGGCAGGCCTGGATTTACATCACCAGAGCCTATAGGTACAGACGTCCTCCTGGCACCTTAGTCTTCGCCCATCCGTGAATCTACAAACCGCCGCCTAGCTGTACCGCAAATGTGCTGGCTGTCCCAGCTGTCACTTCTCCCTTACTCAACGATGCAGACCCAATCTGGACTCAACCAATCATCACATGTAGGTTTCTTCAAGAATTCATATTAAGGCCATAAGAGGAAGAACGGAAGAAAAAAAGAAGAGAAGTAACAGAAAGAGAGACAAAAGATAAGTAAGTCCTTTCCAGTAGTTGCTGCAGGGCTGATTCTTGGGCAGGGCAGACCGGCAAGTAGAAGAAGGCAGAAGAACATAACCGCTAGGGAGCTGGTGACGCGTGGTGCAGCCAAATGGAAGAAGAAAGAAGATTACCAGCGCAATCACCTTCCTTGACTCGTCCTGGGCTGCCGGTGTCAGACGTCAAGTCATCATCACGTCACCACCGCGTGATGACACCTGATGTCCTGTAGCGGTACTGCAGGCTGTCAGTGCGCGGCGCCCATGGAGGAGTCGGCTTTCCAGGCTCTTTTCCCCTGCGTGTTTTCCTGGTCCCTGCCCTGAGTTGCCCCTAAGGCAACCCGCCTCACTATTTTCCCAAATCAAGCAGGTCCTTAGAAATTGTATCACCAAGTAGTGTACGGATCAGATCCAGAATCGTAGTAACAGTGTGCAGGACCAGAAGGTGTGACATTCACAGCCATGGGGATCCGCATGCATGACCCTTTTTTAGCTACATGTCATCCCCCCCCCCCTCCACCGCATGCATGCCTGGATTTCTGGAAAGGCCACAAAGGCCCAAGGGGGTGGCTGGACATGGAAGAGGGGTTGCTGCATATGGAGGAGGAGAGTGCAAACAGGGAACAACACATGGAGGGGTTCTGCTGCCCAAAAGAACTGTACATGAAGGAGGGGGGCTGCTGTTCATGGACATTATATATGGAAGAGGGGGTCTGCACATGGCATGGGGGACACTACTGCACATGGAAGGGGATCAGCAAGAAAGACGGCCTAGAGGTGCTAAAAGTATAAATCCGGCGTTGTCTGCATGTGAATCGGATGGTAGCCTATTGATTTCAATGGGCTGTGTTTCCTCGTCTGAATTTTCACGCCGGGGAACGCAGCAAATTGCCCCTAGTGTAAACTATAGTCTTGTCATGTACTTTGTTTTTCCATATTTGGCAAGCTGAGTGATATACCCAACCAACTGTAACACACAAGGCCGGTTCTAGAAGCAAACTTGTGAGGATCAACCCCACCAGCTCATCACAACAACACACTGGATGCGGGTCTGTGACAAACAAACTGCTCACCCTCAACCAGTTGGCCGTCCTTCATTCCTCATCAGTCAAGACTGCAGTGCCACCTCCTACCTTCTGCTGTGCAAGTCAAACGAAACAGTGCTGCTCTCCTGCCTCCCCCTCCCCTCCTCACTCACTGTCAGACTCCTCACACAGCACAAAAAGCTGCTGTTCCCTAATGATGACCGACCCCCTCCTCACTCACGGTCAGGCTCCTCACACAGCACAACAAGCTGCTTTTACCCAATGATGACCTCTCCTCTCGCTTCTCCTTCTACTTTGACTGCATGCTGTAAGTGTAAACATAGTACAAACATGCTGTCCCTGTCATCTCTGAGCCTCAAGCAAGTGTTTCACCTTCCCTCATGAGAGAACCGGCTCTGGTAACATTGTCTTGCTGGTCCCATGCTAAGAAGTTCCATCTTAGTAATGCACACCCATGAGAACATTTCCATGATGGCTGCCAATTATCTTCCTCATAAGCTAGTACTCAGTGGTGCTCAGCAAGATTTCGGATATCCGAATCCAGCCGGATGCTGAGGTCGGATATCTGATTCGGATTGGAAAATTTTAAACTCAGATATCCAACCCGGATCGGATATCTGGGTATCCGGATCCAAATTAGATCCAGATAGTGAAAAGTGGTATCCGAGCAGCACTGTTTAGTACTAGAGTATTATGGCTTTCGCACCACCAAAGCCTATATCTTTCAAGTGAAAGAGAGGCTGTTTTTTCTTCACGCATAATCCATAATGTCAGTATCCTTTGAAGATAAATGGGGTCCTGATGCAATTACAACTATCGTTAGTGTTAAGGGCTGGCGATAGCCGCAGCAGCCAATAATCAGGCCAAAGTACATTTTCCTGACCTAATTAACAAAGGTAGTGCTATGCAGATCTGCTTCAGCACGGACAAGTGATAAAAAGCTTTCCTGCCTAGCGACAGTCGTCAAGACCTGATAGTTTAATTTCCTGATTCAATTAGTGCTGTCAGATGTGCGTTGTTTAAAGAGACCCTGTAGTGACATATGGTCAAATGTAGTAAATTAATCAGGATACCCACTCTTACTCTCCTGGGTTTCAGCATCAGAAACACTTCCTATAGATATACAGTATATTGCTGTATATTGGTATGTAGCTCCTCCCTCACACTTAAAGAGACACTGAAGCGAAAAAAAATGATGATATTATGATTTGTGTGTGTAGCACAGCTAAGAAATAAAACATTAAGATCAGATACATCAGTGTAATTGTTTCCAGTACAGGAAGAGTTGAGAAACTCCAGTTGTTATCTCTATGCAAACAAGCCATTAAGCTCTCCGACTTAAGGCCCATACACACGTCGGATTTCCGCGAACGACGGGTCGTTTGAACGTCCCGTCGTTCGCCCGCTAAATCGGGCATGTGTACAGACTATCGTTCGTTCGTTTGATAAGAGTGAGTTTGAGCGATCCGCCGGGCTGTTATCTGACTTTTATTATCTCAACTGTTCCTGGACTATTTACTTTTCCTCTGCTAGAGGAGAGGTCATTACTTCACAGACTGCTCTGAAAGACTCATTTTGAATGCTGAGTGTTGTGTAATGTGCACATATTATAGAATGATGCAATGTTAGAAAAAACACTATATACCTGAAAATAAAAGTATGAGAATATTTTCTTTGCTGCTAATCTTCTAGTAATTATTCATAGTACACAACCAATTCACTATATCATATTTTTTTTTTTCGCTTCAGTGTCTCTTTAAGCTTAGCCTAGGCTGTTTATAATGCGGAATTATCCCCCCTCCCCAAGAGCATTCTGGGAGATCAGAGACCTTTTCTACTGCCTTTAGAGCTCTCAGTAAATAAACATTCTGCAGAGACCTTCTGACAGTACTAAAGATGTTGCTGCCTGAGATTCTTTTCATGAAGTAAATCAGGGAGAGGAAAACTTGTACAATGGGAAAACACTGACTATATAATTTATAAATAAATAATGTTAAGAAATAACAGTTCCTCTGTAACATAAAACTTGCTGTATGCTGGCGAGAAAAGAAATTGTCCCACTCAGGACTGCACCTTTTTCACACTAAAGTCTACATCTTTGTTTCTAATTATTTTTTCAAGCGTTTATTTTGTTTTTACATTCAAAAAACAGAATTCCCAAATCTTTTTTTTTAAACTCTGAATCATCATGCAAGTTTATACTGACAGATTGCAGCCAACAGGGAGGGTACTCTGTATGAGAGAGGTGAAAATAAGTGGGCATATCTACTGATACTGTTCGTTTTTTAAAGTGTGAATAGTGTAAAATATCGTAATTAAATATTGGTAAATATTAACGATATTTTACTACAACTTAACCTAATCCTACTCTCACACAGAACCCCCTCCGATGCCTAACCCTAAAACCCCCGTTCTTGATGCCTAACCCTAAAAGTCCCCTTGCTGACGCCTAACCCTAAAACCCCCGTTCTTGATGCCTAACCCTAAAAGTCCCCTTACTGAATCCTAAAACCCACCTTCCTATTGCCAAACCCTAAAACCCCCCTTCCTGACGCCTAACCCTAAACCCCCCTTCCTGTTGCCTAAACCTAAAACCCCCCTTCCTGACGCCTCACCATAAAAAACACCTTCCTGACACCTCACCCTAAAACCCCCTTCCTGTTGCCTAAACCTAAAACCCCCCTTCCTGACGCCTCACCCTAAAACCCCCTTCCTGTTGCCTAACCCTAAAACCCCCCTTCTTGACGCCCTATCCCCCCTTCCTGACGCCTAACCCTAAAACCCCCCTTCCTGAAGCCTTACCCTAAGACCCCCCCCTTCCTGACGCCTAATCCTAAAACCCCCCTTCCTAACCTTATAATGTTCAAAACAATACATTTCAAAACAATAATTTTTAAAAATAAATAATTTGTAAATACAACTACAAGGCATTAAAAACGTTCTAATTTTCAAAACTATAAAAAATGTCAAAAACTATAACGTTGCAATTTTGATACCGATAATTATCGATGCACCCAAATTTCTGCTAATAGCCGATACTTACATTAGCTCCAGTTAATAAGCCCAAATCTTCCATTAGCTGCTGGGCGCCCAAATTTCCTGCTTCCGGAAATGCCCCCCTAACCCAGCACACTTGATCAATACCTCACCCTTTCTATAAGGATTCTGCTTGGCTAGATAGGGATGTTTTTGCCAGGGATTCCAGTCCGGAAATAAGCTCCTCCTGTCGTCTTACCCTCCTATATAATCTACTCCATTAACTTCCTCCTACATGCACATTTAAAGCAGTAGGATCAGCCACACTATGCCAGGGGGAAAAACACATATATAAGTAGATAAATACTTGATCTACTTACATAACATATGTATTGTACTGTCCACGTTTTGATTTCAGTGAATGTTATACAGTAAATGAAGAGAATTCTGTTCCTGGTGGGGCCATGTTTTTTGCCCACAGTTTAAGGCTAAATACTGATGTCATTTCTTCCCTTAACTTTTTTTTCTTTCCTCCTCTAATTGCTGAGTCACCTCAGCCTTGCTTGTAAACACAAGTGTGCAGAGGATCATGTTTCAGCTAGGCAGCTAGGCAGGGAAATAAAGGGAAGAGGAGGAATATATTATAGATAAAAAGAACCCCCAGCATGCAACTGTATGGCAATGGCTATTAAAGGGCAAGTGCTCCTAAAGTATGTGATAACTCCAAACCATAACAGCAGAAAAAGTTTTCAATGTAGGATTAGCATCTTTATCACTTAATACACTCAGACTACTTGCTGTTGAAATGTGATTTTTATGGTGACAATCCCGCTTTAAGACTTCTCACAGGCTTCTCCTCTCTTGTAGAACTCTTTTCCACAAGTCATTTGGCATACCCTGTCCCTAAAGATCTTTAAAGGCAACCTGAAGTGAGAGGAATACAGAGGCTGGCATCTTCATTCCCCTATAAACAATGCCAGTTGCCGGGCTGTCACATTATGCTTTTGGCATTAGTTGTTTTTGAGTCACACTCCTGCAACAAGCATGCAGCCAGTGCAGTTACACCAGAGTCACAGCATCTGATCTGCATGCTCATTCTGGGCCAGTGACTGAGCATTAGAATTGCCCATTGTGCTGGCCAGGGACTATAGCATTAGTGCTATAGCGCCTCCCAAGTCAGGCACTACGCGGCCGGTGATGAAACCACCTGCTTTTGAATTTGGGTGTTCTTTCACTCCCTATACTGGGGAGGGCGTACTTATAAAGGGGTGCATCTCTCACTAACAATATGGAAGTGGGGGGTTAATATGCTAGGAGACATCTCTCACTATCTATACGGGGGGAAGCTAATTATACTGGATGGATACCTGTCACTGCCTATACTGGGGGGCACTTATACTGAGGGGCGCCTCATTACCTATACTAGTCGGCTACTTACACTGAGGGGGGAGGGATACCTCTCCCTCCCTATGCTAAAGCGGGCTATTTATACTGGGGAGATAACACTAACTGCCAGTACTATGTGGGCAACCCAAACTGGGGGCTACCTATTCTGAGTGGACTGCCTCTAGCTACCTACAGTATACTTGACTTGAGTACTACCACTGGGTACTTATACTGGTGGGGCTAACTCTAGTAACTTATACTAGAGGGGGGGGGGGGGGAATTTATACAAGAGAGCATCTCTCACTACCTATACTGGGGGAGCTTATTATACTGGATGGTCACCTGTCACTGTTAATACTGGGGGGCTATTTAGTGATTTATATAGGCGCTATGTTACCCAGATACACCTCTGGCTCTGTCTGCACAACCTTTCAGGAGTGCGGCCCACGGCGGCATGCAGAGTGCACAGCGCATGTACCCCACTGTGAATAAAGTTTTCCTCACCTGAGGTACACTTTACACACCCATAGCTCCCAGCTTATTCCATGATGAAAAAATGCTGCTGCTTTAAATGGTGGAAGCAGCAATAGAACACCAATTTCTGTCTTGTAGTATGCACAGTATAGGTATCTGTAGGTATCTGTACATTATCTGCATTATACGGCAGAATAACAAAGCGGAACCATGGAGCTGAGCGACGTGGCTACACTTCCCTCCATGGCCTGTTTCCTCTTAGCATCACTACTGGTTATGATGATTGATTGGAAATCCCAAGTGTCAGCCAGAGCCAATCAATGCTTTAAACTCCCAGTCGCATCACTGCTGTTCTAGTGATCATTACAGGAAACAAGTAAGCAGCTGAGACTACGGTGTGCTGCTGGGGTCATAGCATTGTCTTTGTTTTTAGTAGGCAACAGAATGCAAAGGCATGGAAACTGATCCCAGCTAAAAGGTGCTTGTAGCAGACGGGAGGCTGGACTGCCCAACAAGTGCACAGCCATCTGTGGAAAACAGGCCAAACACATCTTGTTGAAAAATCCAGCAGTCCATAAAGGTAACTATGAGGTAATAGGTCCTGCAGACATGAAGGACCCCAACTGCTTTCCCTCTCCCCATCTATACAGAGGTGTTGTTGTGGCCTCTAGTGACGAGCACAAATATCGCATAATCATAATGCAAAATCGTAATGCGAATTTTTAGGAAAAATTGCCATTAATTTCATTTGTAAAAGTATTCAACTGTAATTCACAATTTTGCTTAATTTCGTGCTGACTTTAGCGGTTAATAGCAAAGCCCTCATACTTGCCATTGTCACCAAAATTGCTACATGTGTAAGGAGGAAGAGTGGAGATAAGTAAAAAAAAAAATTTTAAAAAGTCCTTTGTAGTTTTTGAGAAAAAAAGTTTTAAAAATGCAAAGAAAAAATTAAACTCAGAAAAATAACAATTTAAAAAAGATTTTTCCTTTGCACGAAGACTGCCTAAAAAATAAAAAAAAGATGTTATACATACCTGAGGCTTCCTCCAGCCCCATAAGCCTAGATCGCTCCCACGCTGCCATCCTCCGCTGTCTCTATCGCCGGTACCGGGTCCCGTCACTTCCGCCGGATGCGGCCAGTATTCCGCATCCACAGGTGCTCCCTCCGGCTCTGTACGCATGCGCCTGCGCAGTACGGAGGGAGCTCACTGCGCTTGCGTCGACTGGCTCGACTGGACGATTTAACGGGACCCGGTACCGGCGGACAGAGGCAGCGGAGAAAGGCGGCGTGGGAGCAATCCAGGCTGATGGGGCTGGAGGAAGCCCCAGGTATGTATAAATCTCTTATGTTCTTGTCTATGGTTCTCTTTAACGTACTTAGCAATTTTGGTGACAACAGCTTTACTATTAACTGCTAAAGTCAGCACGAAATTACATAGAAATTACATGAACATTATGCCAAATTACGAATGTATTACATAAAATCAATTGAATGTCCAAATCATAATTATGTGCAGCCATGATTGTGAAAATGTATGCATAATTTCACGTAATTGCAATTAGCAGATTACGATTATCGCTAGTGGCCTCCGATGTTGTGGGTAAGGCAGATCGTGATTAAAGAGAAACCGTAACCAAGGACTGAACTTCATCCCAATCAGTAGCTGATACCCCCTTTCCCAGGAGAAACCTTTTCCTTTTCACAAGCAGACCATCAGGGGGCTCTGTATGGCTGATTTTGTGGTGAAACCCCTCCCACAGTGTGATGTCATGACCATAGTCCTGACATCACACTGTGGGAGCCTTGTTGCAATGCGGGGAATAACAGCTGTTTCCAACTGCCACAAAAAGCAAGCAGCTTCTCCTTCCTCTGACATCACCTGCCAGCAGTAAAATGTCACCATGTGATAAATGTCAGAATCTAAATCAGGGATAGGAAAGATTTTACAATGAGCAAACACTGACTAAATCCTTTAAACATCATTATTGTGAAAATTAAGTACTTTTTTTTTTCATTACGTTATTTTTACTGAAGTTCCTCTTTAAACGATTCCTGGCAGACGGGCTGTCAGGCCGTGGAGGTTGCCATGGCGGAAGGGTAGGGAAACTTTGGCGCTGGGTCCTATAGACCCCTGGACTAAACAGCCTCAACATCAGAACCACTCCAATTAAAATGAATATTAATTATGTCACTACAATTGCACCTATCAAAGGGAGAACTGTTATGCACTATGTGAATGGTCAGGTCTTGAAGGTGATGTTCTGAAAGCTGGAAAAAACAGACCACAGAGCAATAGAAAAAGGTCTTTTGGTCTGATGAGTCACATATTCTTCTGCCTCCAGATTCCACAGATCTCAGCTTGATTGAGCATCCGTGGGTTGTGCCGGAAAAACAGGTCTGATCCATGGAGGCCTCACCTTGTAGTTTGATGCCAACATCTTGATGCCAAATACCACAGGGAACCATCGGAGGACTTGTGGTGTCTTTGCCTCGACAAGTCAGAGCTGTTTTGGCAGCAGAACGGGAACCTAAACAGCCATAGGCAGGTGGTGTAAATTTTTTGGTTGATTGGTGTATAAAGTTTATTTGATAGCATAGATTTTTTTCTTCTTTAAGGAATGCAGAGTTATATTTTAAGTGTAATCTCCTTATACTAATATCATTATAAATGGTAGTGAGATGACAGTCTTCTCAGCCTTTCCCTGCATAAGTGTTCTTTTAGTGTTCCGGACAGTAAACACAGTGCCAGCCAGTTTAAAGGGGGTCACAATGTAGAAATGTTAACAAAACCTGTTGCTCCACATGGGTATCTGCCACCACGTCCTTTGACATAGAAGCACGAGATACACACAAGCAGGGCCGGGCCGAGGCATAGGCTGGAGAGGCTCCAGCCTCAGGGCGCAGTGTAGGAGGGGGCGCACAATTAATCCAGCTGTCATTCCTAATTGTGTGTGAAGCAGAAATAAATAATAAAAGGGGATACGTGGCAGTGACTGCAAGCCAGATAACTAGATATTAAGGTGTTAGGGAGGTTGTGGGCCCTGTGGCACCTCTTAGTCTAATAGCAATCAGTGTGTGACAGCTGGGGTGGGAGGGATGGAGGGGCGCACTTTGGTGTCTCAGCCTTGGGTGCTGGAGGACCTTGTCCCGCCTCTGCACACAAGGCTAAAACCTGGCACACACTTTTAATTGTGATTGGCCAATCACTGACCAATCTTTCCACTTCCATGGTAAAAGGGGCCCATACACTGGTCGGTTTCAGCCTTCGATCGATCGATTCAATCAAATCGATCGGAAATCTATTGCCAATCGATTGGGTGATCGATCGATATGCAGCTGATTACGATCGATTTGATCTATCTGACAGGATGGAAGATCTAGGTCGATCTGTTGCAGGCAGATCGATGGCCCATACAGTTGCATTGGATCTAATGGTCCCATTATGCATTTAGATCGATTTTCAGTAGATTTCGAATAGATTTCATTCTGAAATCTATTGGAAATCTGTTCCTAGTGTGTGGCACACATCAGATAGATTCCTGTCAGATTAGACTTGACAGGCATCTGACAGAAATCTATCTGCTGTAAATCTATCAGTGTACTACAAGGAGGTGGTAAAATTAGTTAGTGATTGACCAATCATAATTGAAATGGTGTACGAGGCTTAAAGCCTGGTACACACATCCAATTTTGATTGGCTAATGACTGGCCAATTTTACCAGCTCCACAAGACACGAGGGCCAACAGATTTACTGTGAACATAATGGGCTCGATTCACAAAACTTCTCATACATGACTTATGTATCAGAGGCGCATTATTTGTGGCTACAAGCACTATTAGGCACTGCTATTTGGCCTGAGGAAGTGGGTATGCACCCACGAAATGCGTTGCCAGCACAATAGAATTCTATTAATACGTGAATTTGTCTTCATTAAGGTAAGCCGCCTCACTATTTTTTAATTTTATTTGTTTCTAACGCATTTTATCTTCTCTGGGTGCCTCTTTCCCCTTTATCCTTGTTGCATTGTGGGGAATAACAGTGTGAAATTAGAAAGAACCCCAACACACACACACACACACACACACACACACACACACACACACACACACACACACACAGACACACACACACATAGACACACACACACACACACACACACACACACACACACATAGACACACACACACACATAGACACACACACACATAGACACACACACACACACACACACACACACACACACTAGTATTTAGTGTGCATGTATTCACAGGTTATCCAGAAACACACTACATATAGCGAGTTCGGTTAATGCAATCCATTACAAAGCGCAGCTGTGAACATGCCCATACGATTGTAAGGGTGACAAGTACACTTTTGGTATTATGGCAAAGCACCACGCGCATCGTGTGAATGCACTCTTGCACAGGAGACAGGGAAAACAGAAATGCACCATGTGCGTTTTTAGAGAGAAAAGCCTGTCTAATTCCCCCTCATCTTCAAGTAATCACAAGTGTAATTTGATCTCTCCCAATGAGCCTAAAATCAGCCATGCTGTGTCTTATTGAACCAGAGTATGGCCCAATATAAATGTCTGGACTTTCTGAAGAAGTATACTGGTGCTGCTTGGTCTCAGACCTTAGAGATGGCCTTGCCAGTCAAACATCACACCTAGAGCAGTATCATCCACAAGGCGACCTAGGCAAGTACCTGGGGCCTAGTGGGTGTGAAGAGGAATGAATTCCAGCTTGCCAGGCCTATCTCCCACCTCAGCTTATTAAAGCGGTATAAAACCCTGATATAATATTCAATGAAAACATGTTTCCTACTTTTTATATGCTATACGGTTATCATATTTGCTTTTGTGCATAAGTATTATTCAATTAGAAATTACAAGTTTCCAAAGTACACTTTTTATGCTCTGATAACTGACTTTGCATTTTATTCATAACTGCTTTATTCATCTTCTAATGTAAGCAGAAATGCTTTCTGATTGTCTAACTGTGTTCAGGAGAGTCTGCAGTGTCAGACAAGTGTTTACATTCCTCACTTGATACAATTAAGCAAATACAAGATAACATTATCTCCAGTTTGGATGCATCCAGCTTTGCTGGCAGGGAGCTTCTAAGTCCTGTGTTTAACCCTTTGAATGCTGTTCTAGTAAACCAAAATGGTGGTAGTATATAATATGCTGTAAATAATTTGTTAGAGCAAAGAAGAAATGCTGGGTTTCATTCCGCTTTAAAAGGATCATAAGGGCAGCCCTACCTAGGGCCCCATTTTATCTTAAAGTGGGATAAAACTCTGAGATAACATTCAATAAAAATGTGTGTTTTCTGGATGTTTCCTGTTTATTTGTATTACTGACTGTTTTCAATATACTTTTACCATAAAAAACAAAAAAAATGTTATCTGGCTTTTTACTACCCAGTCACTTACCATATTTGCTTTTGTGCACAAGTGATATTGTCTGTTTACAAATTACAAGTTCCCAAAGTACAGTTTATCTGCTCTGAAAGCTGCCATTGCATTTTATCACATAGCTGTTGTATTTATATATTAATACCTGTCTAGTGATCACTTATCTCCTCTCTCTGCTTCTCAGCTCAGTGCAGTTCAGTTTCAGCATGCTGCTGGCTGTATGCCAAATGTATCTAACAAAGGAACGTAAACAAAAGATAACAGTGGCGGCTCCAGCTT
Source organism: Hyperolius riggenbachi (assembly GCF_040937935.1). Classification (NCBI taxonomy): domain Eukaryota; kingdom Metazoa; phylum Chordata; class Amphibia; order Anura; family Hyperoliidae; genus Hyperolius; species Hyperolius riggenbachi. The sequence continues at coordinate 482,628,069 of NC_090648.1, read as the reverse complement.
CAAATTTATTTATTTTTTCGGGGGGGGGGGGGGGGGGGTGCACAAAGGGGGCACGGTGGCTGACTGGTGGTGGGGCACATTTGTCTGATCAAAATGTATGGCAAACTTTAGATTTTAGATAACTCGGGTGATAAAATGGGCTACTTGGCTAGTTTGCTGGCATGCTTTAATATTTACTTGCTAGCAAGCTGCTCCTGTGTGGACAGATCACAGACAAATCATTCCAGCCCCCAGCCTGTGTCTCGTGACTCTGCAAGCAAGGGGAGAGGGAGGAGGCAGGAGGTAAAGAAACACTGTGAGCGTAATTCCTTAGTAGCTAAGCATTGCTGGAGACTAAGCTCTAGTTTATTGGCTAATTTAAAAGAAAATCAGTCAGCTTTCAGCTTGTAAGCCTTCTATAGACTGTATTCCTGTTGACTAACAAAGTTAGAATATACAGTCAGAAGGAGGTAAGAGAGATTTATTTTGCAAATATAAGTATGATTCAGAAACATGAATTACAAGGGATCTTGCAGGCATTGTAAGGTATTCATGGCAAATCGATAAGACCATTTGGTTTGCTTACATAGACTCAGGCTGACATGGAAAGTTTTTGTAACAGACTATCCTCTTCACTGTACGCAGCTGGAGCTGGGAAACGGTTAACTGTATGTTACTGAGCAAGGGGGCACTCAGTGGGGGGGGGGGGGGCACGGTGATTCCTGGGAGGGGGGCAGTGCCCCAGTGTAGCGGCGCCCATGAAAGATAATGTTATCACCTCTTGGGATGCTGCCAGAAAGCAAGGAGCTTTCCACTGAAAAACAAAATGCTGTGTTTAACTGTTTGAATGCTGTTCTGCTACATTTTTACATGGTAGTAGATTCTATGCTGTAATCAATCATTTAGAGCATAGAGGAAATGCTGAGTTGCATACCACTTTAATCCTTCTCTGGTCACACCTCACTGAGCTATGTGGACTTCACAACTGCAACATATGGAAATGTGCAAGAAAGTCTGCCCTGCTAAATGCTTGCCAGGTCAGCTGGAGGTCATTTCTAAACTCGCCTCCGGCGGACCTCTGTTTATGATCAGGCCAGAGCCCTGCAGTCTGTATGGTGGGCACGTTCTCACAACACGTGTCACTGAACTGATCATCCACCTCTTTGAAGCTTGGACAGGGTTGTCAATCTTTGTTGTTTGTGGTTTCTTGTTAGGGAGCTTCAAAAGTAATTGCCTGGAGAGGTCTGGTCTCTGGAAATTCTGGCAGAATTGGAGCAAGTTAAAGAAAAAACTCTGTCCCCATGTTGTGTGCGTCTTCCTAAAGGGGATCTCTGCTTGTCTGTACTTCCGCTCTAATCATCACAGAAACGACTTTAAAGGAGTATTGTAACCCCTTCAAAAAATCTAAAGATCTGAACTTACCTGGGGCTTCCGCCTGCGCCGGTACAAAACGATGCTTCAGTCCCCCACCGTGGCTCACTTCCTGTATTTGCGACTTTAATATTGTAAGCCACTACTCCTGCGTGGCCCTGGCCGTGCGTGTCCTTACTCCCGCTGTCGTCATCGGGAGCTTCCTGCGCAGGTGCAGTCCGTGTAGTGCGCCTGTGCAGGAAGCTCCTGGTGATATCAACTCACTTCCGGTATTTCCCCTTTAATGCTGCAAGCCACTGCACCAGCGTGTCCCGGGCCCTACACATCCTTGCTCCCGCTGACGTCCCCAGGAGTTTCCTGCGCAGCGCTGACGCTGCGGTAACGTCAGCGGTAGCAAGGATGCACATGGCCAGGGCTGCGCAGGCGTAGTGGATTGCAGCATTAAAGTCACAAATACTGGAAGTAAGACACAGCGGGGGACCGGAGTATTGTTTTTGTAGTGGCGCAGGCACAGGACGTCTGTGGAAGGCCGGTAGAAGCCCCATGTAAGTTCAAGTTTTTTAAAGGGGTTACAGTACTCCTCTAAACAGAGCTATTAGGCTGCTTTCTTTGATTTTACATGAACCCATTGGCAGCTTCAATAGTGCCCTTTCATTTGAGATAATTGTACTGCTTTTGATGTCAGTTGGCAGAACTTGTTGTGATGTAAATTCTTGGAATGCTTTGATGTCTCTCTGCTAGCAAAGGGTATAGAAACTGAAAACAGAAGTCCTCTGTTACTGTCTCACACTGCCACCTAGTGACAAGTGGCCACAAATACACATTACAACAGTACTAAGTAGAAGCAGGGAAATGTAACAAAGAAGAAATACAAAATCTGCTAAAATAAATTGTTCTGGAACACTTGCACACCTCTAAATAGTTTGGTAAAAGATGAAAGTGAAAACCGAGGTGAAAAAAAACTGATGAGATTAAGAATTGTATTTATTCTCCTTCTCCTAAAAATGACTTTTTTTTAGATATCTTATAGTTTTATTTTATATTTAAACATTTACAAAGTAGATTGAATGTTTTAAGATCTCTGCTAAAGGGCAGCCTATTAAGTGTTCCAAAGTTAATATGCCTGAACTATTCACCTTTTTTCTATCTCTTCCCTACCCTCAGAGGTTGTAATCTGCCAGTAAAACTTTTATGGCAGTAATTTGCTTATTAGTGAGGTTTACTATATTCCTGACAAGGTACCGACAAGAAAGAAGCTGTCACTTGCATAAAATAACTCTTTTAGGCAGGAAAAAAAAAAAAAAGATAAAAAGCCTTGTTATTAATATGTTTTGCACTGTACATGCACATGTTTATCTCATCATGTCACATAAAAATGACAGCGCTCACAGGCTGCAACTGGCTTATAAACCATCAAGGGGCATGTACAGACCCCCAGGGGCTAAATACACGCCTTGAATCCAAATCAGCAAATTTGCACTTAATTTGCATAATTTTGCATCTGATTTGGATTCAAGGCGTGTATTTAGCCCCTGGGGGTCTGTACACGCCCCTTGATGGTTTATAAGCCAGTTGCAGCCTGTGAGCGCTGTCATTTTTGTTTGTCTGTCTTGAAGAGATGTGTATACCATTGTATGATAAGTCGCACCAGGTAAGTTATGCTTTTAATGTTAGGTTAGTGGTATGTCTTCCCCGAGGGGGCACGTCAACGCCGGGGGGAAGTCTAGTAGGAATGATTTGTGCACACATTATTTGCTGAAGCTAACGCCCTCCATTGCTGTACCTGTTTGAATGCATGTTGTGTAATATGGTCCATTGGAGCTCTGCACTTCTTCGCAGCTAAATCAATTCAGGTGCAGCCTTCTGTATTTGGATGCGCTGCCTACACCTTCTTCTCTATGCATCATGTTACATGTCGCCTCGGGTAACCAATAGGTCATCTTTTTCCTGTTTCTAGTATGACATCTTAAGGACGCAGGGATTGGCGCTAGTCTAGTTTAGGTGACTGTAAGGATCGGTGTCAGCACACAGAGAGAATCTGATTATTGGTGATCTGCAGTATCACCAAGAATACAGATATATACCTAAAACGGAAAACCGAGAGCCCAATATAGTGTAGTATGTCAGGAATGATTGATAAAATGATAAGGTGAGAATGATTATACTCACAAACATGGGTTACCGTCCAGGTAACCACTATAAAGGCAGGTGAGGAGATAAAGCCTGTCCTCACTCAGGGCTAAGAAGTCGCTCTCTGTAGAATTGAGAAAAAGGAGATAGCACTCCCATCCACCAGGAGTGGACGCAATGTATTTGTATGTTGTACAGAGGCGCCAGCAGGATAAAAATTCATAAAACTTTTAAAAATTGCTTGGAAGAAGTGGTGGGCTTGCCTCCTAAAAGCAAACAAGACGTCCTGTTTTTATGTAAGTAAACACATTTATTATACGATACCCCAAAAGGAAATGCAACGCGTTTCGCAGGTCAAGCCTGCTTCATCAGGCAAACAAGGGGTTAACAGGAGATCTGTAGTGACAGGAATAGCGCCTCAGTACTGTCTTGGGTGTGAGGTCCGTGGTCTCAACAACCTGGAACTAGTCTGAAGTAGAACAGAATGATAACACAAGTTCCCTAGTCTTGGGTGTGAGGTCCGTGGTCTCTACACCCTGGAACTAGTCTGAAGTATAACACAATAATATACAGTAGTAATCTGGCTCAGTGTGAATTCCCAGGTCCTCCTGGTTCAAACACACTGTAGGATCTGACTAAGGTCTGAGTGCTTCCACGTAGTGTTCGCAACGGCAGACAACTTGTGACTGTCCAGCCGTAACTATATATAGAGTAGCGCTCTCTGGCGCCACCCTTAAGTGATAGACCAATAGACACTAGTTCTGAGGTCAGCTGACCAGCCTGGTCAGCTGATCCCCCCTTGGCCGTCATAAAAGTTCTGCCTCTCAGCGCGTGGGCGCGTATTCCTGAATCTGTGTGAACTAACAGACCCAGCCACACCAGCCGCATGCTGCTGCGTGCAAACCGCCGCACTGGACGCGGAACCAGCCGCCCCGCTATCAGTACCTGCGGCGGCTTTTCCGCGTTCACTCCCAGTACCAGACGCATGCCTCTGTGTGCAAACCGCCGCGCTGGACGCGGAATTAGCCGCCTTGCTGTCAGCACACGCGGCGGCTTTTCCGCGTTTTCTCACAGTGACCCAGCAGGAAACCTCAGAGGGAGCAGTTCTCCAATCACAGCACCCTCTACAGGACAAAGCGTTTTAATTGACCGAATAGTCTAAGCATTCTTTACTACAACCTATCTGAAATAAGAGTTTGATAGGGTGCTGTCTACCCAATCACGTCAGTGGAATTTCTTTATGAGATTTTCTACTGGGTCCCCTAAACTGGACACCCAGAGATTTACATTTCACCATTACATACATAAGTATGTTATGTGAGGCAGACCATGTATACTATTTATAATAAATAAACAAAAAACTTTTACAAGTTGTCATTTACTTTTAAAAAAAGTAGACGAGAAGGAGCTAGAGTGGTTGAGGACATACTCCTGGAAACCTCATAGGGAACAGTTCTCCAATCACAGCACCCTCTACAACTTGAAGCATTCTGATTGGCCAAATAATGTGGGCGTAGTCATTACTAAAACCTATTTAAAACCTAAAATTTCTAGAGGGTGCCGTCATTTGAGGACTGTTGAAACAGCAACCAATCACGTTAACTGAAGCTCCCTACGAGGTTTCCCGGTGGGTCACTTCCACCAAATTAGCATTGAAGAAGAATCAAGGTTGGGTAGGTGGAGTAGGATAGTTTCAGCTTTGAGCTCTAACTTCGAGTACCTCGTTCAACTAGAGATGGTCAGTGAGATGCTAACATTTCTGGTTGGCATGAAAATTCGATGTAGACTGTATCCATCTTGGAGGTGGAACAATCAACTTTAGCAGCTAGTGCATTTGATTAGCCCCAGGGCGTAACAATAGTCCCTGCGACCCCTGCCATTGCAGGGGGGCCCGGGGGCTTGGTCTTGTGCAAGTTGAAGAGCAGCAGCAGTGTTCATACATCACTTTTTTCCAGGGGAGCAACATGTCCTTATTCCGCTTCACTGTAGCAGCTGTGCAGCCTATCCTTGCAGCTCCTGTCATGTGACATGTCATGTGACATGCATCAAGAGCTGCAAGGAGATAGAGTGAAGAGTTAGAACATGTTGCTCCATGGGAACAAGGTAATGTATGATGCTGCTGGGATTTGCAATGTGCACAGGCCCTTAGCCCCCCCCCCCCCCAACAAACACACACTGCAATCTTTGGGGGGTGGAATGTAAGGGGGGCCCTGGCTGGCAGATTTTTGCAGGGAGGGGGCCTGCCATGCTCATGTAGCGCCTCTGATTGACCCATTTCCAAGCATCATGCAAATTGACATCTCATTGACCATGTCTACTTACAACACTTTATAAGATCAAGCAGCCCAATGTGTTTCCACCAACCTAAAATACATTAACAGGTTTCTCTATAACACAATACAGCGTTTCTCTATAAGGGCATGTTCACACTGCAGGCGTTTTCGGTTTTTTTTACACAGGGGTGATTTTTAAAATCGCCTACCAAACGTTTGTGCAAAGAATGTCTATGAGAAGGTTCATATCAGCGCGGGTCGTGTGCTGTCCGTTCAATAAAGCGGTGCTTGCACCATTTTTGAAGCGATTCTGCCTCAATGGAAAGTATAGGAGAAACGCAAAACGCTCACAAAATCACTTTGTGTAGCGATTGCATTTGCGCTTTTAAGAATAAATACATTGTATTTATTCTTTTCCGGGTCAAAGAGTTCACTTCCTGACTTGTGTCAGGGAGTGAATTACAAAACCACTCGGAAAAAACGCTTAGAAAACCGATAAGCACAAACGAATCGCCCATCCAAGTGCCGGGAATCGGAAAAAAAAGACGCCTCAAGAACAGCCCAAAGCGGATGGACACGCAAACGGAACGCAATGTGAACAAGGCCTTAACCACTTTGTCTTACTTGACGTAGTTCTACGTCAAGGAGGACATGTGCGCTCCCGCGACCGATCGCGCGCGTGAACGCAAGCTTCCAGCCGCGGAACGTTAGCCCAGGAATCAATGAATCAGGCCATGGTGTCCGATCACTGATTCCTCTCCCCCGCAGAAAAAGTGACAGCTTCTCTCGGAAGCGTCGCTTTTTCTGACTCCTATGTCCCTCTAAGCGTACATGTTACGCTTGGAGTGATGTCATGTAAACAAACTCAAGGTTGCCATCTTGTAGTAAAACTACATCTAAATGTAGAAAAAAAATAAAATACACATATATTTACCCAAATTAAATACTATTTACATCCCACCCTCCCAAAAATACCCACATAAAATGTTTAATAATAAAAAATAAAAAAAACATTACAATAAAAAAAAACAAAAAACACAAATATTTACCTAAGGGTCTAAACTTTTTAAATATCTATGTAAAGATGAAATATTTCTATTTTTTTTTCTTTTATAAGCTTGTAAATAGTGGTGGATGCAAAATGGAAAAAATGCACTTTTTTTTCCAAATAAAATATTGTCGCCATACATTGTGATAGGGACATAATTTAAACGGTGAAATAACCGGGACAAATGGGCAAATACAATACGTGGGTTTTAATTATGGAGGCATGTATTATTTTAAAACTATAATGGCCGAAAACTTAGAAATAATGAATTTTTTCAGTTTTTTTCTTATTCTTACTGTTAAAATGCATTTACAGTAAGGTAGCTCTTAGCAAAATGTACCACCCAAAGAAAGCCTAATTAGTGGTGGATAAAACAAGATATAGATCAGTTCATTGTGATAAGTAGTGATAAAGTTATAGGCGAATGAATGGGAGGTGAACATTGCTCGGATGCATAAAGTGAAAACGACCGAGGACTTAAGTGGTTAATGTGCTTTTGGGGTTCATATTCTTTAGGCCAGTTTTACACTTATTTTTTGGGTTGCGGTGGGGATGCGATGCTTCTGCCGCATCCCACTGCAACGCAAAAAATTACAAACACCTGTATGACCCTGCAACAGAGTGCGGCAACAGGGTCATATGTATAGCGCCGCCCCCCGCTCAGTGACGTACTCTCTGCTGGGCAGGAAGTACATCACTGGGGTTCCCGTTGGTCCGTGCATGTGTGCCGCAACTCACCGTGCTCCCGTCTATGAAATTCCTGCAACACCCAGTGGGCTTGATTCACAAAGCCGTGCTAACTGTTTAGCACGTGTGTGCTAAACAGTTAGCACGTGACGTGCCGTTCGCGGACTTTTGCGCGTGCAAAGTACCACGATTCGCGCGATCGCGGACTTTTGCGCGCGCAATTTGCCGCTGAAGTCTTACGGTATCACATTGCAGACTTTACGTAGGCTTGGCGGCAATTCGGAAGCTTCCGGCGTAACACGACACGGTAAGGTTGCTAGGCCCCATATACTTGCATTGCCGTTACGTTACCTTGTGGTAAAGCAGGGTAGCGCAACGCACACTTGCAATGCAAGTGTAAAAGGGTCGCAGGCACAGAACGCTCCCAGCCACGGGAGCAAGATGGAGGAGCGCACTGCGCATGCGCCGAGTGGCCGAAATGACCAGACCCGATATCGAAGATGCAGAAAGCTGAGGATGGCGGCGTGGGATTGATTCCGCCGGAGGGGGCTGGAGGAAGCCCGAGGTATGTATAAACGACCCCAGGTATATTTAAACGGCTCAAAAAATCTACCAGCAATCGGTCAGATAAAATGGATGAATCTGCACAACTATAAAACGTGTCCACTAAAGATGCAATCATGATTGTACAATCTTACTAAATTTATGTAGTATGGTAAACTGACCAAATATAATTTAAATGGATATTTTAGGTAGTCCCTCATATTACACAAGTGGTAAGATTGTACAATCAAGATTGTATCATTAGTGGGCACCTTAAGGGTGCCTACACACATCCAATTTTGATTGTCAAATTTTACCACCTCCATATATTGTGAAGGCCAACAGATTCTGAAAACTATGAACGGACTGTGTAGGCAAGCTCCCATACTACATGGAAGTGGTAACATTGGCCAATCAAAATTGTATGTGCACACGTCCTTAAGGTAGCCATACATTACTCAATTTTCCACAGAGTGAGTAAGTGAACGATTTTATTATGCAGTCATCAACAGTGTGGTTGATCGACAGTCGATTGACTAGTGGCCCACACACTACAAGCAAGATCCTATGCGATTCTACTTCACTAATCGATCTGAACAATGTTGTGCTTCCATGCTCTGGATCCACAAACTGAATATGTGTCGATCGAATTGGTGAGAACAGTAGCCGATTCCTTTACGACCAACTTATATTTTCAATCCTGCTAGATCAAGTAAAGTGGTCTATTCGACCAGTTATCGTCCAGTTTCCATCGATCAAGCATAATGGGACATAATCAATTCTACCCCCACCCAATAAAATCTAATCGATTAGTCGATTATACAGCAAAATTGCATAGTGTATTGGCACCTTTACCTACTTATAAGTCAGACAGTAAATTTGTTAATTCTAGAACCACCACAGATCATAAACGATTGAATCAATGATTTCTTACTTTTGATACCCATGGCTGGAGACAGTTGGCGTAACACCTCAGAAGGAATGCCATTTCTTAGAAAGAGCGAATACAAGGTACTCCTGTTTGACAAAAAGGGTTGGCTATATTTCCACAACTAATCCCAGGTGTGTAACCGATAGGCAACACTTCTTCTTCGTTAAATCACACCAGCACAACCAGCAGAGTGTGTTTAATACTGCTGCAGTAGTTTCCTTTGGATATGCTAGACATACTGCGAGAAAGGAGAAGGTATCGTAACGCGACAAGAGACCCAATTCACAGTATCAGTGTCTAATTCCACCAGCTTCTCCGAAAAAAGGTTCCTCAGTTACTTCACATGGTCAGATCCCAATCCAGCTGCGAGGAGTACAAATGCTTGACATGTAATCCAGTTCTCCATCCACGATTTGCATTCTTGATGCCAGGAAATCTTCAAGACATGTTTCCGAAGGATGCCAATATCGCATCGTCGGACGCAAATCCCACGCAGGCTTTTTGTCCGGCGGCGTAAAGTGGCGTCTGCAACTGCATTTTTTTGTCTTCTTAGGGTGTGGATGGTTAACTAGGCTGCAAGGAAAATGAACAGAAGGAAACAAATGTGCAAAAGCAATTTAAAAAAAACAAAACATAACATAAAATAAACAGTCTAGATCATCTTATAGACGAGAACAAAAATGAGCAGAGAGCTAGTCAAATACTCTTTTTGTTTTTTTTTTGTTCATAACATCAATGAAACTGCCCAAGTGCCTGTCTGCCACTATCTGTTTCTAAGCTAGCTGCTCCTAGCAGTTCCCCAAGGAAAAGCTCCTATTGATTGGATGAAAGCAGCAAGATGAAATACCTAATGGGGAGGGGGAGAAAGGGGGAGGAGGAAAGGGCTAAAAAGGATTACATCACCTGCCTAGGAAGAAAAAAACACACTGGAAGGGCTGCATTAGAACAATTGACCAGAGGACTATTATTGAGCTGCTGCCAAATGCAACATCTAACAAAAAACGGTCTCTCATCAGCTTAATCTACAGAAAGGTTACAGAAATCATGCTCGGTTGTCTTCTACTGCAAAGTGCCAAATTAAACAACAAGGCTAGAAAATAAAGCAAATCCACACAAAGCACATTTTCTTCTGTCTGTATATCAGAGACACAGTCAGAATCCCAGCATTGTTGTTGTAACACCGGTATCTCGAAAATCCTGACGGTGCTGACAGGCACGACTGCGATTAAACACAGGGAGGTCTTTGCTAGACTTCTTTTTACGTCTTCTGTATTGTAAAGGGTGAATGGTACCTTGCGGTGTGATTGGATTAGCAGTTATGGGCTTTGTATGGTTGATGTGCCTATTGTTTTATTTACCTAAAGCCATAGCAGCCAAAGAAAATGTTTTTATACTGTGTTAACCGAGTTGAATTATGGAGGTAGGAAAATCAAGATTATACTTTGTGGCTTTAATTAGGGGCGTAACTGGAGCCAAGTAGTTCCTGTGATTGCAGGAGGGCCCAGAGCTGTGTTTGTGTGTGTGTGTGTGTGGGGGGGGGGGGCAAACTAACCTTTCCTTCTTCCGATACAGGGGACTGTACTTCAGATCAGGTGTTTTTGTGGCTACACTTGTTTGGGTGTGAAGATCATGATGGGACCCAAGGCCATAAAGGACACCAAGGGAAGGCGAGGGAAGGGGTGTGAACATTTGGGGGGCCCCGTCAACGTTCCCCTGGGGAGCCCCATGAATTGTAATTATGCCTCTAGCTTTAACCACTTAATGGTTTTAAGACAGTATATCTACGCCCCTGGAGACTTCATCTTAGCTCCAGGGGCGTAGATATACGTATCTTGCTACGATCGCTGCTCCCGTGCAGTCCCGCATGCACTCCTGTGCACGATCACTGGCATCAATGAGATACCGGTGGTCATTGTCAAAAGTGAAAGTAACACATACACACTACTTCCTCTGTGTACACAGTTTACACAGGAGGAATAAATGGGGGGGGGGGGGAGGCATCCAGTGGCCAAACAGTAAATTACACCCTAACACATTTATTCAATTTAAAAAACATAAATCCCTTATTAAAATTAACCCCTTACCTATGCTCCCATAGTTAACAAAGGAAGGAGGGAGGTTTTTTGGGGGGGCATTTAAAAAAGATGCATAGTTACCGTAGGGGCTTAACTTTTTAAATATCTATGTCATGACTCACGAGGTTATATTACTGATATTTTTGCAAGTATGGGCTTGTAATTAAGTGATGCAAAAACGTAAAAAAATACACCTTTATTTCCCCCAAAAATACTGTCGCCATACATTGTACTAGGGACAAATTTTAAACCTTGTAATAAGCGTAACAAATGGACAAATACAGGGAGTGCAGAATTATTAGGTAAATGAGTATTTTGACCACATCATCCTCTTTATGCATGTTGTCTTACTCCAAGCTGTATAGGCTCGAAAGCCTACTACCTATTAAGCATATTAGGTGATGTGCATCTCTGTAATGAGAAGGGGTGTGGTCTAATGACATCAACACCCTATATCAGGTGTGCATAATTATTAGGCAACTTCCTTTCCTCTGGCAGAATGGGTCAAAAGAAGGACTTGACAGGCTCAGAAAAGTCAAAATTAGTGAGATATCCTGCAGAGGGATGCAGCACTCTTAAAATTGCAAAGCTTCTGAAGCGTGATCATCGAACAATCAAGCGTTTCATTCAAAATAGTCAACAGGGTCGCAAGAAGCGTGTGGAAAAATGAAGGCGCAAAATAACTGCCCATGAACTGAGAAAAGTCAAGCGTGCAGCTGCCAAGATGCCACTTGCCACCAGTTTGGCTAGTTTTCAGAGCTGCAACATCACTGGAGTGCCCAAAAGCACAAGGTGTGCAATACTCAGAGACATGGCCGAGGTAAGAAAGGCTGAAAGACGACCACCACTGAACAAGACACACAAGCTGAAACGTCAAGACTGGGCCAAAAAATATCTCAAGACTGATTTTTCTAAGGTTTTATGGACTGATGAAATGAGAGTGAGTCTTGATGGGCCAGATGGATGGATTGGTAAAGGGCAGAGAGCTCCAGTCTGACTCAGACGCCAGCAAGGTGGAGGTGGAGTACTGGTTTGGGCTGGTATCATTAAAGATTAGCTTGTGGGGCCTTTTCGGGTTGAGGATGGAGTCAAGCTCAACTCCCAGTCCTCCACAGCGTGGCTGGCAAGAAAGGGTATAAAAGAAGAAAAACTAATGACATGGCCTCCTTGTTCACCTGATCTGAACCCCATTGAGAACCTGTCGTCCATCATAAAATGTGAGATTTACAAGGAGGGAAAACAGTACACCTCTCTGAACAGTGTCTGGGAGGCTGTGGTTGCTGCTGCACGCAATGTTGATGGTGAACAGATCAAAACACTGACAGAATCCATGGATGGCAGGCTTTTGAGTGTCCTTGCAAAGAAAGGTGGCTATATTGGTCACTGATTTGTTTTTGTTTTGTTTTTGAATGTCAGAAATGTATATTTGTGAATGTTGAGATGTTATATTGGTTTAACTGGTAAAAATAAATAATTGAAATGGGTATATATTTGTTTTTTTGTTAAGTTGCCTAATAATTATGCACAGTAATAGTCACCTGCACACACAGATATCCCCCTAAAATAGCTAAAACTAAAAACAAACTAAAAACTACTTTCAAAAATATTCAGCTTTGATATTAATGAGTTTTTTGGGTTCATTGAGAACATGGTTGTTCAATAATAAAATTATTCTTCAAAAATACAACTTGCCTAATAATTCTGCACTCCCTGTAAAATGTGTGGGTTTTATCCACAATAACACATTTTATTTTAAAACTATAATAGCCAATAACTGAGAAATAATGTTTTTTTCTATTTTTATTATTATTATTAAAATGCATTTAGCATAAAAGAATTATTAGAAATACGTACCACCCAAAGAAGGATTAATTGGTGGCGGAAAAGAAACAAGATATAGATCATTTAATTGTGTGACTGTAATGATCGGTGTCAGCACACAGAGAGAATCTGATTGTTGATGATCTGCAGAATCATCAACAATACAGATGTATAGTCGATTATGGATGATCTGCAGAATCACCAATAATACAAGTATGACTAACCTCTGGACACCTAATGAGTAAATGTATTGGATGAACTGTAGGCTATCTCCCGAGGAGCGGGAGATATAAGAGACTCGGCCAAGAGCCACCTGAGGGGCAGGTGACCCCGGGCAGTGCAGAAACTATCTCTTGATAGTGAGGACCTGGTAACCAGGGATAACAGTATTAGATGGTGAACTGTACTGCAGCCAGAGGGAGAGACCACTGGCTGCTAACAGGCCGGACTCTCTGAGGAGCGGGAGTCCCGGTTGCAGCTGACACCTGATGGAATGGTTTCACTGCTAATACTGATAGGCTGAGCACTCAGGGAGAGTGACAGCTAGGATATTCTGGCAGGCCAGGTCGGCAACACACGAGCAGATGAGGTACAGAGACAGAAGACTGATTCGGTAACCGGTACAGGCAGGGTCTGGCAACAGGTAGACAGATATGCAGAGGTACTGAATCAGAAAGCGAGAGAAAGGTCAACAGAGCAAATAGTCATAACATATAAATATAACAGAGTCCTAGACTGGGGTGTGAGCTCCTTGATCTCGACACCCGGGAACTAGTCTAGAGTAACACAGTAATGACACAGAGTCTCTAAGCTTGGGTGTGAGGTCCTTGGTCACAACACCCCGGGACTGGTCTAAAGTATAACACAGCAATGACACAGTATCCCTAAGCTCGGGTGTGAGGTCCGTGGTCTCAACACCCTAGGACTGGTCTAAAGTATAACACGGTAATGACACAGTTTCCCTAAGCTTGGGTGTGAGGTCCGTGGTCTCAACACCCTGGAACTGATCTAACATATAACACAAACGTATTCTGGCTAAGTGTGAATTCCCAGGTCCTCCTGGTTCTAACACACTGTGGGATCTGACTGGTCTGAGTGCTCACACGTAAGTATTCGCAACGGCAGACAACCAGCAACTGACAGGCAAGACGTATATATAGAGCAGCGCTCCTCAGCACCGCCCAGCCCCACTTAGCCAATCACCTACTACGCTGGGATCAGCTGATCGTCCTGATCAGCTGATCCCTCTCCTATTGGCATAAAGGTCCTGCCTCCTAGCGCCCGCGCGTAGCTCTCCATCTGTGTGCACTACTAGGCTCAGAAACACCAGACGCACGCTGCTGTGCGGAAACCGCCGGCCGCGCGGCGGTGTCTCCGCAATCCATTACAGTGACCCCATTTTAGAAAGCAGACACCCCAAGGTATTCCGTTAGGTGTATGATGAGTTCATGGAAGATTTTATTTGTTGTCACAAGTTAGTGGAAAATGACACTTTGTAAAAAAAAACAAAAAACAATTTCCGCTAACTTATGACAAAAAAATAAAATCTTCTATGAACTCACCATACTCCTAACAGAATACCTTGGGGTGTTGTCTTTCTAAAATGGGGTCACTTGTGGGGTTCCTAAACTGCCCTAGCATTTTAGGGGCCCTAAACCGTGAGGAGTAGTCTGGAAAGCAAATGCCTCAAAATGACCTGTAAAATCCTAAAAGTACTCATAGGACTTTGGGCCCCTTAGCGCACCTAGGCTGCAAAAAAGTGTCACACATGTGGTATCACCGTACTCAGGAAAAGTAGTATAATGTGTTTTGGGGTGTATTTTTACAAATACCCATGCTGGGTGGAAGAAATATCAAGTCTTTGGCGAAAGTCCAAAATGGCGGTTGCCATGCGGCCAACAGGCCTTTGTTAGAAATAGTTCCAAGATGGAGGTTTTGGCCCATGTCCTTGCGGGTTGCCAGGATGTTACTCGGCGTCAGATTAAAGGGTAAAGGACCCAGAGATTTCTGGGCTCTTTCTGGTTATATCCCCCACTCCAGCAAGGAGGGGTTAGGGGGCGTGGATCACACACCTCTTTGGAACAGGAGATCTACCCGCCCCTCGCATGAACACTAAAATATGGCATGATATGTGTGCTAATCTTCAAACCATACAGGTTATGTTAAATCTAATAAAATTTTCAAGTCGATCAGAATTTAACGATAACAATGATATCAAACTTGGGGGGTTTAGAGTGAACGGTGACCCCAAAATGCATATCTCTGCTTTGGCAGGGCTTACCTGTAATTCGGAAACATCCAATTGTGTGGTTGGTTCTGAATTTCATAATAAGCGGGTTCTAAAGGCCGTTGCCTATTTGGAAAGTCATCTTTATGACAAAAGACGGATTTCATATTTGTGAGATCACAGAAAGGTCAGCTGGGAGATGGATTCTCTTTGATCCTTCAGCTGAGGTAATCCTGAGAGAACCCCCTGCTGTGATCGGTTCCTACCAGTCTGGGGGAAGGGGCGGTTTATTAGCTTCTGTCCATCTAATCTCTGATGGATGAGTTATAACCTTTCCAGGGAGGCTGGTGGGAACCGCTTTAACACCGAGGTGAGAAGAGCTGTAATTAGAAGCTACCAAAGAGCCAGGGTTTGTTAGCAGTCAGAGAGTAAGAGAAAAAAAAGGGGATTTTAAACCAACAAATGTCAGTTTGGTTGGTTTGCGAAGAAACTGGCGTTCGTAACTCCATGACGCATTCGATATGTCATATCGAAGGCGTCACACTCTCTGCCACCAAAAATTAAGCCGTGGAAAGGCCAAGACCCGCGTAGGGACAACTACCTTACGAAGGCACATGATGACAAAGCACAAACTGCAATGGGATGACCACCTGAGGAAAAGCAGCACACAAAAGCAAATACACACACCGCAGTGGAAGATACCAGGCCGCAATTATTTCTCAAAAAAGGTGATACCCAAACTGTACCATGATGTTGAAAGGCAAGTGGTGTCATCTCTGGCACACAGCGTGTGGGTCAAGGGTCCATCTGACCATGTGGTCTGCAAAGCATGGTCAGGCCTGCCCGAAGACTAAGTCAGTCCCCACACACAGCATCTCTGCCTGCACGCCGTGTGACTGCCTGCCCCAAGACTAAGTCCCCATACAGCATCTCTGCCTACAGGCCGCTTGACTGCCTTCTCCGCCACCACCAACAGGGTCCAGGACTCCAGACGGATTCCTAAATTTTTAAGGCCGCTGCTAGCAGCGGCCGCTATAAAAAATTTTCTGGTGCGTGTACATGCCTGCCTAATTTTTCTGGCTGCACTACAGCTGCAACAACAGATCAAAAGGCATGTACATGTGTCAATTCCCCTTCGTGATCGTTACCTTGCCGCGGTGAAGGGGCTTGCGTATCACAATGAAGCAATGACTGCCAGCTATATAAGTGTCTCGGGGGGGGGGGCACACCCACGATAATAAGGTCGTTGCTTTATTGTGGACAGACCAAATTTGATCAGCTGGACAGTCACTGTTCTGTCATTGAGCTGCCTTAGCTCGGCGACCATATGGGCTGGTAAGCCACCATCACCTGTACTCTCGCCATGGTGCGCACCAGTCCAGCACGGCCGTCACTACACAAACAGCTGTTTGCGGTGCGTTACACACTGAGTTTGGTCTGTCAGTGTGAAGCAGTACACTAATTACACTACCTGATTGATGTATACACATGAAAGATGTTTTAAAGCACTTTAGGCCTGCAATGTAGCATGCAATGTGATTTCTGCCCTTCAAACGCTGCTGTGCGTCAAATCCAGATTTTTCCCCGGGACTTTTGGTGTCTACCCCACTCATCCATGCAAAAACTCAGATGTTAGACGTCTTGACACATCTTTTCCATCACTTTTGTGGCCAGCATAAATGTTTCTAGTTTTCAAAGTTTGCATGCCCATTGACGTCTATTGCGGTTCGCGCGAACCAAACTTTTTGCGGAGGTTCGGTTTCGAGGTTCGCGAACTGAAAATCAGAGGTTCGAGCCATCTCTAGTTGTGTCTACTGCCAGTTAGCATTTGGTGCCAACCATACTCATTTCTTCTCTATATTGTAATGCCTTAATAGTTCCGAAGCTAAATGTACTTTTTTTGTTGTTAGTCGTTCATGCTGGTAATCATTTCACATGCCTGTCATTATTATTGATTTAAATAGTGCAAACATAATCTGTGGCGATGCACAAATAAATAATGCCTTTCACATCAACCACATTTAACAGCCTGATCTTGTTTTTAGTCATATTTTCCCCATGAGACAAAACAAACGTGTTCATCAGAAGCAATTTATTTTTATTCTGGCCACAAGATGATGGCTGCGAACTGCATAAATGTACTACATGTGCTTCTAGAAAGTGCACAAAGACAAGATTATTAAAGAGGAACTCCAGTGAAAATAATGTAATAAAAAAAGTGCTTAATTTTTGCAATAATTATGTATAAATGATTTAGTCAGTGTTTGCCCATTGTAAAATCTCTCCTCTCCCTAATTTACATTTTGACAATTATCAAAGTGATGTCAGTGGAAGGAGATGATGCATTTTTGGCAGTTGGAAACAGCTGTTATTTCCCACAATGCAACAAGGCTCCCACAGTGTGATATCAGTACGTCAGTGCTGTGAGGCGCTGACATCACTGTGGGAGGGGTTTCACCACAATATCAGCCATACAGAGCCTCCTGATGATCCGTTTGTGAAAAGGAAAAGATTTCTCATGGGAAAGGGGGTATAAGCTACTGATTGGGATGTAGTTCAATTCTTGGTTACGGTTTCATTTTAAACAAAATAAGCACCAAAATTAAAGAAGTTAAAGGAATACTATCAATACCTAAGTGTTCTAAAATGACAATGTACAAATAATGTCTAAGTAGCTGTGTAAACATTTTCCTACTTTTCATGCTAAATATCAGAGGCAAAAGCTGTAATTTATTGAGGGTAGGATTTGGCTATATTGGGACAAATCACTTGCAGAAGGGGTGTCTGCTTCAATGCACAGCCAGAGTTGCATATCAGACTACAGAAAGCAAATATCAAACATATCAAACTCTGAAAGCAAAAACAATATGAAAAAGCTGTGACAAATAGTTATATTTCCTCTCCTCTCTTCAGACACTTCAGTCAGAAACAGAGCTCCCAACAGCTGCAGCTCCTGTGTCCTGTCTCTCTCTGTCACACACAGAGCTACACATAGAGTTAACTGATCAAGTGTGAGGGGAATTTCCCCTCTCCTCATGGCTCAGTCAGCCGTCAGTTTTGGCGTCAGTAAACTTTGAATGTATTTTGCTAACAGTAAACAAAGAAGTTGCTACTAAAATGTATACACCAGTACTTAGCAGCACTTCCCAAACAATTCCTGTGTCAATTGAAAAAAATATGTGAATCGATAGTATTCCTTTAAATTCTAAGGGCCATTATGTTGATTAAATTATAAGAATTAGAGCTGAACTTTTTAAACAGAAAAATCTTTTGATTAAAGTGAACCCGAAGTGAGAGTGATATGGAGGCTGCCATATTTATTTCCTCTTAAAGAGAATCTGTATTGTTAAAATCGCACAAAAGTAAACATACCAGTGTGTTAGGGGACATCTCCTATTCCCCTCTGTCACAATTTCACCGCTCCCCGCCGCATTAAAAGTGGTTAAAAACAGTTTTAAAAAGTTTGTTTATAAACAAACAAAATGGCCACCAAAACAGGAAGTAGGTTGATGTACAGCATGTCCACACATAGAAAATACATCCAT
Organism: Hyperolius riggenbachi; assembly: GCF_040937935.1. Lineage (NCBI taxonomy): Eukaryota > Metazoa > Chordata > Amphibia > Anura > Hyperoliidae > Hyperolius > Hyperolius riggenbachi. The sequence continues at coordinate 482,609,439 of NC_090648.1, read as the reverse complement.
ACACAAGCAGGCTGTATACAGCCTTCCTTTTGAATCTCAAGAGATCATTTGTGTGTTTCTTTCCCCCCTGAGGGGGGAGTGCATAGCAGAACCACAACACTGAAGAACTTGGCAGCCTTCCAGACACAGGCTGACAAGTCTGACAGGGGAAAGATACATTGATTTATTACAGAGACTGTGATAGTACAAAGTGCTGCAGTAAGCCAGAACACATTAGAATAGCTTTTGGAACTTGTAGGATGATAAAAAACAGGATGCAATTTTTGTTACGGAGTCTCTTTAAAGAGTAACTGTCGGGCATAAAATCAAAAATCAATTCTTTATTTTTATCTGGTAAACAAGTAATAAGGACCAGGTAATCCAAAGGTTAAAATCACTATTAGAGATGGCCCGAACCTCCGATTTTTGGTTCGCAAACTTTCCGCGAAAGTTCGGTTTGCGCGACTTTTCGCAAACCACAATAGACTTCAATGGGGAGGCGAAATTTGAAAACTAGAAACATGTATGCTGGCCACAAAAGTGATGCAAAAGATGTTTCAAGGGGTATAACACCTGGAGGGGGGCATGGCGGAGTGGGGTAGACGCCAAAAGAAAAATCTGGATTGGGCGCAAAGCAGCGTTTTAAGGGCAGAAATCACATTGAATGCTAAATTGCAGGCCTAAAGTGCTTTAAAACCTCTTGCATGTGTATACATTAATCAGGGAGTGTAATTAGTGTACTGCTTCACACTGACAGACCAAACTCAGTGTGTAACACACCGCAAACAGCTGTTTGTGTAGTAACGGCCATGCTGGACTGGTGCACACCACGGCCAGAGTGCAGGCTGTGGAGGTTTTGAAGCCCATATGGTCGCCGGTCTGTGGTAGCTCAATGAAAGAACAGTGACTGTCCAGCTGATCAAATTTGGTCTGTCCACAATGAAGCAACGACCTTACTATCTTCGATGTGCTCCCCCCCCCCCCCCCGAGACATTTATATAGCCGGCGGTCATCGCTTCATTGTGATACGCAAGCCCCTTCACTGCGGCAAGGTAATAATCACGAAGGGGAATGGGCACATGTACATGCCTTTTGTTTTGTTGTTGCAGCTGCAGTGCAGCCAGAAAAAATAGGCAGGCTTGTACACACACCAGAAAAACTAGTATAGCGGCCGCTGCTAGCAGCGGCCTTAAAAATTCAGGAATCCACCTGGAGTCCTGGACCCTGTTGGTGGTGGCGGAGAAGGCAGTCAAGCGGCCTGCGGGCAGAGGTGCTGTGTGGGGAGGGACTTAGTCTTGGGGCAGGCAGTCACACGGCGTGCAGACAGAGATGCTGTGTGTGGGGACTTAGTCTTCAGGCGGGCAGTAGCCCTCCAGATCCATGCCTCATTCATTTTGATAAAGGTCAGGTGCTGAACACTTTTGTGACTTAGGCGACTTCTCTTCTCAGTGACAATGCCTCCAGCTGCGCTGAAGGTCCTTTCTGACAGGATGCTTGAGGCAGGGCAAGACAGAAGTTGGATGGCAAATTGTGACAGCTCTGGCCACAGGTCAAGCCTGCGCACCCAGTAGTCCATCGCTGCTCATACTGTCGATGGTTCTTTCTCTACCATTGTTAAAGAAAGCGTACGGCCGGGGAGTCAGGGCTCGATTCCAGTCCAGAGTTGGAGCCTGAGAAACGGCTACCACCACACATCCAAGGAAGGCAGCAGGCATGGCATGCAAGTCCCGAGGTAGTGACCAAAAATAACAATACAGGAGGACTTTCGAGGCCTTGCTGTATATGACACTGATCGACTTTACTACAACGAGAATCTGTTATGGAGGGCAAGTCTGCCATCCATTTAAGTGAAAGGTATGCACTGACTGCCAGGTATAATACAATGTGCAGTCACAGATGCAGTGAAAGGTATGCAGTGACTGGTATTACAATACAATGTGCAGCTGTCACACAGGTGCAGTTAACAGGTATGCTCGGAGTGGTATATTACACAGCGTGCGGTCACACAGGTACTGTGAACAATTATGCAATGACTGGTATTACGAATGTGCACCTGTCACACACAGACAGGTACCGGACAGGCACAGTGACACTGCATGCGCTCACGTAGGTAGGTGGGTGAACTGAAGTAAACAACAGGTAGTAGGTATATGCAGTGATGGGTATTACAATGTGCACCTGTCACACACAGACAGGTACCAGACAGGCACAGTGACACTGCGTGTGCTCACGTAGGTAGGTGGGTGCACTGACTAAAGTGAACACAGTTAGGTATATGCAGTGTTGGGTATTACAATGTGCACCTGTCACACACACACAGGTACCGGACAGGCACAGTGACACTGCGTGCGCTCACGTAGGTAGGTGGATGCACTGAAGTGAACCAACAGGTAGTAGGTATATGCAGTGATGGGTATTACAATGTGCACCTGTCATACACAGACAGGTACCGGACAGGCGCAGTGACACTGCGTGTGCTCACATAGGTAGGTGGGTGCACTGAAGTGAACAACAGGCAGATATATGCAGTGATGGGTAATACAATGTGCACCTGTCACACACACAGGTAGTCACTGAATGTGCTGGGCCTGGCAGTGGCACACACAGTAGGAATCATTAAGGCTGTCTATGCAACACAAGTGTCAGTGGGACACACACACAAAAAAAAAATATTGATCACAAGAACAAGATTAGCTCTCAAAAGAGCTGTTGAGGGGTGCTTTTTGGCAATAAGAATCAGCAAGGAGCAAGCTAAGAAGCCTACAAGAGCCTAACTAAGCTTTCCCTTCTCTAATTAATGCAGGCACACGAGTGAGTCCAAAGCCTGACGCTGCCTGCCTTTTATAAGGGGGGGAGTGGCTCCAGGAGGTAGTGTAGCCTGATTGGCTACAATGTGCCTACTGACTGTGATGTAGAGGGTCAAAGTTGACCCTCATGATACACTATGGGGGCGAACCGAACTTCCGGAAAAGTTTGCTGTTCTCCGCGATCGCGAACCCCAGAAGTTCGCCGGAACCGTTCGCCGGCGAACCGTTCGGGCCATCTTTAATCACTATCACTTTTCTTGTTGATAAATGATCATTCCCCAGTTTACATGACTGTTATTTGGTACACACAAAATTTGGTACAAAAAAAGGAAGTTGCAGGGCATGCTGGGTTGTCCTGTTTTGCTTCTCTACTTTCCCTCAGACTTAACTAATGCAGCCTGATTGGCTGAAGCCTCTTTCCCTCCTGCCCCCCCCCCCCCCCCCCCAACCACACACACACACTTCTGTTCCTCTCTGATTGGCCAATATTTCTCATGCTGAGACAATGCACTTTCTAAAGTGAAGGGTGTGCAAATCAGACAAAGGAGGGTAAGGGAGAAAATGACATCAGGATTGACTTCAAAATAGCCACACTTAAAATGGGAAATGCTAAGAAGGATTTTCTCTTTTTTGTTACTGGAGAAAAATCACCAAAACCAAAACGTGGACAGTGCCATACATATGTTATGTAAGTATAACAAATATTTATCTACTTATATATGTGGGGTTTTTTTTCCCGAGATAGTATGGATGACAGCTCCTCCTTAAAGATGAACTCCAGTGAAAATAATGTAATAAAAAAGTGCTTCATTTTTACAATAATTATGTATAAATGATTTAGTCAGTGTTTGCCCACTGTAAAATCTTTTAAATCCCTGATTTACATTATGACATTTATCACATGATGAAATTTTTAGTGCTGGCAGGTGATGTAGCTGCTGCTTGCTGTTTTGGCAGTTGAAAACAGCTATTTCCCACAATGCAACAAGGTTCACAGACAGGAAACTGCCAGGACCATGGTCCTCAGAGCTTCCTGTGGGAGGGGTTTCACCACCATATCAGCCATACAGCGCCCCCTGATGGTCTGTTTGTGAAAAGGAATAGATTTCTCATGTAAAAGGGGGTATCAGCTACTGATTGAAATGAAGTTCAATTCTTGGTCACGGTTTCTCTTTAAACAATACTAGTTGCCTGGCAGCCCTGCTGATCTATTTTGCTGCAGTGGTGTCTGAATCACACCAGAAACAAGCATGCGGATAAAATAAAACACCTGATATGCTGCATGCTTGTTCAGGGTCTATGGTTAAAAGTATTAGAGGCAGAGGATCAGCAGAACAGCCAGGCAACTGGAATTGCTTATATGGAAATAAATATGGCAGCCTCCATATCCCTCTCACGTAGGGTTCACTTTAAGCATGCTTGCTGCAGCTGCGCAGCAATTATTCACACTGGTAATCTCAAAATGTTAGCAAAATTTTGTAAAGCCATTTTCCTGTGATTTTTCACTGCACAGGAAAGCTATTTTGTAGCAACCGCGTTTTGTGATTCTTTAACATTGATATGCAATCACTATAAAATCACACAAAAAATGCTACATTGTTATAATTTAGTATTTATATAGCACTGACATCTTCCACACCGCTGTACAGAGTATATTATCTTGTCACATAACTGTCCCTCAGAGGGGCTCACAGTCTAATCCAGGGGCGTAACTAGAAATCACGGGGCCCCCCTGCGAAACTTTGAATGGGGCCCCCTCCCACCTTCCCTCCATGCCCAGACTTCTCAGCATTACTACAGGACACAACACTTGGGGAGGTGTAGAAAGGCTGGAGGTAGAACAGGCTGTACAGAAGACCCTGCTGCACACTGAATGGGGACTGTCTACAAATCTTTGTCTGCAAAACTTTGTATGACTCCTTACCAGTGGCTAAGCAGATGTAGCCATTAGAACAACTGAGCAAAGAGCAGAAAGTTTTTTCTCTCCTTGCCCTTAGTTCTCAGTCTTTCAGGACAGGGCCCCCTGTGGTTTCTGGGCCCCCCTGCAGCTGCATCCCTTGCAGGGTCTATTGTTACGCCCCTAGTCTAATCCCTCCCATGGTCATATGTCTATGTATGTATCATGTAGTGTTAGTACCATAGTCTAGGGCCAATGTTTGTGCAAGGGTCATTTGGCAGCTCACCCTGCTACTGCTTAAATCTTGGCATTAAAGGGAATCTGAGGTGAAAATAAACTTATGATATAATGATGTGTATGTGTAGTACAGCTAAGAAAAAGAACATTGGTAGCACAGAAATAAGTCTAATATTGTTTCCAGTACAGGAAGAGTTAAGAAACTTCACTTGTTATCTATGCAAAAGAGCTTCTCTGAGCTCTCCGACTAATTTAGTCAGAGAGGAATGCTATTTTCTAAAGCACTTATACACCAAAGAGACAGTAAGGCCTTGTTCACATTGCGTTCCAATTGCGTGTCCACTTGTGTTGGGCTTTTTTGAGGCAATCTTTTTTTCCTTTCACGGCACATGGGTGGGTGATGTGTTTTTGTGAAAAGCGCTTTTCTAAGTGCCTTTCTCAAGCGTTTTTTGTTAAAGGACTTGCGAGGCCAAAATCCGGCCCCCAAATGTAAAAAAAGTTATCTACCTGTATGACTTTCTAAGGCACGGAGGACGCCGTCCGCGCCCTCCGTGCCGTTCCGCCGGGTCCCCGCCTCTCAATACGACCCCGAATGGCTCCCGACCCCACGGCCAGGGTCGGGCTCTGCTGCCTGTATAAAGATGGCCGCCGACCCTGGCCGCGGCTGCGCACTCCGCATGGCCGCTACTGCGGCTGCGCAGCACTAGGGCCAACCCCCCGATCCACGCAACAGGCTGTTTCCTGTAGCGTGGATCGGGGGGTTGGCCCTAGTGCTGCGCAGCCGCAGTAGCGGCCATGCGGAGTGCGCAGCCGCGGCCAGGGTCGGCGGCCATCTTTATACAGGCAGCAGAGCCCGACCCTGGCCGTGGGGTCGGGAGCCATTCGGGGTCGTATTGAGAGGCGGGGACCCGGCGGAACGGCACGGAGGGCGCGGACGGCGTCCTCCGTGCCTTAGAAAGTCATACAGGTAGATAACTTTTTTTACATTTGGGGGCCGGATTTTGGCCTCGGAAGTCCTTTAATTCACTCCCTGACGTGCAGACGGGTCCCGACCTCAGGCGGAACATAAGTGAGAAACCACTGCGGGATGAAACAGAGGTAGCGGATGGCGTCCTCTGAGGATAAAACTTGCAGCCAGGTAGTTAACTTTTTTTTTACCATTCTCGCCTCAGAAGTCCTTTAAAATACAGAGTGTGGTTTGTAAATTTCATACATGACAGAATGATGCAATGTTATAAAAAAGCTATATAACGGAAAATAAAATTGAGACGCTATTCTTTGCTACTAATGTTCTAGCAATTATCCGTTCTACACATACAATTCATTATATCATAAGTTTTTTTTTTCGCTTCAGTGTCACTTTAAATATTATTACCCCTCCAAGTTGTAGGAACTTGGAGGGAGATATAATTCCGGGTCTGGCGATCGGGGGGAAGCCAATTACCTTACCTATACAGTGGCTTGCAAAAGTATTCGGCCCCCTTGAAGTTTGCCACATTTTGTCACATTACTGCCACAAACATGAATCAATTTTATTGGAATTCCATGTGAAAGACCAATACAAAGTGGTGTACACGTGAGAAGTGGATCGAAAATCATACATCATTCCAAACATTTTTTACAAATCAATAACTGCAAAGTGGGGTGTGCGTAATTATTCAGCCCCCTGAGTCAATACTTTATAGAACCACCTTTTGCTGCAATTACAGCTGCCAGTCTTTAAGGGTATGTCTCTACCAGCTTTGCACATCTAGAGACTGAAATCTTTGCCCATTCTTCTGTGCAAAACAGCTCCAGCTCAGTCAGATTAGATGGACAGCGTTTGTGAACAGCAGTTTTCTGATCTTGCCACAGATTTTCGATTGGATTTAGATCTGGACTTTGACTGGGCCATTCTAACACATGAATATGTTTTGTTTTAAACCATTCCATTGTTGACCTGGCTTTAAGTTTAGGGTCGTTGTCCTGCTGGAAGGTGAACCTCTGCCCCAGTCTCAAGCCTTTTGCAGACTCCAAGAGGTTTTCTTCCAAGAATGCCCTGTATTTGGCTCCACCCATTTTCCCATCAACTCTGACCAGCTTCCCTGTCCCTGCTGAAGAGAAGCACCCCCAGAGCATGATGCTGCCACCACCATATTTGACAGTGGGGATGGTGTGTTCAGAGTGATGTGCAGTGTTAGTTTTCCGCCATACATAGCGTTTTGCATTTTGGCCAAAACGTTCCATTTTGGTCTCATCTGACCAGAGCACCTTCTTCCACGTTTGCTGTGTCCCCCACATGGCTTGTGGCAAACTGCAAACGGGACTTCTTATGCTTTTCTGTTAACAATGGTTTTCTTCTTTCCACTCTTCCATAAAAGCCAACTTTGTACAGTGCACGACTAATAGTTGTCCTATGGACAGATTCCCCCACCTGAGCTGTAGACTTTTGCAGTTCGTCCAGAGTCACCATGGGCCTCTTGACTGCATTTCTGATCATCGCTCTCCTTGTTCGGCCTGTGAGTTTAGGTGGACGGCCTTGTCTTGGTAGGTTTACAGTTGTGCCATACTCCTTCCATTTCTGAATGATCGCTTGAACAGTGCTCTGTGGGATGTTCAAGGCTTTGGAAATCTTTTTGTAGCCTAAGCCTGCTTTAAATTTCTCAATAACTTTATCCCTGACCTGTCTGGTGTGTTCTTTGAACTTCATGGTGTTGTTGCTCCCAATATTCTCTTAGACAACCTCTGAGGCCCTCACAGAGCAGCTGTATTTGTACTGACATTAGGTTACACACAGGCGCACTCTATTTAGTCATTAGCACTCATCAGGCAATGTCTATAGGCAACTGACTGCACTCAGATCAAAGGGGGCCGAATAATTATGCACACCCCACTTTGCAGTTATTTATTTGTAAAAAATGTTTGGAATCATGTATGATTTTCGTTCCACTTCTCATGTGTACACCACTTTGTGTTGGTCTTTCACGTGGAATTCCATTAAAATTGATTCATGTTTGTGGCAGTAATGTGACAAAATGTGGAAAACTTCAAGGGGGCCGAATACTTTTGCAAGCCACTGTATGTTTTGGGATGTGTCAGGAAACCAGAGTGCCTGGAGAAAACCCACGCAGAGACATGGGGAGAACATACAAAGTCCATGCACCATGTGTAAAATTTCAGCACATTATTCCGACAGAGCCCACCGTACCACCGATGAGAATATACCATAGAGATACAATTGCATTGCGTTGGGATAGAATAAGAATGGCTTTCTCAAAACACCCTCAGAACCAATTTTTTTTGTTGGTGTTGTGTATCTACTGATTTCACGCGAGTTTTGCCTTTTTTAATTTTTGCTGTGTGTGACGTTGTTATACCTCTGCAGGGCTGTAGTGAAGCAAGCACACTCTGGCTTCCTGCCATGAGGCAAAGGGGACTGATGCACATTACATGTCTCACATATCCAAGGAAGTCAGGAACTCCTCAGGCATACATGGAAAATAGGCGCTTGGAAAAAAGGAGGCAGGGGTTTGCCGCTAGTAGAATCTCGCTAAAATGTATTTATTTTTATTTAAGTATTTATATAGCGCCGACATATTACGCAGTGCTGTACAGAGTAATACAGTAGAATCTCTTTATAGTAAACTCGGATATAGTAAACTACTTTTCCTGGTCCCTTGACGTTTACTATAAAGGCATTCTACTGTACTGAATTTCCATAATAGAATATAGTACCTAACACTACTCTCACACAGAACCATGCCTCTACCAATGCCTAACCCTAAGGCCCGGTTCACATTAGCGGTCGCCGTCCGGAATCGCCGCGCCGGAGCCGGACCGCATGCAGAACGGACGGAACGGACGCACGGCATAGCAATGAAAGCCTATGTGTCCGTTCACATGCGTCCGTTTCGTCCGGACCGGATCCGGACTCCGGCATAAGACCCAACATGCGCTATTTTTTGGTCCGGCTCCTCCGGCAGCCGTATCCGGAGCGGAGCCGGACTGCACCATCCGGCCAATACAAACCAATGAGAACCGGAGAGCGCACAACACACTGGCTAAAAATCCGGATGTTCTACCCCACTTCCTATGCGTATTGTAGCGGCGATTTTGGATGGGGACACATGGGCAAGCATTTTGGAGTGGAGCAGCAGTGACTTTAAACGTGCTGGAGATGTTGGCAGTATGTCGGAGGTGGAGGTGAGTGCTAAACAGCGGAGGGCCTGATTCCACAGGTCCACCTTCTGCTGACCTCCCAGACCCCAACATTTTTATTCTATTTCTACTATCTTTTGCCAAACGGATCCGGATCGCATCCTGATGAACACCTGATGCAACCTGACCGGATCCGGATCCGAACCGTACGGTTCCGATCCGGTCAGGTCATCCGGTCCGTTTGGCAGAGAACCGCAAGTGTGAACCGGGCCTTAACCCCCCCTCCATGGTGATTACCCCTAAGACCTTTCCTGGTGGTGCCTAACCCTCACCCCCCCCCCCCCCCAGTGGTGCCTAACCCTTAGACCCCTCCCTGGTGGTGCCTCACCCTAAGACCCCTCCCCAGGAAAATGTTTCATAATTCCTGGTGGGGCTAATCATTTTGGCCTCAACTGTATGTGCATTTTTGTAATGTATTGCAATTACAATGCTGTGGTGGCAATTTTTCTTTTAAGTGGTGGTGTTCGAGATTAGGCTCAGGTCTATTAAGCTAGGTTCAAAATGTTGCATTGAATATCCTGCAAACAGGATTGCGATAGAGGGAACGTTGCATCGTGTGTTAGGCATGTGATGCATATGGTGAAGCATAGTCCATGAAAAGTATGTTTCACTGCAGCTGTAAACACGCACATTCTATGATACTGCACTGCATGCCTTGGGTTATGCCAATGGATTCCACCGCTAACATGCCAATGTGAGTATACCATTACAAGATAATTACATTGCATTAAAGAGAACCCGAGGTGGGGATCTTAGAATGAAATCTATACACAGAGGCTGGGTCTGGCTATAGTGCCCAGCCTCTGTTGTTAGTTGAATCCCCCCAAGTCCCTCCTGCGCTCTGCTCTCCCCCATAAATTACAGCTGCGCTGGCGACACACAGTGTGGCTGTATTTACCTCCCTAGTGTCACTCACGCCGGTCCCCGCCCACGTCCCTTCCCTCGCCACTGATTGGAGGGAAGGGATGCAGGCGGGGACCGGCGCTCTGCAGGAGGCGGGGGAGCATCGTGAGTGACATTAGGGAGGTAAACATTGCCCGAGAGCGCGGCTATAATTTATGGGCTAGAGCGGGGCGCAGGGGGCACTTAGGGGGGATTCAAATAGCAACAGAGGCTGGGCACTATAGCCAGACTCAGCCTCTGTGTATAGATTTCTTTCTAAGATCCCCACCTCGGGTTCTCTTTAACAATACTATCATATTGTTTCACTCAACTTACCACCCCAGTAAGGTCCCTTTCACTTGGGCAACTGACATTCACTGCCTGTCAGTGCATACTGATTAAATCGTCGCCGGGAGACTTGGGAGCAGGATACAGCCGATATACGGCTTATCCTGCTGCTGCACAAGTCCTGGCGGCGTTAATTACTGTTCTGCCTCCAGGTCCACGTGGCTAGTGGGGAATGATGTAATTCAGCTTCCAGCTATTGGTGATGGCCAAATTACAGTGTTTTAAAAGTAACTTCAGCTCCGTCTGATGGCGTTAAAGTTACCCACTGTGCGCCGATAAAGGCGTAATTCCTATTACAGTCTATGGTGTTGCCGGCTGCACCCAAATCTCCTGCACTGCATTGGACAGGTTCTCCTGTCAGTTGCTCTCCTACACCGGCCTACTACATGTTAGTGCTCAGTAGCAGCAAGGCTTGGTATACAGTGGCGCCAGAGTAGAATAAAAACGTTTAAAAACCATCTAAAAGAGGGGACTTTTCAGGTGGACTTACCTCCCTCAAAAATTTAAAAGTCAATTGAGTCACAATATATCAATACAAAAATGTTATTTAACTCCACTTAGTGCAACGCATTTCGCAGGTGTGGTCCTGCTTCATCAGGCAAACAGGAGAATAACTCAATAGGTCTAAATGCAGAAGTGAGCGCCTCTGCTGAAATCTTGAGTCCACCCTCGGTGGAGGGGTGCTACCCAGTTTCCTATCTACAGAGCGACATCTTTAAAACCTGAGTGGGGCCGCTCCGCAGGCTCCCGGTGGCCGACCCGACCAGGCCGGCTGCCAGGTCGGGCTCTTCTGCGTTTCAAAATGCGCCTCACGGGGGCGTGCTGACGTCATCGGACGGCCTCCGGGCTGTACTGCGCAGGCGCAGTAGTTCTGCGCCTGCGCAGTACAGCCCGGAGGCCGTCCGATGACGTCAGCGCGCCCCCGTGAGGCGCATTTTGAAACGCAGAAGAGCCCGACCTGGCAGCCGGCCTGGCCAGGTCGGGTCGGCCACCGGAGGGGACCGGGAGCCTGCGGAGCGGCACCGAGGGCACGTCCTGGGTGCCACGGGCAGAAGGAAGCCCCAGGTAAGTGGATGGGCATTTTTATTTTTTTAACAGCCACCCTGAACCTTCCCTTTAACAATACTACACCATATTGGACTCTCGATTTCTCTTTGTTCTTCCAAGCTCAGTAGCAGCACCCAGCATGCATGGTGTTACAACTGCTGCGATTCGTCTGCATGTAAATTGTATTCCAATTGCACTGGTGGGCGGCGGTCAAAAGACTGAACCACTCAAACAGAGTTCAGTCTTCCGTCTGAAAGAGGCCTTATACTGGGAATACACCATGAATTTTTCTTGGCAGATAGATGATTTCCGACAGGTTTGATTTGGTCTTGATAGTTTTTCTGATCGATTGTCTCATAGAAGTGAATGGAAATTGATCACAAAAACGATCAGCCAGTAAATCTGCCAAAGAAAAAACTCAGTGTATTCCCAGCATAAGAAAGTGGTCTTTGTACAGAAAACCCAGCTGTTCAAGCACTGACATTCTGATTTACTCCATGTCATTTACATTGTTGTGGACCACCACTTAAACATGTACATAATAATCCTGTACTCAATGTGTGTGCACTGAGTGCAGGTAATTAGCATGCACATATTTATAGGTCGTTAGCCAGAAGGCACTTTGAAATGCCAATGCAGGAAATTTGGGTAGTAATAGGCCTGGCACATGGATGGTCAATGAATTGCAAATTCGAAGATGTTCAGTTGTATAGAGTAGAAATTAGGCAAACAAAAATCAATTGTACTTTAGTGGCCCAATTCAAAAGCTGCATAACATTTCCATGTAGGGTATCGCCATTTGCATCTGATTGACCAATCCTAGTGCAAACCTACAATCAAATACCAACACTGTTCTCAAAGTGTTCTGGGAGGGGGGAGGTGGTGTTGAAAGACCGCTTGTCGACAAGGTTAAGCATGCGCAGTAGTGTGAACCACTCAAGCTCCAGTGAAAAAAGCCAAGCTTGACTGGGTCCGGGTTACTGCACATGAGCGAGCCACCTACACAGTAGCACAGACCCAACTGGCGTTTTCCATCAAAGCTCGAGCTGATCCATGCTGCTGCACAGGCTTTGGGGGTCTCATCTCTGGATTGGCCTGGCTGAGGAAGATAGGGTTGGGGGGACACTTCTCCAGAATCCCAAGGCAAGTATCCAAAACAGCCCGTAGCAAATCTCACAGGTTTTCTTTAAGATCCTTTTAGACTAGCATGCTGAGTTTCAGAAGAATTGCAGCTCAGCCAAAGTCACACTGCAGCTTGTGCGTTATTTCTGTAGTGACCGCAGCACTTCCGTCGCATTGCAAACAGTGTTGCAAGTCTCATAGACTTTAAAGAGACTCTGTAACAAATTTTTCAGCCTTAGTTCTTCTATCCTATAAGTTCCTTTGCCTGTTCTAATCTGCTCTGGCTTACTGCAGTCTTTCCTAACTGCACTGTCTCTGTAATAAATCAATGTATCTTTCCTCTGTCCTGTTTGTCGGGCTAAGGCTTGATTGTGCAGGGCTGCTTGTGATTGGTAGAAGCGATACACACCCTCTGCAGGCCCCCTGCACACTCTTAATGACTCACACACTATGCTTAGCTGAGCCTATTACAAGCTGGTTAGTTTGTTTTTAAACATTGCCTAAAAACTGTTAATTACAAGCCAGGATTGCAGCAGAGAGTGGCAGAAACAGCACAGAGGGGCACAGGAGAAAATAATGAATAGAATGGTATGCTTTTTATTGTAAGAATATTAGAGTACAGATTCTCTTTAATGGCCACTGCAAAGAGCTGCAACGCATTAAGTGCCAGGAGCACAGTGGCATAATGCATAACACTTTCACCAGATTGAGTCTCAGCCAGGGCAATGTCTGCATGGATTTTGTATATTCTCCCCCTGCCTGTTTGGGTTTCCTCCCTCATCCCAAAAACAGAGACATTACGCAGTACACTCTGGACGCGGGATTGACAGTGGTGCAGTAGAGGACAACCTTTGCACTGGCAGGGACCCCGAGACGGCAGCTGAGAGCGAGCTGCAGCATGGAACAAGTCAGCTGCAAGGGGCTAGAGGAAGCCCCGGGTAAGGTGATTGTTTTTTTTTTTTAAATTTGCTCAGACATTCCCTTTCAGTCTATTACACACGCTTGATTTAAAGGTACCCTTACCTGAGAGGGATATGGATGTTTTCTTTTAAACAATACCAGTTACTTGGCAGTCTTGCTACTCTCTTTGGATGCAGTAGTGGCTAAATCACACACCTGAAACAAGCATGCAGTTAATCTAGTCTGACTTCAGTCAGAGCACCTGATCTTCATGCTTGTTCAGGGGCTGCGGCAAAAAAAGTATTAGGGCCAGTTTCCACTATCGCGAATTCGATGGGTTTGCCGCATGCTAATTCGCATAGCCAACACAAGTGGATGTGACCGTTTCCACTTATCAGGAGTCCTTTGCGTTTTTTCTGTGCAGGAAAAAAAAAAAAAAAAAAAAAATCTGCCCTCAGAATTTGCATACCACTATGCGAATCGCATACAATGTATTTAATAGGAAATTTCGCACGTGGCATTGGTATGTGAATTTTCATGCGATTTCACATGGAATCAATGGAAAAGCACACAGGCACTCTATGGTTAAATTCGCATACCAATGCCACATGCGAAATTTCCTAATACAAACGCGTGCAAAATTCGCATCCGCATGCGAATTTTTACCACGGCAATTCCCACCGCACAAGTGGAAATGAGCCCTCAGAGACACAGGATCAGCAGGAGAGAGTCAAGGAACAAATCCATATCCTTCTCAGTGTAGGTTCCCTTTAAAATGAGTTATCAGGCAAAGAAAATAAGTGCTACTTAACCAGGGCTTCCTCCAGCCCCAAGCTCCCAGCATGTCCCTCGCTGCAGCTCCATCCCAGTCCCCAACGATGACGGCAGGGTGACCTCCAGGTCAGCCTGTACGAGCGGCGCTGGCAATCACCGCCACGTAGGCCAGAGCGGACTGCGCAGACCTACTGCACCGTCCTCTCCACGTGGCGGTGATCGACAGCACCGCTCGCGCAGGCCGACCTGGAGGTCACCCTGCCGTCATCGTTGGGGACTGGGATGGAGCTGCAGCGAGGAACATGCTGGGAGCTTGAGGAGGCCCCCGGTAAGTAGCACTTATTTTCTTTAGATTGCTTGATAACTCCTTTAAGCCAGCAACCCCCGAGCGGTTCAACTCACACCCAGCGATGACAATCCCATTGTTAGAGCTGCTTCCACGCACCTTAAAGGAAACCTTAACTGAACGGGGGGGTAAAGAGTTTTACGTACCTGGGGCTTTTACCAGCCCCCTGCAGCAGTCCTGTGCCCTCGGCGCCGCTCTGGAATCCTCTGGTCCCCCGCTGTCACTCAGTTTCGTTTTTGACGACTCACCAGTCGCCGGCCGCCATGCGTATTATTTGATGCATATCTACGCGTGCGAAATGCGGCAACGCGTATTTTTGTATGCGTTGCGGTCCGCAATAGCGCTAATTGCATTGGTGAATGCGTCCAAAAATACGCATAGCGGGCGGAGACTGGTGAGTCGTCAAAAACGAAACTAAGTGACAGCAGGGGACCAGAGGATTCCAGAGCGGCGCCGAGGGCACAGGACTGCTGCAGGGGGCTGGTAATAGCCCCAGGTAAGTGAAACTCTTTACCCCCCCGTCCAGTTAAGGTTCCCTTTAAGGCCTGAACCCACTAGAAAGCACAATCGCTAGCGATTTGAGATAGTGTTTTGCAAGCGATTTTGGGAGCAGTTTCCCTGCTCCTATATAATTAATTAGAATGAAAACACTTCAAAAATGCTGCATGTCCTGCGATTTCCATAATCACAAATGCTCCAGTGAAATCCATCCCATCCATTTACATTGGCAGAGCGTTTAGGGATATAACTAGTGATTTAAAGCGCTCCCTTAGGGCTCAGCCACTCTAAGCGCTTTTCTGAGCACTTGATTAGCACTTTGAATGCCAATTAAAAACAAAAAAAAACCCCACTTACTTTCATTAACTGCCTAAGGACTGCTCCATGCCGATTGGCGTGAGCAGCGCGGAAGCCCGAGGACCACTCCCCGCCAATTGGCGTGGACGGCTTGCAGCGGAGATTGCAGGGGATCGTGCACACATCCCAGCTTGAATGACGGAGCTCCGCTCAGTCATAAGCCTCCCAGCAGCTGGCGGGGTGAGGAGGAGGCTATGAATTTTTTTTTTTTTAAATAAAATTTGTAAAACAAAAACACCGCTGGGAGCAGAAAAGAAAGGGGGGGTTAGAAGAAATCACTTGTGTGCCAAGTGATTCGGTGCAGTGAGGTCTTAAAGCTGCAGTGGCCTGTTTTGTAAAAATGCCCTGGTCACTGGAGTTGTTTAAGACCAGTCCTCAAGAAGTAAAAAAAATTGTCACAATTGCGCATGCGTAAAAAAACATACGCGATTGCAGAGATTTTTACTGCGATTTTAATGAAAGTGAATGGGAGAGATTTTTAAAAGCGCTCAGGGGGCCATAAGCAATTCACTTTTTCACCTGAGTTTTCTCCTAGATCAGGGGTCCCCAAACGTTTTGAGTCGAGGGCCGGGTCAACATACTTCAGACTGCTGGGGGGCCGGATTATACATAAAATGATGTAGAAGTCTTTGTGCACCAGACAGTGAAGCATACCCAGGTGACAACCTATAGTGCAATTTCAACCCAAATAACTATGTAATTGGACAACAGTGTCACCTAAGGTGGAATTTGATTGGAAATCAGCGAACTACTGCTTTTTGGCTTCATTCTATATGCGGACCACTAATTAAAGTTGTAGCTGACCGCATCTATAATACATTTTGTGTGTGGGGGGCCGGTAAAAAGGCCTCGGGGGGCCACATGTGGCCCACAGGCCTTAGTTTGAGGACCACTGTCCTAGATGATAATTTTTCATTTAAAATAATTTTTCAGCACTTTGCAACTGAAAAAGTCCCAAGAGGTTGGTGAAAATATTATAAAAATGTTGAGTATTTTCTTGCTTGCTGGTGGTTTTAAATGTATTTTGAAAATATCACCTAGGAGAAAAAAAAAAAAAAAAAAAAAAAAAATTTACGGGCCAGAAAGCGCTAATCAATCAAAAGCGCTCAGAAAGGAGCTTGTAGTGCGACTGAGCCCTAAACGCTGAGAGAAAAAACAAAAAAAAAAAAAACTCTAAAGCAGGGGTCTCAAACTCAATTTACCTGGGGGTCACAGGAGGCAAAGTCAGGATGAGGCTGGGCCGCATAAGGAATTTCACAATCACGGCGCATCGCCGCCTCTGCCCGCCCCTCTCACTCTTTCTTCACAGAGAGGGGCGGGGAGAGGCGGCGATCCGTGCAGCGATTGACGTCAGGGGGCAGAGCTGAAGCCTCTGCCCCTTCCAGGAAATGCCGGCGGATTGCCCTCCGGGCGATTTGGGGGCTCTGCAGCCCTTGTTTAGCGGCAGGGAAGCAGCAGATTAGTTGGGAGCACTGAAGCGAACTATAAGGAAGCTTTTGCCAGGGAGGGCCACAAAATATTGTATCGAGGGCCGCAAATGGCCCGCGAGTTTGAGACCCCTGCTCTAAAGGGTCCCAAGGTTTTATAGGGGAATGGGAGTCCCTTGCAGGAGGCGCACCCACTGCCCCCTCTAGTGTAAGAAACACCCTCTTCCCCAGCACTCAATGGCCAGCTCTGCCTCTCCCATGACTGACGAGACAGAGCTAGAACTGCAGTCATGACCCTGGGTCGCAGCTAAAGAAAAAAAAAAAAAAAAAAAAAAAAAAACACCCTGAAGGATTTCTGGCCACAGGAGCGCCGTTAACTGAAATTATTTGATCCAGCTAGCCCCCCCCCAGATCAGGTTGAATGTTTGTTTTGACAAAAATATTCCAGTTCAGGCTCCCTTTACCATCTCCTTAAAAGCAAGTGGTAGGATCAGTACCGCTCATCCCTTTGACAGATGTTAGTCTTTTAAATCAGATTAGATTTTATTATAGCAGGTTCATAAAAATGTTACTACACAAAAAGATCTATCTAGACTGTACAGAAAGTAAAAAAATTCCATAACTGTGGCACATTGTGTGATAACCAACAGCTATTAAAATGTATTCATCATGACATTGCGCCACTAATTCATTCAAACATACAGAATAAAACTCCATATGAAATATTGTTTTTGTACTTTAAAATGTGTCACACTTTTGATGCAAAAACACTCCTTTGAGGAAATAAAAATAAAAGCAAACAGTAAAAATGTACAGCTATATACAAAATGAAAAAACACATTTTAAATAAAAAATGTAGACAGTACACAGGACAGATGGTCTTCAAGACAGGAGCCATGTATAAATGGGAAACACACATTATTAAAAAACACAGGTTTTCATGTTGAGGAAGATTGATAGATAAAAGTCATTGAGGGGATGGCTTAGAGTGTATGAAGGAAATCCTTCACCTGCAAAACAGAGAAAAATGAGTTATTTGCAAGCACTATGCAATGGAGTCAGTTTAAGACTACATGAGCAAGGGAACATATGAGCATGGGAACAATTGAGAACTGTATTAAAGACTATAAAGCCTAAAAACAAACATGGCATGTACAGTATTTTAAATGCTTACCTGAGGAAAATGTATGCGTGCTCTAACACCAAGTCTTAACCCTAGCAAGTCTGGCTCAATTGGCTATTCATGAGGCAATGCTCATGCAAATATGCATTTGCTTTCGCACGCCAAACTATGCAGGGTCAAAAAACGAATACCGCAAAGCGGTCGCCCTTTGGAGGCAGGTGGAAGATGGCTTGCTCTGGTGGTGTGAGCCCTGGAGTGAGTTGTTTGCACCTGTCCTCCCCCCCCCCCTCTGGAGTGTTGTGTGTGAGCCAGCCCTGAGCTCTAAAGCTTGGGGTGACCCATGCTTCACTCCTTTCTCATGTGGTGCCCCCAAGTTAATGCGCATGTAGCAGAACGCAATGGACGTTAAGGTAAGTGCCTGTTTTTAATATTGGGAGGTTGGAGCAGACTGCTCCCCCCGGCGCTGGGCACCCTTTGGGGGGGGGGGGGGGGTGTTGCGCAGCTGCGGTTCCTAGGCGGTGAGAGTGCCTGGGACCCCGCGGTCCCCCGGTTGTATGGGGGCATTGGGAAGCCTCCCCGTGGCGCTCCTGGATAGTGCTAATGTGGCATGAACTAATTCCCGCAGGGCGACCGCTTTGCGGTATTCGTTTTTTTGACCCTGCATAGTTTGGCGTGCGAAAGCAAATGCATATTTGCATGAGCATTGCCTCATGAATAGCCAATTAAGCCAGACTTGCTAGGGTTAAAACTTGGTGTTAGAGCACGCATAAATTTTCCTCAGGCAAGCATGCATTTTAAATCACCTCTCCCTCCCCAAAAAAACCCCACCGATTTCCAGCGCTTAGCCCAGCCTTCTTAGACAGGCGCAGTGGTGCTTCCATGGAACTCTATCTTCGATAAGAGATCCCTACAGCGCTGTATATAAGGGGGTGGGGCTAAATGTGGAAGTCAGCGCATGAGGGGTCTTGGGAGAGTTAAAAACACAAAACAAACTGCACATCTCTACAACCAAAATCTGTTGACGGAAACTGGGCTTTAAAATTAGTGGGTGGGGGGGGGACCTCCCACCTCCAGCACCAATATGGGGATGAGCACCTTGTCCTGGAATTTATGTATTTATATAGCACCGACAACTTACACAGCGCTGTACAGAGTATATGTTGTGTTGTCTCTCAGAGGGGCTCACAATCTAATCCCTACCATAGTCGTATGTCTATGTATCCTGGAAACACCAGCCCTACCTAACCACTATCTTCATCACCCTCAGCACTTTGGCAAACATGTCTTTGCACTGCACTGGGGCTGCTGCATAAGCCACCAGCACAAGCTACATTTGGTGTGACAGGTGGTACTGCCTGGGCTTCCTTATCTACTGGCAGTCATTTCCTACCCTCATTTGCCTCCCCTCACTTTTACCCTTCCCTCCTCCCCACAGCCCCTTTACTGAAAGCATGCTGCATTACAAATGACACTAGGTGGCAGCAGTAACAATGGCTGCAGACAGTCGCTTCCCTATAGCTCCCGGCAAACTTCAGTGACACTTCTCTCTGCACTGTGATGACAGATGGCACGGCCCAGCTCAGACCAGCCTGTGGCCCGGCAGTGGGCCGCGGCCCGGGGACCCCTGGTCTAGGGCCAATTCAGAGGGAAGCCAATTAACTTATCTGTAGGTTTTTTGGGATGTGGGAGGAAACACACACACACGGAGAACATATAAACTCCTTGCAGATGTTGACCTGGCTGGAATTTGAACCAGGGACCCAGAGCCGCAAGGTGAGAGCGCTAACCACTACGCCACAGCGCCGCCCTTTGAGGAAGGGTGGGGGGGGGGGGGGTGACCCTCACTGATAAGAAATTCCAACTATAAGAACACTCTCCTAGCAGAAAATGGCTTCTGAGAGAAAGAAAGAGGTAAAAAGGTAAATTTCTAATCAGTGAGGGTCACACTGTAGTCACTTCCTGTCTGAGTCAGGACTGAGTCAGCCACTTGCATACCTGATATTTAACCCTTTCAGGCAGAGATAAAAAAATAATAAAAAAGGGAACACAGCATAGTTATTTGTGTGCTAGGCACTGTACATATACATGTCTATCTCATGTCACATCAGTTCGGGTATCCTTTTAACCATGCAGGCTGGTATAAATGAGGTCGGAGCCCCACAGTCAGTCTTACCCGCACTTGTGTCTGGGGTTTGTAATTAGTAAAATAGTATCTGGCTGCGCTCCCCTAGTCGTATGTAAGGTGCAACGATCCAGCCACCAGAGCACCAGGTGGCAAACAATTCAATTTGTATAGCAGAAGGATCAGCACACTCAGTAATACGTTGCAAAAAAAAAAAAAAAAAAAAAAAAAACCACAAAAAAAAAAACTTTAAGCTCTTTCAATACAAAAAATAAGTTTCCAAAAATGCACTTAGTGTACAAGGACCAGCTGCTTGCAGTAGATAGGCGCCAAAGACACCCAAAGTCCATAAAATTCCTGCTGGCCAACTTGCATAAAGAGTCCGTGAGTAGAGTCCAAGATCCACACTTCCCAGAAAAGACATTGGCCTAGTGCAAGTGTTTCGGACAGCAGCCCGTCTTCAAGCCAATAAATGTGCACTCGGCTGCTGCCCGAAACAGCATTGGGCCAGTGTCTGTCGCCATGCTTTGAGACATCTTTTCTGGGAAGTGTGGATCTTGGACTCTACTTCCTCTTATGCAAGTTGGCCAACAGGCATTCGATGGACTTTGGGTGCCTTTGGCGCCTATCTACTGCAAGCAGCTGGTCCTTGTTGTACACGAAGTGCATTTTTGGAAACTTTTTGTATAAAAAGTTTTGCAACATATTACTGAGTGTGCTGAACCTTCTGCTGTACAAATTGGGGTTTGTAATTAACCTCTTGACGACCAGCTAACGCTGATTGGCGTAAAATGGTCATCTGCGGGTTTCCATGGAAACGGCCGCTCGTTCGAGCGGCCTTTCCATGTCCGTTCACGGAGGGTGTCTCTGAACAGCCGGAGAGCCGCCGATCGCCGGCAAAATGTAAACACGCGGGGAAGAAATCCTCTGATTGGCCGGGGATCGCTGGCCTATGATAGGCTGAAGCCTATCCTTCAAGCGCAGCTCACAGGGGGAGGGAGAGGGACGGAGTGCAGAGAACGCTGCGGAGGGGGGCTTTGAAGAGCCCCCCCCCGCAAAGCGCAGCAAGCCGGTGGCGATCAGACCCCCCCCCCCCCCCCCCCCAGCAGGACATCCCCTAGTGGAGAAAAAAGGGGGTAAGTCTGATCGCCCTGGCATAATCCTGATCTGTGCTGCGGGCTGGAGAGCCCACGCAGCACAGATCAGACAGAAATCCACTGGTCGTCAAGTGGTTAAACATTCAGGCTGGGAACACACTAGGCGGTGCGTGAAAGGCTGCATTTTGCTGCATATGCGGTTTTGTCATAATGAAGAGCGTTTTGCATGCGTTCTACTGCATTTCGCACATATGAAGCGCTAGTGCGGTTTTGTATGAGTGTTGTGCACATTTTTTGAAATGTGGCTAGTATAAAAATATTTTCAATATCCTCTTTGGCTCATCATTAGGAAGTGGAAATACATCAAACTTGTTTTTTATATGCATAAAGAAAAAAGCTACACCTCTGCATCACCATTGACATACATTATGCGCGTTTTAGAAAATATGCAGCAAGTTCTGCATTTCGAAAATGCACATTGCAGAGCGCAAACAAATGCGGTTTTCTCATGCGCCCCATCGAGTTACGTAATGCGTGTTAATGCTAGAGGTTTACGCAACGCTACCGTTTCTGCCTGGTGTATTCTACCCTTAAACTCTATACTGGCAGGAAGTTCAGTAACTCGAGTCTTACTTTATCAAGTAGTGCTTCTTGTCTGATCTTGTCGTTTTTGAAGTCATCGTTGACATCCAAAACGAGGACTGGCGTTTGGCGAAGGGACTCAAAATCAAGTCTGTTTCAGGAAAAGAGAAGGTTAAAGTAAACAATTTACAAATCCACTGAGGAACACGGAAGAACTGAGTAAAAAAAAAACAAGTGACCATTAAACCCAACAACAAGCACAAGATGATCCTGTAGTCCCGTCTCAGAGGTGGGGTTTGGTTTCAGCCTCATAACTCATAGATTAGCCAATGTCAAACAAATCATTAAAGTCTATTTCCTCATGCAGTCTATGGACTGCGGTTCAGGTGGCCAACCTCAAATCCCGCAGCTTAAAATTTTAAGAATGGATTTGAAGTGGTCTAATAGCACCCCCCCCCCACACACACACACACACTTTTAGGCATTTTCGGCTTTCAGATTTAGAGTATTATTTAGTTGACTTAAGCAGCCAATTTAGAGGCTTGCAAGAGCTCCAGGTTGATTTATATTAGTACTTTTCCCCCTTTCATCTACTAGCTACTAAATAGTACTGCCGTCATGTGTATTTATGGTCACTTGTCACTAGGGGGCAGTGTGAGGCAATAGAGGAGTTCTGCTTTCAGATTCTGTATTTTATGTTCGCAGGATGAGATCAAAGCATTCCAGATATTTACAGCACAACAAATTATGCCAACTCAGGTCAAAAGCATTGCACTCATCTCTTACGAGATAACTATTGCAGCTGCTAAAAGTGTTACAATGTACCTGAACTCTTGCACAGGACAGAACAGAAATGCACCCTGTATGTATTTAGAGAGTTTAGCCTGTCTAATTCCTACTCATCTGTGACCAATAACAGCTGTAATTTGATCTCACAGCTGTAGCAGCTGGCTGCCTCAGCAGAGCAGCTAATAGGGAAACACAGGATGCTAACCCCATGTCTGCTTCCATGAAAGCAGGAAGTAGACACGCTGCAGATTTATATCAGTTATAAATCTGGGATCTGGCCGGCCAAAACACGACGTGGCCGTGCCTCTGCAGCCAATGTTAGAAATGAAATGATTCCCGTAAGATTCATGTATTTTCTGGCAGTCTTGCTGCGGCCAAATGTATCAAAAGTGAGTTTAATTAAAGTGGAATATAACCCTGCATTTCAACTTTGCTCTAAAACATTATTTACAGCATATTATATGCAAAAAGCATTTTTTTTTTTTTTTAACTAGTTAAAAGTTCCTGGAGAGATATGCAGAAGTTCAGATTGTTACATTCTATTTAGTTATATGTATCTATTGAGAAATGTTACACACTCTTTGGCTGTCCTCCAACTCAGTCAGAGAGATGAGTCACAATCAACACTGAGGGCCCTTTTCCACTAGAGCGATTGTGATTGCTGAATCGCAAATCGCTAGTGATTCGCTAGGGTTGTTACTTTATCATATAAATCATGAGAAGTATTTTCCACTACAGTGATTCGATTTGGAAATCGCTAATCGCAAATCGCAATCGCTTGCTGGAGCGATTTTTATAATGATAATGCAATGCAAATGAAAATCGCAAATCGCAATCGCATAACAGAATTAATGAAAAATCGCAATCGCAATCACTGGCGTTTGTGATTTGTGATTGCGATTGCTAGTGGAAAAGGGCCCTTAGATACATTTTGTTTACATAAATGTATCTATGTCAGCTTCGGATGCATCTGCAGAAATCTCCAGGAACTTTAAAGCTCTGTGTAACCCTTCCAATGCTGGTCTAGTAAAAAGAAAAGAATGCTGGTTGCATATAATATACTGTAGATAAGGTTTTAGAGCAAAGTTGAAATGCAGGGTTATATTCCGCTTTAAATGAAGCCGGCGGCAATGTAACAGATGAAGCTGTCGGCTTCGGCTCTCTCCAATACTGGCAGCCGGGGACATGCGTGCAAGCCCCGCCCCCCCAGAGTCGATCGTCGCGGCAGGGAATCGTGCCAGTCGTTCTTGCAGAGCAGGTGCTTGCAGAAGCAATGTCTGCAGCCTCCCCGCTCTGCTTGTTTCTTGTGACAAACGACTCGGAGACACGAGTGTCCCCCAGCTGCCCAGTATAGGAGAGAGGCGGGGGGAGGAGAGGAGGCAGAGCCAAAGCCGGCAGCTTCATCTGTTACATTGCCGCCAGTTTAATTCAATGAACTCACTTTTGATACATTTTGCCGCAGCGAGACGGCCAGAAAATACATGAATCTTACAGGAATCATTTCATTTCAAACATTGGCCGCACCAGCCGGCCAGATCCCGAAGGGGCCAGACATTGGGCTCTCGCCATACACATACATATATGCTATCAAAACAATCCCCTTAGGTCAGCTCTTGCAAGGGTTAATAGCAAACCTAAAATGTCAGTGATTACTGCGTCCCCATATACAACTTATTTCACAGGGAACAAACTAGAATGAGGGGGTCGTCAGTCCGGAGCAGTGCTTTTCAGCAGCTAGATTTGGGTGCAGCTGGCGCCCCCATAGACTGTGATAGAAATTACATCTATAGCGGCTCTCAGTGAGTAACGTCAGCGCCGTCAGAAGACGGAGATGAAGATTTTTTTAAAGACACAATAATTTGGCCTCCAGCTGGAGGGCAAATTATCTCATAATTATATCAAATTATATCATTACCCACTATCCATGGTGGCCTGGAGGGAGAATAGTAATTGTCAGCCATATACCGGCTGTATCCTGCACCCAAGTCTACCGGCACAGATTTCAAATGTATGCTGTCATTCTTATGGCAAAACTGGTCTTTAAAGTGCAATTAAACTCTCTAAACTAAAATTTAATATTCATAGGTACATAAAACATTTGAAAGCATTCCCTGCATGTAAAAATATATTTCCAAGTTTTTATATTTACAAGTTTGTAATGCTCTGCTAAACTAGCAAATGTAATAAATGCTGGCCAGGATAAGCTCCTGCCTTATTTTTTCACTCTGCTCCCCTCCTTCCTCTGGGTGGTAAGACACATTGCCATGGCAACTACTGAGTTACTTCAGTGGAAGGGAGGGTAGGCAGAGTGAGGAGACCAGGCAGATAGCTTCTAGCTACCAATTATTAATTTGCAGTTTTGTACCACTTTCTGTATCGAAAGTAAAAGTTTTTACATACAGGGAATGCTTTCAAATGTTCTTTTGTGTACATAAGAGAAGGCACTTCAATTTTAGGAAATGTAAACCAGCTTTTAGTAACTACTGTTATTTCTATGGTATACCCACTTCTAGTACTATCGCCAGGCCTTTTTTTTTTTTTTTTTTAAATCTGCTGCCCACCCAAGAATTCTGATACCAGGCTGCTGTGTCTTCCTCTATATCTGAAGCTGCACATCAGCAATGGAGAGCAGTCTCCAGAGTGAGAGTGGAGGTCTGATTTTGGGAGTAGAGGCACATGGGTAGGCGGCAGCCAAAGAGGGTGGAAGAATGCAAAAGAGGAACTCCATGCACTCTTCTCAGTATGCTTTGCTCCACTGTATGCAGCTTTTTTTTTTGTCAATTAAAAAAGGTGTAAAATTTACTTACTGCATTGATCGGTCATAAAGCCACTTCTCGTGTCTAACATGCAAGCTTTCCAAGTACTCCAGCGCAATTCCTTGCTCCTCTTCCCGACCGCGAGAATGTAACCTGGTCATACATTTCTGTGAAGGGGAGAGAAAGGAAATCGTGTCATTTGGTTATACAGCAGGGTTCCTAGTATTTGGAGAGGATGGCCTGATGCCAGATACATGTGCTTGCCGCTTACTTGAGCAACCCGGCCTAAGAAGCACAAACTACCCCCCCAATACTTACAGAGTCTCCAGTGAGCAGCCTTCCTGCAGCACCTAGCGGGCTCCTACTGGCTTTCCAGCTTTCCAAATGCACGGAAACTGCTAGGCGACAGGTCAACTTGCGTGCTGCAGGAAGGCTGCTCAATGTCGCTGGAGGCTCGGTAAATATTTGAAGAACTTCAAAACCCGGGAAAAACAAAGTCCCTGCTATCCCTCAGGTATGCTGCTAAGTTGAGACTTCCAGGATAACCAGGAATTTGCTGTATATGGGGGTGGCTATTTTGCTTATTATATATATGCAGGCTCACCTTCCTGTCCAGCAAAGCCGCATGGTAATTCTGTATTTAAAGTAGCCCCATTTCTACTTCTTACATGCGATAGAAAAGCAGACCTAAAGTCTGTATGCCACTACCTAATGTACTCTGAAATCTCCCCAGGTCCCAGTCTGTGCCCACTTCCATCTGAAGCCACACCCACTGTTGGCAGATTTATAGTCTGCAGAGCTTCCTCCGATATCCATGTTCTATATAATCCTGCTTGCCAGTGCTGTGCTAACACACCCCTCAGACGGTTTTCTTCAGCCCCCTATGTTATCACTGTCGTGTGACAGATGCAGATTTATGGCTGCAGGCAATCAAGTCCTTCTGCACTAGTCTCAGCACAGAAGGGCTTGGTTATCTGTCACTTACAGACAGCATTTACAATCTGACAGGTTTTAAACCAGATCATTTCCTCATGGGAGTTCTCAGCATTTCCTTTAATCTTTACAAATAGTCATCCCTGAAAAGAATCTTTACAAAGATGCAGACCGGCCTTCCTACTTGCCTGCACAGTATTTTGGCAGTTGGACTGAGCAACTTCCATTCAGGACACACCCCTGAGAATCCCATGAGGAGGAGATGTGCTTGTCCAAAATATGTCATATTTTTACAATCTACTGCAAGTAACAACGACATAGAAAAAATGCACTACTGTACATTATTTTCCTCTGGAACAAAATTACACTATACATTTAAAAATGTTTAGGTCCTTTAAAGTGGGTCCGAGATGAACTTTTACACATTGCATAATTGGGTTCCTTTCCTATTGTTTATAGGGCATTCCTCAAGCCAAATACTTTGTTTTTCTTTTAATACTCCAATTCCCTATAAACTAAACAAGCCAAGCCCACAGGTTCAGAGAGCCTTGGCAGTAGCAAGGACTTATGGGAGCTCAGTCTGGGCAGGAGGAGGTGTTACTAACCAGAGATTTCAGAGGCAGAGGGGGGGGGGGGGGGGGGGTTTGCTCAAGATACAGATAAGCCTACCTCTGTGTAATGTTCACAAACATGGCTGCTAGGCCTGAACGATTTTAGGAAAAGATTGAATTGCACGATTTCTGCCAGAAATTGCGATTTCGATTCACGATTTTCTTCAAAATCAAGCTTTAGTACTAAATTTACAATGTACAGTAACATTTGCAAAAATGCATTGTCAGAAAATGACATCATACTATCTAATTGATAGTATGATGTATCATTAGATTGTAAGCTCGCAAGGGCAGGGTCATCCTCCTAATGTTTACTGTTTTTGTAATAATATTTGTGCTGCTTGGAACTCTGCTGTATATTTGTTAGTTGTATCTATGTTCCCCTTGTCTTATTGTGCTTTGTAAAGCGCTGCGGAATATGTTGGCGCTATATAAATAAAAAATAATAATAATAATAATGATGTCATTTTCTATCATTTTTGTAAATGTTACTGCAGTAACATTGTGAAGCTGTTATTAATCCTAGCCAATAAAAATTGTGCCTAGTTTCAGGCTTGATGACTGGCTGAACAGTGGCTGACAGGCCAGTGCTGAGTCTCAGAGACCTTAGGCTAAATTTCACACCAGGACGTTGCGTTAGAGGGGGCGTTAAGGTCGCATAACGTCCCCCTAACGGAACGCCTGGTGGTGCTAGATCTAGACGTCAGAGTGAACCGCGTTGTGCAGCTCACTCTGGCGTCAGTGATGCGCACTCTTGTGCGCATGCGGCATCACGTGGTCCCGCCGGCCAATCGCCGCACAGAGCGGCTGCTCCAGGAAGTAAACACTGCACGTCATAACGTGCAGTGCATATTAATTAGCCATGTGCCTGGCCGCTCTCCGCTCCTCCCCAACATTTCTGAGCATGTGCAAGCAGTCTAACGTCCAAAGTACTGCATGCAGTACGTTGTCTTGTGACGCAGCGTTACAATGTAACGCAACGTCCGCACTGTGAACAGCCCCATTGATTTTTCATTACTGTGCGGTGGGCTGCGTTACAGGCTGCTCTAACGTGCGCCTGTAACGTCCTACTGTGAAACCAGCCTTAAGGAAGGACTCTAATCCTAGTAGCCTAGCTGATTAAGTAGTGTACTAACAGTGTGGTGCAGGGGCGTAGCTAGAAACCATGGGGCCCCATAGCAAAATTTTGGTTGGGCCCCCCCAAAAAATTAAGCACTTCGCCCCCTTTCACCCACCCCAGCTCTACATAGCCAGTATGCCTTCCCCTTAGCCCCACCTCAACTGTTGGTAGTACTCAAATCAAAGTAGCCAGATGTAACATTCCCTTCCCATCCCCAAGCACAGTACGCGGATGGAGCATTAGCTCCCTTTTCCACTAGCCGCTTAAATAATCTGTTTGCTGGCGTTTTGCAGAGGACAATCGGCAATGAAATTAATGAACAGTAAATGGTGATCCAGTCTCACTAAGTAAATATAAGCAGGGTGTTTAAGTTTTGTTGCAATAAAGCAGAGGAGTAGGTGAGATAACTATGGAAAAGATCAGAGTGGAGGAGAAAACAGCCCATTTAATTACCTGGAGAGCAGTTTGAAAGTAAGGCCAGGACAAGACAGGCATCACCACTTCAGAGGAATGCATCAGAGTTATAATTGATTTACAGCTTGGTTTACAGCCCAACGCTGCTAAACAGCTCTGTTTCTGAAGTCTATGGGATCCCCGGCAGCTTTACAGATGATTAGGGCAGCTGATTACAGCTGACTAGTAATCTCCTAACCCCTTACTCCAGAGCTGGAGCTGTACTGTCCTGTGTGATGTCGCCGCAGATCAGTAGGTCTGTGTGCGCACTGGGAAACGCATCAGGTTAGGAGGCAGAGAAGCCAGAACTCCAGCAAGTTGGTAGATGAGAGTCAGGGGGAGACAGATTACAGGACCTAAGCAACAGTAAACTGCATTGGAAGCTGGGACAGGCAGACCGTCTGCCCGCCTTCCGTACTATTGAAGACGCAAAAATGTAACTTGGGGAGTGGAGCAGCTTAGCTAGTGAAACAACTAAACTGCCGACAGACCTGGAGGCTCACAGAGAAGAGGTCTCCGATGATTAAGTGGAGCATGACATGAGGTGCATGAGACACTGATACTACAGAAGGCACCGGAGGAAGCGGATCACATGACAAAAGAAAATCCGCTCTGAGCATCAGGGAGCCCGCAGCGTAGGCGGAGCTGTACAGAGTAGGCACAGCTTCTGCCAATCACTGCATCTTCATGATATGACGGTGGTGGTAGGCGGAGCCGCACGGACAAGCACAGCTGGTGCCTGGAAAACCGTAGGTACTGACGATCCCTGTATCGTCTTTGCAGGAATCGCGGTTACGGTTTAAAACCGCCGAACCGTTCAGCCCTAATGGCTGCTCTCATTGTATCACAGGAAGAAAGAAAATCATTCTATTAAAGCGGCTTGCAGCTAGATTTGCTGTGTAAACTATCTAAACTTTAGATAAGATATATAGACAAGTTACTTGTTATAGTTAGTTTTTCCATCTTGGATCTGCTTTAAGGAGCCAAAAGCATATCAAAATTACGTCATCACGGCTTACAAATATGAAATAAGTAACTGCTTAACATTTGTACTTTAGGGATTGGTAGAGGTCAATAAATGAAAGTCAAATTTGCAAAGGGACCTCCTACAGATTTTTTGCCTTTTAGTACCTCCCCCCCCCCCCCCCTTCCTTTATCCACACATGGTGTATATGGTGGTAAATTAAGCAGAAATTTATCTTATAAGAAAATAAATTTAACTATAGAGGTTAAATGAGGACAGAACTAGCATTCTGGTGGCAGTTTCACTATACCTATACAAACAATTGAATAGAGATGGCAAAGATTGCATTTAGCATCTTGGACACAAGGTGTCACTGCTGAGCTCCATCCCTGCTCATTACTAGCTGTTCAACATTACAGGAATTTTTTTTTTCTCTTCTTTTGGAAGAAGCACCAGTCACCCAGATTAAAAAGGATATGGAGGCTGCCATATTTATTTCCTTTTAAACACCTGGTGGCCCTACAGATCTATTTGGCTGCAGTAGTGTCTGAATCACACCAGAAACAAGCATGCAGCTAATCTTGTCAGATCTGACAATGTCAGAAACACCTGATCTGCTGCATGCTTGTTCAGGGTCTGTGGCTTAATGTATTAGAAGCAGAGGATCAGCGGGATAGCAAGGCATCTGGTATTGCTTAGCAGGAAATAAATATGGCAGCCTCCATATACCTCCCACTACAGTTGTCCTGTGAGAGCTCCTCCATGGGACTTTGAGGATTTTATGAACAAAAATAAAACGAGGCAAAATGATGGGATGTACGGACTGGACACCTTAAAGCGGAATATTATTTCTTTGCTAAAAAAAAAAAAAAAAAAAAAAAATTATATATATATTCAATGCACATAAATGTGGACCCATCCAAAGTTTAGTTTGTTACTTTGTGTTTACTTAATTGTATCAAGTGAGGAATGCAACACATTGACTGTGGAGAAGCTCCTGGACACAGACAGACACTCAAAGCATTTCTGTCTTCAATACATAATGAATAAAACAAGCAATGAATAAATTTTTGCTTTCAAAGCAAAAACTGAACTTTTTGGCAATGAATAATAATACTTATGCACAAAAGCAAATATAACCGTATGGCATATAAAAAGTAGGAAAACATGTTTTTGTTTATTATGTCAGGGTTTTATACCGCTTTAGGCTGCCTTCACAGTGGGACGTTACAGGTGCACGTTACAGGTGCACGTTACAGCAGCCTGTAACGCAGCCCAACTCACAGCACTGAAAAATCAATGGGCTGTTCAGTGCCCACGTTGCATTGGAGTATAACGCTGCACGGTAAATGAAAGTGCAGCATGCTGTGCGTTATACTCGTATGTGGCTGCGTTTGGATGTTTGCACATGCTCAGTACTTTTTAATTTTATTTGCCGCATGCGCCGTTTTCGTCCGATAGTATGCATCAAGAGGCTCTATATATCGTCCAACTTCAAAGCTCACATGCGTTGCGTTTAGGGCACGTTATGCGACCTTAACGCCGCATCTAACGCAACGTCTTAGTGGGAAAGAGCCCTAAATGTTAATGTGACTTATGACTTTTTTTTTTTTTTTGGAACAAAAACACAGAAATTCCAAGTTTACCTCTGGTGATGCCCGAAGATAAATAATACCATCTAGTTCAATTTCCATCTGAAACTGATTTAGAAGCCAGGTATGCCAGTCTTGATAAATCGCCCATTCTGTTTCACTAATGCTCCCATCTTCAGACAAGCTTGATGCAAAAACATACCTAGACAGATAGCGCAAATATTTAGTATAAAAATGTAATACAAAAAAAAAAAAAAAAAAAAAAAAAAGGTTTCTATTACCTGTCACTATACACCGATCGTTCAAAAAACTGCACAGGGTGCTCTGCTTCTTGCAGTTTTGGCGAGATTGGCTTTAGTTGTGCCCTGACACGGCTCAGGCAGGCGTAGGTTTGGAAGGTGTACGCCCATCTAGTGGGTTTGTCATACAGCATCTGTAGGAGGTTTCCTCCATTCTTCTGAGACGTTGACAGTTCCTGCAAACAAGTTTTGTTTTTTTTAAAAGGATTAATATATAATACATTCACACAAATGACCTGTGAAAAGAGGACTAAGCAGTTTTATATTTTACTGTGGCAACAATGGAGTACAGGTAGTTCCTAACCTGTATTTGAACACTGTGCCATCTCCATCCTTTGTACCTCCCCTTTGGGCCTCTAAGGGCCTGTTTCCACTACATGCAGAAAAACTGACTCCAATAAATGCCTATGGGAAAATCTGCATCAGAAAAATCACGTTTAGGCTGGTTTCACAGTGGGACGTTACAGGCGCACGTTAGTGCAGCCTGTAACGCAGCCCACCACACAGCAATGAAAAATCAATGGGCTGTTCACAGTGCCCACGTTGCGTTACACAGTAACGCTGCGCCATAAGTCAACGTACTGCATGCAGTACTTTGTAAGCGGCAGAGCCGCGTTAGACTGCTTGCACATGCTCAGTAACATTGGGGAGGAGCTGAGAGCGGCCAGGCACATGGCTAATTAATATTCACTGCACTCAGTGACGTGCAGTGTTTACTTCCTGGAGCGGCCGCTCTGTGCGGCGATTGGCCGGCGGGACCACGTGATGCCGCATGCGTCCAAGAGTGCACATCACAGCATCACGGACGCCAGAGTGAGCTGCACAACGCGGCTCACTGACGTCCAAAGCAGGGAGCACCAGGCGTTGTGTTAGGGGCACGTTATGCGACCATAACGTCCCCTAAAAACGCAACGTCCTGGTGTAAAACCAGCCTTAGTGGAAACAGGCCCATAGGCATTCATTGGAGTCAGTTTTTCTGCATACATTCTGCGTGTAGTGGAAACAGGCCCTAATGCTACATACACACTTGAGATATAAGTCTTTGGAAAAGGCAAGATGAACTCATCAGATAAAAAAAAAAAAAAAAAAATTGCAAGATGCTGTACACCTGCAAAATGCATTCATATTCTATGATATATGCAGATCCTCACACACCTTGTTTAACAGACTTCATCTGCATATCTGAAGATCCATCCTGGTGGATCGGATCTGCAGATTAATGTGTATTTAACAAGGTGTGTATGAGGATCTGTAGATATAGACTATGAATGCATTTTTCAGGAAATGATCTTTTGAATGTGTACAGCATCTTTTTGTGCAGCATTTTGCTAAGTTTTTATCTGATGAGGAGTTCAGCTCCATAGAAAAGACTGTAGGTATGGCTCTCATACTACATGGAAGGGGGTAAAATTGGTCTGTGATCTTGCCTTTTCCAGACATTTATCTCAAGTGTGTATGTAGCATTAGTGTCCTCAGTGCCACCTGTTCCCCCAGCCTTGCTTATCTCCCCTTCCAGATGGAATCCATCACTGTGCATCTATCCACTCAGCCTCCTGTGCCTTTTAGTGCCAGCCTTCAAGAATCAAAGGTTTGCCCAATCAAAAAAGTTAATGTTTATTTAGAACTCTTGATAAAATGACATCAGTACAAAACTGGTCTGCAAAATAATGACGCACACGCGTTTCGACCTCTCAAATCACTGCAGAGTCTGACGTGATTTTAGAAAGAAGGGTTGAAACGCCTGTGCGTCATCTTGCAGACCCGTTTTGTACTGATGTCATTTTATCAAAACAGTCATAAATAAATGAACTTTTAGATGGTGCGGACCTTTGATGATTCTAGAAGATTCCCTCTGCAACTGAAATGAAGACAAACAGAGGCATGCAGAGCCCCACATTTAGCCCCCGTGGGGCTCTGCATGCCTCTGCTCATCTTCATTTCAGTTGCAGCCTATGAGCGCTGTCATTTGTTTGAAGAAAGGTGTATACCCTTTTATGATTAGCAGCACTAGGAACAAAATTATGTTTTTATCATTAGTCTAGCGGTAGGTCTTCCCCGCAAGGACCCGACATCGCTGTGGGGGAAGTCTAGTAGGGAACAATATGCGCGCATATTTATACTAAAGCTAATGCCCTCCTTTGAATGCAAGTAGTGTAATTTTGTCCACATTGTGGAGCTCTGCACATCTACTGCAGGTAGTCAATTCGGGTGAAGCCTTTGGAAGCGCTGCCAATGTCTCCTGCTGTACAAAACTAACGTAAGTATACTTATGGCTAGCTGCATCCAGTTGCTTCAATTTGCATTTAAATTTTATATTAGGGAATAGTACATAATTTGCATTCAAGGCATGTATTTAGCCCTGTGGGGCTCTGCATGCCTCTGTTGGTCTTCATTTCAGTTGCAGCCTATAAGCGCTGTCAAGAGCTTTTGCCACATTTCATTGGCTTCTGATTAACCATGTCTGGTATTTAGATACATGTGATGTGTACTTGGCTTTTGTATATACACACACACACCATAGCTTGAGAAAGGAGCTCATGCTACGAAACGTCACTTATTGTGCTGTGATGTCTAACTTGAAAAGAGAGCAATAATACTAACCTGGATGGTGCCAGTCTTCTGCTTCAATTGATCGAACAATCATGTGTGCTGCCCGATTTACCTGACACATCCCAACTGCTATCCTGAGAAGTGCTACACTATCGCTTTCTATGTCAGCAGCTTCCGTGTATCAGACAAAACAATTGGTTTCGGACATAGGGCAAAAACTAGAAGCCGCCGTAGCAGTAATGTTATACTGTGTGGGGCGGGGGAGGGTAATTAAGGCTTCCAGCGATCGATTACATCTTCCACTGAGTTGCTGTGACTCGGTGAGGTAAATGTATTTTATGCCGCCAGGGATCTGAGCAGCAGCAACAGGGTGAGCTGTCATTTGGCTCACCCTGCGCCCAGCTCACATAAACATATGCACATAAGGTGATGGTTACATTGTCGATTTTAGAACCAACACTCCTGGGTTCTGCAATTACCTACAGCAACCCCCCCACAACGAGCAATTTAATTACAGCGCAGGTAGATTTGACCGCAGATGTAATAGGAATTACAGCTGTAGCAGCACACTAATTCCAGCGCTGTCAGAAGACGGAGCTGAAGTTACTTTTAAAACACAATAATTCGGCCTCCAGCAATAGCAGGAAGACAAATTAATTCATTCCCCACCATCCATGGTGGCCTGGAGGGGAAATAGTATTTAGTGCGGCCGGGACTTGTGCAGCAGCAGGATCAGCCCTATACCGGCTGTATCCTGCGCCCAAGTCTCCCGGCGCCGATTTTATATGCATCCCCCACCAACCCCCAGTGCTGAAAGTTAAACATAGTAATGTTACCTGATGCTCATCCTCCGTAGTCTGAACGTTACACCACTTGGCGATTGGTTCAGGGACAACCTCCCACTCATCGTTTGCTTGCTCCAGACATTTGACAAACGTAGACTTGCCAGCAGCTATTCAGTTCAAACAAACACATGGGGAGAAAAAAAAAAAAAAGAAAAAGTGTCAACACTTCAGTCAAACTGGTGCAGCCCTACAACTTGTTAATGACAGCCCTGTTACAGGAGTGGAGCAAGACTAATGTGTTCTAATGACAGCGTGTAGCTGTAGCTCTTCGGATTGCAAAACCTGCAGAACAGGGGGAAGTAGTTAGCAAGCAGAGCGCTAGTTTGTCTTCAGAAATCTGCATCTGAGCCATCAGCACACATTGCTGGCACTAACAATCAGTTTTACTTCCACCCCAGTCATAAGCTCCTCTAACATAATGCACTAATCCCCTTTATGTAGAGCAATCCCTCCCCCCTCTACACCCCCAGCCAACACACACTCTCCTCCCCTACCCCTCCCAGTGTGTCACACACACACACACACACACACACACACTTTTCCCTCCATGTCCTAGCAAATCCCTGAACAAGCATGCAGCAGATCAGACGTTTGACATTGTCAGATCTGACTGCATTAGCTGCATGCTGGTTTCTGGTGTTTCAGGATTGCAGCAGGGAGTGGCAGAAACAGCACAGAGGGGCCCAGGAGAACATAAGGAATAGAATGGTATGCTTTTTATTGTAAGAATTTTACAGTACAGATTCTCTTTAAATGGAGTCTGGAGCCTTGAACGCTGTTTGCTGGACGTAAATTTTGTTTATGCCAATTTTTTTTTGTTTTGTTTAAGAATTGTTCCCACATGTAGAAAACATGCGGAAGATTTTTAGTAAATGTGAAAAAAAAAAATGCTGAAATGATCACTGCCAGTAAGAGTAGGTTCACACTTGGTCCGTAAACATATCCGTAACACGTTTTCCGGCCGTTTTAACAAGCCACAGATACCTAGGTTAAAAATAGCAGCCCTCTTCGCTCAAATTAAAAACCGATCCGTCTGTGTTCAGGGGAATCAGTGTTCAAAACCTGAACGGACCTTCCGGATTTTCACGGACCCCAGATACATGGAAGGGTAGTGAAAATGAAGGGAAAAACTGATCCCCCCTCCACACAGGCAGATTTGGACACAGAAACTGATCCGTTTCTGTGTCGCAGCCGTGGGGTAAAGCAGGGAGGACGGGGGTGGCAGCGGTCAGCCACCCCCTCCCGCTGCGTGCCACAAAACTTGATCAAATGTATAGCCGTGGCGAGCGGGGAGCTTACCTCTTCCTTCTTCCTTTGCTCGCCGCGTCACTGCCTGCAATGCTGCCTTCCAAAGTATAGAGGGCGGCATTGCAGGCAGTGTCGCGGCAAGCGGAGGAAGTGGAGAGAAGGCAGGCTCCCCACCGCTATACATTATAACAAGTTTTGCGGCATGTAGCTGTAGCGGGGACAGGGGACCCAGGTGAGGGGGGGGTGGGGACATCCCCCCTCCCCGCCCTGCCTGCTATACCCCTCCAGCATGGTGGCCGCCTCTCCCCCCCATGTATGCTACAAATGCATTTCTGGAAAAATGGATCCGATCCTGAATGGACCAGTGTGGACCTAGCCTAATAGAGCGGTAGAAAATCTCTTACAGCATGTGTGATTGTGAATAGAGCTCTGAGATTTTTTGACAGATATCTTGCCAGCCTGTCCGATTTTCCGTTCACTTCCACAGAAAAATCAATCGGACAAGAAATCTTCCAGAAAGTGTGTGTGTGTGTGTGTGTGACCATGTGCCAGACAAGTCAAGTCGGTAACAATACATTTAAAAATAAGTTGAAAAACCGTGCAGCGGCATGACCAAATACAGCATGCTCCAACTAATTACATTTTGAGGGCAGATTTCGGCCCGAGGCCGAAGCTCCAGGATTTTAAACGCGATTCTTGAGTATGAGATGGAGCTTAACACTTGTGCGTTGCTATTACGCATCCCTCTACCAGTCCTTACACAGCTACAGCGATTTAATGTGTTGTCTGAAAATCTAGTATCCAAACAAGGGGTCCACACACAGTCTTAGTGAAGCAAGACATGATCACATTCCAAAAACAATCATATGCCCATGGTACATTCACATCGGTATAACGTGCAACATGCATTGCCCTTATTGGGCAACATGCACATAACAATGGCAGTAAATCACACTTCTAATGCCTGGTACACATCATGCAATTTCCCATCAGATTTCAGGTCCAATCCGATCAATTTTTCGATCACTTCTGTACAAACAATCAGAAATCAGATTGGACCTGTCTAAAAGTATTATTCTGAAAAAAAAAAAATTATGTGAAATTGTATGGCGTGTACAGGTGCCCATACATATAACGATGACAGCCATATTTGACCAAGAGACAAATCTCTTTCTGTCCAAACCTGACTAAAGACAGATGTCAGCTCTAGGGAGAACAGCACCAAGGGTTTCATCACGCATCCCAATATCTCTTGCCATTACCACCGTGCAACCGATCAACCATAACAGCTCAACATCTTGCAGCATGGCCAGTTGATACATGAGACCGATTTCTGCCCAAAATTAGTCACATAATCAATCAGGCATGCTCTTGTCAGCACAGATTTTCATCCAATTCAATATAATCAAACGAGAGTTGATTGGCCACCAAGTCGAGAGATACATGGCCAGGCATTACATACTTTATTCTCTGGTTGAACTCCAGGAATGTAGGTCTTGTTTCCAAACTATGTATGATAGTTTTTTGGCACCCTTGTGATCCTATCACAACCTGCATACAGCGAAAGGCGATTTAACTTAAAAAAAAAAAAAAAGTTGCTTATGTAGACTGCTAACATAATTACAAGCAGAAGCATGCCGTTTGCACTAACACGTGACATGCAGTGCTAGAATATTTTCTATTCCAGAAACTGAAGCAGTTTCCAAGCACATTGTCCATAGCTACACTTTTCACTGAAGGTGAGAAGAAAGACCTGAATGAAGCCTCGCTCACTTACCGATATTCCCTTCAATTGAGATCTTCTTGTACCTCTTCTGGAAGCTGTCATCGAAGACGGGACTGTAGCACATTCTCTTGGGCGGAGTGGCCATGTCAGGGTAGGCTGGGCAGCAGAGCTCACACTCACTCGCCGGGGTAGAACAGGCAGAAAAAACGCGCTCTTTACTGTCTCCCGCACTTTACATATTCAGTTATCGCGCCTAGCTTGACGCGTAGCCAATCAGCGCGAGGAGGAGCTCTCAGCCAATAGGAACGCGAGGTTTACAGCGCCAACTTCTAGCAGCGGAGAGAGAGGCGGATAGGGTGGGGGCGTGGCGGGATAGAATGTCGCAAGAGTTGCGTCACGTACAAGTTGTTGGATGTGCCTGACTGCTTCCTTCAAGACTACGTCTTTTCTTTTTCCTGTGTTTTT
The DNA here is from genome assembly GCF_040937935.1 of Hyperolius riggenbachi. Taxonomy (NCBI): domain Eukaryota; kingdom Metazoa; phylum Chordata; class Amphibia; order Anura; family Hyperoliidae; genus Hyperolius; species Hyperolius riggenbachi. The sequence continues at coordinate 482,571,346 of NC_090648.1, read as the reverse complement.
TTTAATATACCTAAATATATCTTCTTTTCTTACTCCCAGTGAAAGCTAGGTAAAGGCTTTCAATTACTTTTGATCTGAGAGATGTTTTATTATTGGTGTAGGAGGGTTGATGTGGCCAATGGCCATTCACTTACTTAATTTTCTCAGCAGATTTGATCATTATGATCGAATGTGTCAATGCTGCAAACTAATTGGCGCATTGCAATTTTGATCTGTTTAAATGAAATGAGCAGGCTAGAAAAATCTTGCTTGGAGGTTCAGTTCCCCCTTGGCTGTGCAAAGTGTTGGCAGCAGGGCACATACAATAAAGTCCCCAAGTGATGAGCTTAGGCAAACTGAAGTCTCAAATAACTGTCATGCCTGAGCGGATAACGATGAGTTTGCTTTCAGTGGGTTTTGAGGGTATTAAAGCGGGATTGTCACCATAAAATTCAAATTTCAACAGCAACTGCTCTGAGTGTATTAAGTGATAAAGATGCTAATCATGCATTCAAAACTTTTTCTGTTGTTATGATTTGGAGTTATCACATACGTAAGGAGCACTGGCCCTTTAATAGTCAGTGCCAAACAGTTGCATGCTGGGGGTTCTTTTTATCTATAATATATTCCTCCTCTTCCATTTATTTCCCTGCCTAGCTGCTTATCTGACATAAACAAAAGAGAGGGAGCACCGTTTCCAAAAAAGAGTATGCAGCGTGCCCAAGGTCTCTCCCCAGTGCCTCCTGGGAAGTGCAGTCCAGATAAAATAGAAAGGACCGGCACCGCTGTCTTGTATCAAAGCTCTTTAATTAGCACCAAAGTGGCAGCAGTGACAGACTGCTGTTTCGGTTTACACCTTTCTCAAACTTGAAAATGGCTTTGAGCAGTTTGAGAAAGGTGTAAACCGAAACAGCAGTCTGTCACTGCTGCCACTTTGGTGCTATTAAAAGAGCTTTGATACAAGACAGCGGTGCCGGTCCTTTCTGTTTTATCTAGCTGCTTATCTGAAACATGATCCTCTGCTCACTTGTGTTTACATGAATGGCTGAGGTGACTTAGCAATTGGAGGAGAAAAGAAAAAAAAGTTAAGGGCAGAAATGACATCAGGATTTAGCCTAAACTGTAGGCAAAAGACATGGATCCAACCAGGAACAGAATTCTCTTCATTTACGATATAATATTCACTGAAATCAAAACGTGGACAGTACAATACATGTGTTATGTAAGTAGATCAAGTATTTATCTACTTATATATGTGTTTTTTTCCCTGGCATAGTATGGCTAATCCTACTGCTTTCATATATTTACAGAGCCTCCAGCGATCTCCAGCAGCCTTCCAATAGCCCCTAGTGGGCTCCTACAGGCTTCTGGCATCCTTGTGCGCAACTTGGCATGTCACAGGACCCGATGCAGGTCAGGTGACACAGCGGCTTGCATGCACGGGGCAAACCACTATGAGCCAGCTAGGTGCTTTACAAAGGCTGCTAGGCATTGCTGGAGGCTCTGTGAGTATTTGGGAGTGGGGGAAAGAAGTTTTTTTTGCTGCAAGCACATGCATCCGGCATCAGGCAATCTCTGCTGGTGCCGGATACCAGGTACTCTGCTGTACTCATCTCTCCGCCTGGGGTGCTCCTCCCTTTGTCTTTCTCCATTGCTTGTGTCCAGTAACCTGATGGCATGTACACTCACCTAAAGGATTATTAGGAACACCTGTTCAATTTCTGATTAATGCAATTATCTAATCAACCAATCACATGGCAGTTGCTTCAATGCATTTAAGGGTGTGGTCCTGGTCAAGACAATCTCCTGAACTCCAAACTGAATGCCAGAATGGGAAAGAAAGGTGGCATGGTTGTTGGTGCCAGATGGGCCGGTCTGAGTATTTCACAATCTGCTCAGTTACTGGGATTTTCACACACAACCATTTCTAGGGTTTACAAAGAATGGTGTGAAAAGGGAAAAACATCCAGTATGCGGCAGTCCTGTTGGCAAAAATGCCTTGTTGATGCTAGAGGTCAGAGGAGAATGGGCCGACTGATTCAAGCTGATAGAAGAGCAACATTGACTGAAATAACCACTCGTTACAACCGAGGTATGCAGCAAGGCATTTGTGAAGCCACAACACGCACAACCTTGAGGTGGATGGGCTACAACAGCAGAAGACCCCACCGGGTACCACTCATCTCCACTTCAAATAGGAAAAAGAGGCTACAATTTGCAAGAGCTCACCAAAATTGTACAATTGAAGACTGGAAAAATGTTGCCTGGTCTGATGAGTCCCGATAGAGTCAGAATTTGGCATACACAGAATGAGTACATGGATCCATCATGCCTTGTTACCACTGTTCAGGCGGGTGGTGGTGTAATGGTGTGGGGGATGTTTTCTTGGCACACTTAAGGCCCCTTAGTGCCAACTGGGCATCGGTTAAATGCCACAGGCTACCTGAGCATTGTTTCTGACCATGTCCATCCCTTCATGACCATCATGTACCCATCCTCTGATGGCTACTTCCAGCAGGATAATGCACCATGTCATAAGGCTCAAATCATTTGAAATTGGTTTCTTTTTTTGAAAATACGTTTTTATTGAAAATTTTTCATAAACATACATAACAGGTATTTCTCTCATAGTTACATAAAATTTGCATATACAGTATAGGGATGAAACTACCGGTACAATTCTTACCAAAAATGGTCAAGAGATAAGGTTAGCCGTTATATATCCCAATGAGTATTAGCATGAGAGAGGGAAAAAGGGGGGGGGGGGTCAAGGGGGAGGGCATAAGTGGGGGAGAGGTGTGTGGGAGGGGGGGGGGGGAGGGGGTGAATGAGGAAGGAGGGGGTGGGACAGTAGGAGGTAAAGGTAGGTAGGTTAGAAACATGAGGGATGGCATTACCCAAAAAAAAGCCTTAAAGATAATGTCATTTCACACAGATATTGTATGATCTAATTTTAAACAATCACTTACTCCTAATCATTAAGTGATAAAAGCTCCTATTATTAAGAAAGCATAGCGTGCGTACCTCCTTACCGAGATTTGTTATAGATATCGGGGGGGGGGCGTAGGCCTTTTCTAGCTGTCCAATTTTGTCTACTGTAGGAAGGTTTTGGCCTTATCTGATTCTCTATAGTCTATCCAGATGGCCCATCTGTAAACAAATTTTCCCTGGTGCCCTTGTGCTGTCAAACATAAATCATCTAGTCTCATTAGTTCGTTCAAGTGGGTAAATAGATCCAATATAGAGGGGACTTCGGGGGGAGCGCCATTTTCTAGCAATTAGGGTTCTAGCCGCGGTGAGAATGAATCTAAAAATTGAGCCCTTGATGGAGGCGAATGACCCAGGAATAGCTGAGAGCAAAGCAATTGCAGGAGACGGGGGGATAGGTGTTAGATATATTTCTTTATGAAGTTCAAAAACTTTGGTCCAAAAGACCTGTAGTTTATCACACTCCCACCAAACATGCATAAATGTTCCTTTATGGGTCTTACACCTCCAGCATTGAACAGGGGTTGCGGGCTGGAAAGTGTTCAATCTGACTGGATCCCTATACCATCTCGAAAAGATTCTGTAGTTCCTCTCCTGGTGTTTAGTGGATGTTGAGAGTTTATGGGAGAGTATGAATACTTTTTCCCAAGATTCTGCTGGCAAGGGGGTTCCTAAATCTTTGTCCCAAGTGTCTGTTATTTTTAACAGGGGCTGCTCAGATCCTCTCGAGATTAGTAGGTTGTACAACTTAGAAAGGGTATGATCTATCTTGTCTGTGGATGAGCAAAGGTTCTCGAAGGGTGTCAAGGATCTGTGAATATTGGGTCTAGGTTGGAGAGAGTTGTAGAATTTATCTAATTGGAATTTAGTGAGCCAGGTAGGTCTGAAATTGGGGGCTGTGATGGGCCAATCCGTTATATTTTTGATATTCTGCTGTGTTAGGTAGTGTCTAATTTGTGGCCATTCAGATCTGGTGTTACCCAGGACTGATGGAGCTCTAAAGCCTATTTGGAAGTCTGGATTATCCAGCAGGGGAGTGAGAGGACTGGGCACAGACGATAGATTAAAGGTAATGTGTAGCTTATCCCATAGGGTAATAGTTTTCCCAGTCCAGTAAGGTAAATTGGTGACTGGAGATCTTTTTGATTTATTTATCCATGGTAGTGCTCGCAAGTCTATGCCCATTTCTCCCTCCTCGAGCTCAATCCATTGTTTTTGGATTCTGCCGTGGAAACAGTCAAGTATTAGGAGCAATCTTGCTGCTTGGTAATATTTTGTGATGTCGGGGAGCCCGACACCCCCTGTTTCTTTAGGCCTGGTGAGGAGACTATAATTAGTTCTTGGTCTTTTCCCTGCCCAAATAAATTTGGTAAGGGTCGCTTTAAGGGTTTTTAGTGTGGTACCTGGGATATGAAGTGGGATAGCCTGAAACACGTATAAGAGCCTGGGGAGTATGTTCATTTTCAGAACATTTATTCTGCCTAACCAAGACAGTCTCAGCTTGTTCCATTTAGTAAGATCCTGTTGGATCTTATGTATAAGTGGGATATGGTTTAGGGTGAGCATTTTAGTGAGGTCTGTGGGTATATTTATACCAAGATATTTGATGTGATCGGTTTTCCATTTAATGGGGAAAGATTGCTGTAGTGTCTGTACTGTTTTATTTGTGAGGGAGATGTTTAGAGCTTCGGTTTTAGAGATATTCATTTTAAAGTTGCTGATAGCAGAGAACCGTTCGACTTCCCGTAAGAAATTTGGGATGGAGATAATTGGGTTGGTTATATATAGAAGCAGGTCATCTGCATACAATGCTAACTTATATTCTTTATTGTGGGACTTAAAACCTGAGATGTTAGTGTTATTCCTTAAGGCCGTTGCAAAATGTTCCATACACAGAACAAATAATAGTGGTGACAGGGGGCACCCCTGTCTTGTTCCGTTATGAATTTTAAAGGCATCCGACAGGACCCCATTTGCTCTGACTCTAGCAGTCGGGCCACGATACAGGCCCAGTATTCTATGTAAGGCCTTCTGACCCATTCCCAGGTTTCCAAGAACACGTCTGAGGTAGCTCCAGTGGATCCTGTCGAATGCCTTTTCTGCATCGACTGACAGAAGACACAGGGGTACCCCCTGTTTCTGGGCCCTCGCCAATACGGATGTGGTTTTGAGAGTGTTGTCTCTTGCTTCCCGTGATTGTGTGAACCCTACCTGGTCTGTGTGTAATATGCGGGGTAAGGAGGATTTAAGTCTTTCTGCTATGAGCTTGGCGAATAATTTAATGTCAATATTGATTAATGAGATGGGTCTGTAGTTGCTGCATATTGAATGGTCTTTGTCTGGTTTTGGAATGACTGTGATGTACGCCTGTACAGATTGGATAGGAAAGGGGTTGTCAGCTGAAATGGAGTTGAATGAGGCTAGCAGGAAGGGAATTAAGTCTGGGGCAAAGGCCTTATAAAAAGCGGCTGTGAAGCCGTCCGGGCCTGGGCTTTTCCCCACTTTTAGGGATCTTATTGCTGTTAGGAGTTCAGTATCTGTAAAGTCTTCCTCCAAAGCCTCTATCTCATCCTGCTCAAGAGGGGGTATATTAGAGGATTGTATGTAATCATCAATTTTACTGTCTAGTTTAGTCTGAGGAAGTTGGTGGTATTTACCCCGGATCGAATATAGGTCTTGATAATACGATTTAAAGGTGTCTGCGATGTCAGTGGGTTTGGTTTTAAGAGTGTCATCTTTCGCTCTAATAGAGGGGATGTATGTGGGAGGTTGTCTTGGATGTATGTAATTTGCCAGTAATGACCCACATTTATCTGCTTTTTCGAATAGTATACCCTGAAATCTTTCCCTCTCTCTGAGAGATTTTTGGTCTAGGAGGGATAGCAATTTCTGCCTTGCGTTTGATAGTTGAAGGGAAATACACTCTTGACTACCTTTATCTTTTTTAAATTGCTGTTCCAGGGTGGCTACCTCTGTAAATAAGGATTCTATTTGCGTTGTTCTCTCTTTTTTGAGTCGTGTCCCGTGTGAGATTAATATACCTCTTAAGGTGCATTTGAGGGCTTCCCATTTCAGGGGGGCTGCTGTTTCATCCTTCTCATGATTCCTTGAGAAGTCTGAAATGGTGCGTTTGAGAGCAGCTATACATTCGGGGTCTTTCAGTAAATTATTGTTAAGACGCCAATGGAAGCCCGAACGGGATTTCTCAAAGATTCTCATTGAGCAAGACACCGGTGCGTGGTCAGACCACACTCTCGTGCCTATTTGTGAGTCAGTGACCTCATCTAGAATAGAGTGAGATAGTAGCAGGTAGTCCAGTCTGCTAAAAGACTTGTGGACTGAGGAGAAATAGGTAAAGTCTTGTGTTTTGGGATTGAGAGTTCTCCAGCAGTCAGCGAGTCTTAGTTCAAATAGCTTTTGTTTGATGGCTACCAGTTTGCAGTGAGGCACCGAGGAGTGGCCTGTAGAGGAGTCTTTTGCAGGGTCGAGACATAAGTTGAGGTCTGCCCCAATTATGAGTTTCCCTTCAGCAAATTTCTGTAATTTAGACAGAAATTGCAGCAGCCACTTGCCCTGGTTGGTATTGGGTAGATACAGATTTTCTATTGTGTAAAGGGTACCATACAGTTCAATATTGATGCAGACAAATCTGCCTTCCTCGTCTATGAGTTGTTTCTTAAGGATAAAAGGGAGTGTTCTGTGTATACCTATAGAGGTTCCTCTAGCTTTAGTGGTAGGATTAGTGCTGTGAAACCAAGTAGAGTATTGCTTTGTGGGCATTTTGGGTGTATGGTTCAGTTTAAAATGTGTTTCTTGTAGGAGAATGATGAGGGATTTTTCTTTGTGCAGATAATTTAGCAATTGAGCTCTCTTGGTGGGGTTATTCAGGCCATTAACGTTGTATGTGGTTACTTTTAGTTCACCCATGATATATTAGTGGGGATAAGATGAGTGTTTTGAAGGAGAGTGATAAAGGTTTTTATGAGTGTGAGGTTTAGCGTGGGTAGTGCCATAAAACAGGGGGGTAACAATCTTACTACAATCAACAGTATAACTATTATGAAAAGGTGTCTAATGGACACCGGTCTGTGAGGCCCTGTCCCATCCGGGGACGGATAATCCTTCCCGGGTGGGAGAGGGCAACCCAGAACAAGAATTGACCACATTTTGGTCTTTAGATCTTAAAAAAGATCTTCCTATCGAGTGGGTGGGGGGGGGGGGGGTGAAAGCCCTGGAGGGAGCAGACAGTGCTTCCCTAAGGCCAGGACCCTGCACCCCCGATCCTGCTTAACTATAATTGACAGTTGCGCATGAGTAGAGGCTTTATATCTTATAACTATATAACCGCTATGGGGATACTGCTTTTGCAGCGTCATCTCCCAACAAAGCTAAGAGTAACCTATGAAAAGGTGCACTTCCAGTGAATAACATGTCAACATTCTGCTCAGCCCCTTAGTGTCTAATAACCACTCATTACTTATTTAATTTTTAACATCACAACAGTTCAACTATACAGATTTTTGCATGTCTGTAGGCTTTTACCTACATTGCGGATGAGGAATGAGCCTTTGAGGGAAACTTGCCCTTCGTTCTTTTGGTGCTGCGACCGTACGGAACAAGATATGCAATCATATGAGAAAATGAAACATTATGAGAAAGGACAGGGATAAGTCTTTGCTGTTAACCAGCTTCGCGGTGAACTGTTCCATATGGTCTGTGTTTAAATGAGCGGGGTGCCGCCGGTTAACCGGCCCTTTATGACTGCGGTAGTTCATACAAGTATAAGTGGGGACTGGTTCACCACGCTACATCAAGTGTCAGTGATGTGGCGGTCTTGACAAAGTTTAGGTGCAATTAAAATATTGGGATAGTGATTAGATCTGTACCAAGGGGCTTAAATGTACGAAAGTGAAATATGAAGTGAAAGTCACCTGGTCTCGGAAGAATCCGCTGCAGACTTCTATGAGAGATCACTACTCACACTGTGAATTTCTATTGTTGCGGCGGGCGTTCTTCCAGTGGGGTCTTTGAGGGAGCTGTGTGCTCTGGTCCGAGTCCTCTGAATGCAGGGGCCATTCTGTTATCTCGAAAGTGGAGAGATCCAGAGCTTCTTTAATCTTAGGTGCGTCGGATGGGTCTTTCAAGATGTGCGTCTGGCCGTCATGCCTGATTTGCAGATTAAAGGGGTATCCCCATTTGTATGGGATGTTCCGTTCCTGGAGCAGTGAGAGAAGTGGTTTTAAGGACCTCCGCATCTGTAAAGTGAGTTTGGAGAGGTCCGAGAGGAGTGTGATGCGGGCTCCATCAAAATCAATGCTGCCTTTTTCGCGTGCTGCAGTCATGATGTCGTCCTTAATTATGTAGCGGTGCACACGGCAAATGAAGTCTCTGGGCCTGTCTGGGTTCGTGCTGATCGGTGCTAAGATCCTGTGTGCTCTATCCAACTCTATGTTATAGTCTGCTTGTCTCCCCAGAAATTGGTTAAAGATGCCAACCAAGGTGTGTGCTAAATCAGCTTGTTTTGTGGATTCCGGGATGCCTCTCACTCTGATATTGTTTCTTCTCTGTCTGTTCTCTTGGTCATCAAGTTTCATGTATAGCTCTTTAATCTGACTGTCATGGCGATTTAGTACAGCTTGCTGTTTTTCTTGCGTGCGCGCCATTTTGTCAACTTCTTTTTCTGTATCATCAACTCTGTTCCCTATTTGCTTTATGTCGCTTTTTATGTCCGCCATCTCCTTTCTGTAGGTAGCTTCTATTCTGCTGACATAGTTCTCTAAGTCATTTTTGGTAGGCAAAGCTCGTATGTAATCATGTAAGTCCATCTCTATGTAAGATCCTGAGCTGCCAGAGTGTGCTGGGGATAGCGTTATGGTAGGTCCCTCTATTCCCACCATGTCGGTTTCTGGGGAAACTGGCTGGGATACATCTCCCCCTTTGTGCTTTGGTGTCATTGCTATTGTAGGAGTGGTATGCGGGTAGCTTTGTTTTGGACTTACCGAGTGTGTCGGTGAGGGTGAGGGTATGCCACCCGGGTCTGCTCTCTCCGAGGTCGTGCTGTGGGTCGGAGAGGCCTGTATCTTTCTTCCGGTGGCTTTGCGCGGCTGTGGTCGCCCTGCAGCCTGTGTCTGCTGTGGGGAGTTCTGGCCCGGGTTTGGTGCCTGTGAGGTCTGCTCTTCTTGGAGTCCGCCATTGATGGGAGTGTTATGCTCCGGCGAGCCTGCAGGCGTACCTCTGTGTTCCTGAGCAGGCGCCATCTTAGATGAGTGTGGCGGGGTGAGGTTCGTCACTAGTGGCTTCAGGAATTTTTTGATCTGTGAGCTTCTATTCCTGCCGGGTGAACGCTTAGCTTGTTTGCGTTTAGTGCTCCCCATAAATGTTAAATTCAGCCTCAAATGTATGCAGGATCGGGGTCTACAGCCGTCCGGGCAGCGGGAGCTCTTACCAAACACGTCCTATCCGCGCCATAGGCAAGCCACGCCCCTCCGAAATTGGTTTCTTGAACATGACAATGAGTTCACTGTACTAAAATGGCCCCCACAGTCACCAGATCTCAACCCAATAGAGCATCTTTGGGATGTGATGGAACAGGAGCTCCGTACCCTGGATGTGCATCCCACAAATATCCATCAACTGCAAGATGCTATCCTATCAATATGGGCCAACATTTCTAAAGAATGCTTTCAGCACCTTGTTGAATCAACGCCATGTAGAATTAAGGCAGTTCTGAAGGCGAAAGGGGGTCCAACACCGTATTAGTATGGTGTTCCTAATAATCTTTTAGGTGAGTGTATGTAGTACCATATGTTCGCCAGCGGTGATGGAGAAAAAGACACAGGAGGAGGGTCATCCTGCCGGCAGTGGAGAGAATATTCAGTAGGAGCTGCCGACGGTCAGGTGAGTGTATGCTCTGCTGCAATACTCTACGGGGGGTCACATTAATTGGGGAAGGGGCCTGGAGGGCCGACAGGGGGTGGTGACTTTTTATTATAATTCATGCTGTAATAATCTATTGGATGCAAGACTAAATGAGTTAAAATAGACAAGGCACCTGGCCCGGATGGCATACATCCTCGGGTCCTAAGGGAATTAAGTTCAGTTATCTATAAACCCCTTTATCTTATCTTTTGTGACTCTCTTTCAACTGGCAGAGTTCCTGTAGATTAACGTACAGCCCACGGTTTCCCATTATTTAAGAAGGGCAAAAAAATCAGATCCGGGAAATTATAGACCTGTAGTTAACACCAGTTGTGTGAAAACTATTTGAGGCGTTACTAAGAGATACTATACATGACTTCATAGTAAAAAATAGTCTTATTTATCAGCATCAGCATGGATTTACTAAAGACAGGTCCTGTTTGACTAACATGCTCAGCTTTTATGAGGCAGTGAATGCTAATGTGGATATTGGGAATGCTCTACATGTGATATACTTGGACTTTGCAAAGGCCTTCGACACTGTTCCCCACAAAAGTCTGGTGCAAAAGTTGAGGATGCAAGGACTGGGGAAGAGTTTGTGTGCATGGATAGGGAACTGGCAAATGGACAGAAAACAAAGAGTTGTGGTCAATGGATCATACTCAAAATGGGTGACTGTTAGCGTTGGGGTCCCACAGGGGTCTGTACTGGGTCCAGTGCTCTTCAATTTATTTATTAATGATCTAGTAGATGCAGTAGAAAGCAATGTTGCTATTTTTGCAGATGATACAAATTTGTGAAGAATCATCAACTCTCAGGAAGATAGGGACATACTGCAACAGGATCTGGATAGGATCACTATATGGACACATAAATGGCAGATGAAATTCAATGTTGAAAACTGTAAAGTCATGCATTTTGGTGGTACCAATAGTCTAGCACCATACAAAATAAACGGAATACAGATGGGGATATTAGACATGGAGAAGGACTTAGGAGTACTCATCGACAACAAGTTAAATAATCGTATTCATTACCAAGCCGCTGCAGCTAAAGCTAATAACATTTTGGGATGCATTCAAATGGAAATAAAAACTCGAGATGCTAGCATAATATTGCCCCTGTTTAACTCTCTAGTAAGGCCCCATCTGGAATATGGAATTCAGTTCTGGGCACCACATTATAGGAAAGATATTGCAGTTTTAGAGCAGGTGCAGAGACGAGCAACAAAATTGATACGTGGGATGGAAGGTCTCACTTACCAAGAAAGGTTAGATAAACTGGGTTTATTTAGTCTAGAAAAAAAGACCCCTTAGAGGGGATCTAATTAGCATGTATAAATACACCAGAGGGCAATATAAAAGCTTGGCAGATGAGCTTTTTGTCCCTAGGCTTTCACAAAGTACTAGAGGACATGATCTGCACATGGAGGAAAAACATTTTAGCCATTTATTTAGGAAGGGGTTCTTTACAGTAAGGGTGATTAAGATGTGGAACGCATTTCCACAGGAAGTAGTTATGTCAAATTCTATATGTGCATTTAAATGTGGCTTAGATGCTTTCCTTGCATGGAAAGACATCCATGGCTATAATTAATATGCAATGCCCAGTGTGTTGATCCAGGGATTTTATCTGATTGCCATCTGGAGTTGGGAAACAATTCTTTCCCTTTTGGGGCTAATTGGACCATGCCAGGGTTTTTCGCCTTCCTCTGGATCAACAGGGATAAGTGAGGGAGCAGGCTGGTGTTGTACTTTGTTTTCTGGTTGAACTCAATGGACCTATGTCTTTTTTCAACCCAAATAACTATGTAACTATTGAACATCTTTATACAGTGTGTGGCAGTAATAGATCCTTATCATCAGTGAGGGATCTATCTGATGATTGAATCTGGTGGCCATCTATAAGTGTATGTTCACCCTGCATGTGGCACATCACAGGGTAAAATGAATGTCTTCTGGTAACGTGCATCGCACGACAGCTTGTCTGCCATTTATTTCTAAGGTGAGTGTAATGTACGCGTTGTCTGGTAGTGCTCAGCTCGGCTCGCGTTATTGTGACGGAATCCGACGTACTGCAGAGATAATGCAAAGATGTGAATGGGTGGACCAGTTGAAATAGGAGGGAGATGCATCATGTGGGTAAAATAGCGGGTGTCTCCAGTGTCCGCTATTATAGCCAGCGTTCTTTTAACTAAAATGCGTCCTAGCATTAAAGTTAGTTTAAGGTTAGTTACCCACGGAGGGTTCAGGTTATTTGCCCATGGAGGTTAAGGTTAGTTGCCCGGGGAGTGGTATTGGGCTAGTTGCATAATTGGGGGAGGGGGATTAAGGTTAGACACCCACCAGGGGTTACACCAGGGGAGGGTTCTTTGTAAGAGTAGGGAGAGGTTAGGTCATCTCACTAATATTATAAAAACGAAAGTTTGGATGTTTGTTACTCGATGCAACAATGGCTGAATGGATGTGAATGAAGTTTTCATAGTATCTATAGAAGTGATTATTATCAGCACAGGACCAATAGAGAGCTAATACTGCAGTTGAGAGAGGGCCCCTCTAACCTAAGGGCCCCAATGCAGTTGCAACCCCTATTGCTATGCCCCTGAGGGCGCCCTCAAGCCCTGAACAAACACATGAATAGTTGCAGGCAAGGAGAGAGGAAAGGTGGGGGAAAGGCTGCGCATCCCTAAACACATGTTGCAATTGAATGGTTAATCGCATAGGCATACACCGCCTCTATTAGACTGAAAAATGCATGCCCTGCATCCAAGACAAGTGCTAACATTTATTAAACTAGGAGGAACTTTAGCTTCCAATATGGTTTGCATGGTAAGTATATTATACTAGACACTTGCGCCACGGTGAGGCAAACCTCCGGGCAAGTGACCTAACCTAAATTTAACCCTCCTGGCGGTTAATTTTTTTTGCCAAAATGGCAAAAATCCTTTTTTTTTTAATTTTTTTTTTTGTGTTTCATGTAAAGCTACCAGAGTGGTAGCTACATGAAACACCACTAGAGGGCGCATGTGTCCCTCTAGTGCGATCGTCGCCGGCATCAATAGCAAACAGGGGAACGCGTATATAACGCGCTCCCCTGTTTGGCTTCTCCTGTCGCCATGGCGACGATCGGAATGACGTCATGGACGTCAGCCGACGTCCTGACGTCAGACACCTCCGATCCAGCCCATAGCGCTGCCCGGAACTCATTGGTCCGGGCAGCGCAGGGCTCTGGCGGGGGGGGGGGGCCCTCTTGCGCCGCTGCGTACGGGCGATCGCCGCAGAGCGGCGGCGATCAAGCTGTACGCGCGGCTAGCAAAGTGCTAGCTGCGCGTACAGCATTTTAAATGGAGCAAATCGCTCCATCAGGGGCTGAGATATCTTCCTGCGCGGCATAGCCCGAGCTCAGCTCGGGCTTACCGCCAGGAAGGTTAAAACCTCGGGAGCAGCTAAGCAAATAAAATGTGTAACTTACATTTGGTAGAACAGCGAGGAGAACGCCAGCGCATACCACTAAGGCTGCATCTGAAATGACCACCAGCTCAGTGTGTAGCACCTAAATAGATTTTCTGCACACTTTGCATGCAATTCAGATGCAACTCATATGCAAATCTGCTGTTTGCAGATAATAAATGTTATTAATAAATGTTAGCACTTGTCTTGGTTGCAGGGCATGGCTTTTTTCCTACATGCCTGATTGCTTCCTTCTACTGGGCATGTGTTTACGTCTATTCCTGCATACCCAATCAGGATGTGATCACCCACAGCTAGACCACAGCTCCACAACATGTGCAGTGGCCATTGCAGAACGCATTGTATTGCAACATAGAAGGAAAAGATAGAGAAATGCACCCTGTTTGTGTTCAGAGAATTTAGCCTGTCTTAAGGACCACTGTCGTGAAAAAAGTAGGCAGTTAAAGGGGCACTACGGCGAAAAATTTTAAAATTTAAAGTATGTGCAAACAGACAAATAAGAAGTATGTTTTTACCAGAGTAAAATGAGCTATAAATTACTTTTCTCCTAGGTTGCTGTCACTTACAGTAGGTAGTAGAAATCTGACAGAAGCGACAGGTTTTGGACTAGTCCATCTCTTCATAGGGGATTCTCAGCAAGGCTTTTATTCTTTATAAAGATATTCCCTGAAAAGGATTTAAACAATGATGCTGGCCAGCCTCCCTGCTTGCTACTCAGTTTTTAGGCAGTTGGACAGAGCAACTGCCATTCACGTGCTTTTGAAAATAAATAAATCCCTGATAATCCCCCATGAGGAGATGGACTAGTCCAAAACCTGTCACTTCTGTCAGATTTCTACTACCTACTGCAAGTGACAGCAACATAGGAGAAATGGTAATTTATGGCTTATTTGTCTATGTTTGCACATATTTTAAATTTCACAATTTTTTCGCCATAGTGCCCCTTTAAAATCTGGCAAAACGTACAGGTTTTGGGCCAGTCCATTTCCTCATGGGGGATTCTCAGAGTTTTCTTTGTTTTCAACAGCATTTCCTGAACAGCAGTTGCAAAGCCTAACTGACATAATAGTGTGCGAGTGAGTAGGGAGGCCGGCTGGTATTTTACTATTTTGGCAGTTAAACTGCTGTTCAGGAAATGCCGTTGAAAACAAAGAAAACCGAGAGAATCCCCCATAAGGAGATGGACTGGCCAAAAACCTGTTGGTTCTGTAACTGCCTACCTTTTTTCGCGATAGTGGTCCTTAATTCCCCCTCATCTGTGACTAATCACCACTGTAATTTGACCTGTTCAGCTGTGTCAGCTCAGGAATCTCCTCTGCCATGGCAGAGCTGCTAATTTGTAAATACAGGATGATAACCCTATGTCTGTTTCCATGACAGCAGGAAGTAGACACTCTGCAGATTTATTGCAGGATTTGTATCAGCTGTAACAAAGAAATGTTTTTCTTTAAAGGTTATTATGCTGTTGCTTATCTTTTAGAGCAGCGAGGAAGTTCTGAGTTCAGGTCCACTTTAAGCTAAGTACACAAATGCGAGAATTGTCTCCCATCGGGGTTTGGGAAATGTTCCCTTAGGGCTCAAACCCACTAGCAGCCTTTTCTAAGCTCTAGTGATTTGAAAAGCTCTTGATAATGCAATGCTATGGGGGACATTTATAAAATCACATCGCTCTAGTGGGATCACACCCATAGCATTACATTAGCAAGAGATTTTCAAATCACAAGTGCTTAGAAATGGCTTAGTAACATACTGCTAGTGGGTTCTAAGTCTCAGATGACAATTCAGGGAACGATGCTGTACAGACACATCTCTAGCCTTGAGGCTAGCAATGTGTGCTGTTGCCATGGAGGGGGGGGGGGGGGGGACGATGATTGTCGGACAAAGGAGATGCTTCAGGCCAAAAACCCAGTAGGAATAATTTTCTGATTACTTTGCGATTTGAAAACTCTTGCTAATGTAATGCTGTGGGTGTGATCCCACTAGAGCGATGTGATTTTATAAAAATCCCCCATAGCATTGCATTAGCAAGAGATTTTTGAAATCACTAGCGCTTAGAAGTCGCTCCTAGTGGGGTTCTGGCTTCAATCGGTCAGCGGAGGTTGAAAATAGGATTGCAATCAGTAATGCAAGAACATTGGGGGGCGTTAATGATGCAACAGGACGGATCCTTAACCAGCTTAGCGGCTGGATTGCTCTGGCCCTGGTGGGCCGATTTTCATATTTAATTTTTTTTAAAACACTGCTAGCTGCGTGTTTATACCGCTCGCCGCCAATGCGCCGCTTCCCGACGCGTAACAGGCCCCCCCCCCCCCGAGACCCCGTGCGCAGCCTGGCCTATAAGCGCCAGGCAGCGCTAAGGGGTGGATCGGGACTCCCTCCGACGCCATGATCGTCGCCATGGCGACAGGGGAAGCCAAACAGGAAATCCCATTCTGAACGTGTTTTCCTGTTTGCTCTGATCGCCGGAGGCGATCGGAACGGGTGGGGGGATGCTGCTGCACAGCTGCTATCATGTAGTTAGCGCTAGGCTAGCTACATGATTTAAAAAGAAATAAATAAAAATAAATGTGCTGCGCCACCGCCCTGGCCGTTCTCATAGAACGCCAGGGTGGTTAAAGGACACCCGAGGTGAAAATAAACTGATGAGATCAACAATTTTATCTATCCTCCTCCTCCCCCCCAAAAAAAGTTTTTTTTTTTTTCGATCTCCCACAGTTTTTACTGTTTCTGCTTAATGACACATTCATTGAATTATGCCAGAAAATCAATGAACTATTGACCCTTTTATCTTTTTCCTGCTCTCAGAAGCCATTTTCTGCCAGGAAAGTGTTTTATGGTTGTAATTCCCTATCAGTGAGGGTTACAGTGTAGTCTGACTCAGTACTGACTCAGACAAAAACCTTTACTCGCATACCTGATGTTTAACTCTTTCAGGCACAGAAAGAAAACAAGGAACATCGCATAGTTATTAGTGTGCTTGGTGTTATTAGTGTGCTTGGTGTTATTAGTGTGCTTGGCAACGTACATATGTCAATCTCATCATGTTACGTCACCTCGGGTATGCTACAACGATGCCCAAGCAGTCTAGATCGGTGGCCGCTGTACACACATAATGATTGTCGGCTGAAATAGTCGTTATTGGCCGTGTCAGCTGACTGTTATCACATGTATGTACGTTACGTAACTTTAGTCCTGCTTCCCATTCACTTATAAAAGAAGCAAACACAAATCCAAGCAAATAAAGTGCAGGAAGCTACCAGGGTTTAGTTGGGCTTTGACTATTCTGGCAACTTTGGACAACAGTTTGGATTCAAATCACCTAGGGTTTTTATTTATTTATTTATCTTAGTATTTATATAGCGCATATTTATATGGGATGGGAAAAGTGTGCAACCTTTACTCAGGGCTGGTGCACACCGAGCGGGTTTTCTGGCGTTTTTGCAGCCGCTTGCGGCTGCGGATACGCTTCGTCAATGTATCTCAATGGGGTGGTTCACACCAGAGCGGGAGGCGTTTTGCTGAAACGCATACTCCCGGGTTGAGGCATTTTTTGGATTGCGGAGGCATTTCTGCCTCCAAAGTAAAGTATAGGAAATACGCAAACCGCTCTGAAAAACGGCAGATCAGAGCGGTTTTCCAGGCGTTTTTGTTACAGTAGCTGTTCAGTAACAGATTTACTGTAACAATATATGAAATCTACTACACCAAAAACGCTTCCCAAAACCGCAAAACACTAGCTGAAACGCTACAGAAAAATAAGAAAAAGCGTTTTAAAATCTGCTAGCATTTTGCGGATCTGCTAGCGGGTTTTGGTGTGCACCGGGCCTTAGTTCATATAAAACCATGGGCTGATCTTCTGAAAAGTTAAGAAAATGTTTGCAGTGGTGCATGCGCCTGCACTTAGACATTTCTGTAATAGATCCAAGCTGCCATGGATCTTCTTACAAAAACATCTTCCTGTGCAGCTGCATGCACACAACTGAAATTGCTGAGCTGTTTCACTGACTTGTTTGGCACTCGCTTTGGTTTGCAGTGACACAGGCAAGGCTTGCAAACGCTAACAGCAGATAAGTGAATCAGCAAACCTCTATCGGGCCTTCTTTCCAAATAGGTCGAATTCAGCGCAGGAAATTTGGGCACAGCTGGCGCCACCATAGGCCGTAATAGGAATTACGGCTATAGCAAAGCACAGGGAGTAACTTCGGTGCTTTTAGAAGAGGGAGCTGAAGTTACTTTTAAAACAATGTAATTCGGCCACCAGCAATAGCTGGAAGCCGGATTACATCATCCTCCACCATCCATGGCGGCCTGGAGGGGGAATAATAATTAACACCGGTAAGCCGTATATCTGTATCCTGTGCCCAAGTCACCCGGTGGCGATTTCACTCATATGCCTTTTTCCCTTTCTTCTTTGAAGTCTAAGGCCAATTTTAGGGGGGGGAATTAATTAACTTATCTGTATGTTTTGGGAGGAAACCAGAGTGCCTGGAGGAAATCCACACAGGCACGGTGGAGAACAAACTCCATGCAGATAGAGCCTTGGTTGAGATTCAAACCAGGGAACCAGCGCTGCAAGTTGAGAGAGCTAACCACTACGCCACCATGCTGCCCGATAGTTATGGATTAAAGAGGCACTGTTACAACATGTAGTAGAGTGCACAAAATGATCCATGGTTCACACTTGTACGTTAAAAACCCTGGTTTCAGCATCAGAAGAGACTTGCAGAGTTGACGTGGTGTGCCGGAAGTATGCAAATTGCCGCAATGCTGCTGCAAAGGCTGCAGTTTGTTGCCACATGATCTGTGTCTACCGCATGGATTATGCAGCAATGCAAGTCAATGGGCAACGCAGCAAGTGTGTAGTGCGATGTGCATGCGCAGACCAATGGGAATCCCAGTGATGTACATCCTGCCCAGCAGGAAGCACATCAGTAGCCTGGGGGGCGGGCCTATGCATATGGCGCAGGGTCATAGTAAGGTCCATTTCTGCAGTGCGGTGCTTGCACCACTAAGCTTAGTTGTGCACCCAGCCTTAAACTACACACATGCGGTAAGATTGATGAAGATTGTACGGTGTGTGGATGGACTGTGCTCACACCCCTAATAGCAGCATTTACTTCACATATACATCTTCCTTACAGAGCTGAATTAAGACTTTTCAGCACTTTTCCACGCCCCGAGATGTGCAGTAGTGCTTGAAAGTTTGTGAACCTTTAAAAAGTACCTAATGTAACTATAAGAGATGGAGTATTAGTAAGGTGCTAGGGTTAAATACTTACCTTTTCTGTCATCATCCCTCCAGGCAGGTGATGATCACTCAGAGAATGGACCCTGGCGATTTTTAAAATGCCGCCGAGGCTCTGGCCACACCCATCTGTGTTGCCACAGCCCATCCCCAGCTCTGCAAACGCTGCCTTATTGGTGGCTGCTGAGCTGAGGGTGGGTTGCAGCAATCCAGAAGAAGGATTCCGGTGTTGTGTCTGATTACGCTGCCTGTTGATTTGCGCTGCCCCGCATGCGCAGTAGGAGGCTGTGCGGCCACATTTCCTATTGAATGATGCTGCTGGTGGTAAAATACTAAATATCTCCGCTCCCACACCTCTTACACTCCCCAAATTTTCAGGGTAGGGAGGAAACCTTTATATGAAAGGAAAAGTGCGCTCCTCACGGCAAATATGTGGATAAGATCACCACCACTCCAACACTGTATGGGTGTAAACACCACTACTCAAACACTGTACACTCTTTTGCCTGGTGCGCTGTAATCGGTGAGGTGTGTATGTCCTCAATGCAACAATTTATATTAGAAATGATATTAGCGCTCAGCAGGACTCCAGCATGTTAGAATCACATATATATATCAATAGAATACTCAACCAGTACCTAAAATTAATGAAACCATTTCATACAAAAGACCTAGTTTCCAGGACCTAAAACTAAAACAATGTATTAAGCCTTCCCCACACTTCCCACCAGTTCTGTGTGGGGCGTGGGTAGATCACTAAATGATCTGAGGTCAATTATTGCATAATTATTGTCCCGGCAAAAGTCCAAGTTACAAAGTCCTAAAACAATCAAAAGGGTCCCAATATGTAAAAATTCCTTTGTTGGTAAATCTGGACACTTGCTATCCTTCTAAAGACAACCGATTATGCTCACCAGATTTCAATGCCAATTGTAACAGTTGGCATTCACCACAAGCGGCCCAGCCAGTAAGTCTCAACGGCAACTCCAATGCGTCTCCAGCCTTGTGCAGATCATATGGGGAAAGAGAAAAGCCTCTATGGCGTAGTATGTTTATTTGCTCACCACAAAGTGCTCAGCACATATCCTCTCACAATCCGTGACCCAACACCTTTGTATCCTCCTCATACAAACATTCATCAACTGCAAAAGGGTGGCCTCTTACCAGATTGCGTGACTGACCATTTAAGACCAGCAATAATAGTTGTTAGATCAGCTTGAATCTGTAACTGCAGCACAAGGGACTCCACAGCACCTTAAACTTAGACAGAGACTCGCATAGCGTAATACTGTTTTATTCCACTTAAAAGTAATTAAAAGTGCACTTACAAAAGTTCAGTTAAAAAGCGCATATCAGATAAGAACATCCACATGGCTCAGCGTCTTCCTCTGTGGTTAGGCTCCGCCCAACTAGTTTCGTCATAAATGACTTGCCCCTGATGAGTCATTTATGACGAAACTAGTTGGGCACTGGTGGGGATCACCCAGGACCGGTCACCACCTGCTGCCTGTCTCTAATCACTACATGCTTGTAACAGAAATATACCTTATCATCTTCCTGAGACTGGTATTCTTTGCCAGGGGATGAATGTTATCTGTTTGTCATCAGTAATATCCACATATTATTGGAATTTGCCTGTTATGCATACTTAGAATGTATATATATTTTTTGCATTGAAGTCTGTTTTGATGTGTAATGTGACATGCATGTGTGTTTGTGGTAAAGGGAGCATGATACATAAGTACAGTGCCCAACAGCTTACAACCTATGTTTTATATTTGGCCCCTCCCATAATATGTTGTGGTCACACCCACTTCTTGATGTGGTGCCCTTCGTTCAGTGCTTATTCCAGATAGTCTAAGTTCTTAGCCGCCGTCAATCTTTCATAGGATGCTGCTTGTAGTGGTCAAAATGCTTCTAATGTTGAATCATATAATTATAAGAACTGGATTTCTTTACAGGGAGTGACTGTTGTGCCGGTGGAAACAGTGGCAAGAGATCAGGAGGCCCAGGCATGCTGATCGGGCTGGAGCACGGCAACAGGACAGGTGAGTGAAGGATTTTACCCATTTAAAGAGACTCTGTAACAAAATTTTGAGCCTTATTTCTTCTATCCTATAAGTTCCTATACCTGTTCTAATGTGGCCTGTCTTACTGCAACCTTTCCTAGTTGCACTGTCTCTGTAATAATAAATCTCATCTTCTTTCCTCTGTCTGCTGAGGCTGGAATGTGTGGCATGTGCAGCACTGCTTGTCATTGGCAGAAGCTTTACACACCCTCTCCAAGCTCTGCATGAGTCACACAGTAAGCTGTTTGTAAACACTGCCTAAAACTGGCAATTACAAGCCAGGATTGCAGTAGGGAGTGGCAGAAACAGCACAGAGGGGCCCAGGAGAACATAATGAAGAGAATGGTATGCTTTTTATTGTAAGAATTTTAGAGTACAGATTCTCTTTAAGCCTATCTGGATGAGTGTTTTTGTCTAGATAGGCGCAGCTAAAGGCAAAGTATTCTCGCCCAGTTTGCAAACAGCGGTACCTGCCGGGTTCGAGGGGGCCGCAGCCTGCGCATCACGGCGGTTTTCCGTGTCCGCGATTGGGGAAGAAAGAGAAAGCTTCTCTGAACCAATCGCAATGCCTGTGATGAATGGACATGACCCCGATCAGAGGCCACGTCCATTCATAAGAATGTTAAGTGTTTTTCTTATTTAATTCACGTTTAAACACTTCCTTGTAAACCAGGGAGTGTATATTGCCATCTAGTGACGAAAAGTGAAATTACCCTGCACAGATTTTGTATTAAAAAAAAAAAGAAAACAGTAAATGGCCTCATGACATACATGTTAAAAAAAGATAAGTCCCTAAGGTAACTATTTATGGATTTTTTTTTAATTGCTTGCTTGGTAACTGGGGAAGGGGAGAGGGGGCTTTGGAAGTGATTTAATTATATTAATTTTAGTAGATTAGGGCTTACAATTGATGGGGCACAAAAAAAAAATACACCTTTGTTTCCAAATAATATATTGTCCCCATACATTGTACTAGGAACATAATTTAAATGATGTGATAGCCGGGACTAATGGGCAGATACAATGGGTGGGTTTTATTTATAGTAGCCTTGCTTATTTTAAAACTATAGGGGGTGGAATTGGAGAAATAGTGTATTTTTTATTTTTTTGTGTATGTATTTGTCTTCAAAATGCATAGAAAATAAAGTATTTACTGAAAACAAGTATCGCTCACAAAAAGCTTAAAGAGACACTGAAGCGAGACTAAATCTCGCTTCAGGTCTTATATATAGCAGGGGCACGTGTGCCCCTGCTAAAATGCCGCTATCCCGCGGCTTAACGGGGGTCCCTTCACCCCCAACCCACCCCCCGCAAACCTTGGTCGCAGACTTGGTCGCTTTTCCCCTCTTCCTGGAGGCAGGGCTAACGGCTGCAGCCCTGCCTCCCAGCGCGTCTATCAGACGCGCATCGCCGCCTCTCCCCCGCCCCTCTCAGTGAAGGAAGACTGAGAGGGGCGGGGGAGAGGCGGAGATACGCGTCTGACAGACGGGCATGGGGCAGGGCTGCGGCGGTTAGCCCTGCCCCAACCAGGAAGCGCTCCCCCGCTGCACGGAGGGGGTTTGGGGGGACAGGGACCCCCGTTAAGCCGCGCTATAGCGGCGTTTTAGCAGGGGCACGCATGCCCCTGCTAGCTATGAGGTCTGAAGCGAGATTTATTCTCGCTTCAGA
The DNA here is from genome assembly GCF_040937935.1 of Hyperolius riggenbachi. Taxonomy (NCBI): domain Eukaryota; kingdom Metazoa; phylum Chordata; class Amphibia; order Anura; family Hyperoliidae; genus Hyperolius; species Hyperolius riggenbachi. Next base: position 482,549,009 of record NC_090648.1, on the reverse strand, counting down.
CTCTCTTTAATTTGTGGCAAAAAAATTGCTTCCGTCCTGAAGGTGAAAACACCTGTAGGCTGAAGTGGTTACCATACTCTGCCCTGTACTCTGCATGAGGATGGGGGGAAGTGGGGGCACATAACTACCTGAATTCTTTATTTGGAGGCACGTGCCTATGTCATTTTTTGTATTGGGGACGGGGGTGGCATTTGTCTCGCTGCAAACAGCTGAGTCTTCAGCGAGTGGGGATCGGCCTGGGGCCACAGCGTAGAATCTACGCCACATCAGAACTAGAGAGCTACAGATGTGGCGTAGATTCTGCCTACCGCGGTCTCAAACCAGTTTAGATGCACATGTAAAAAGGGCAGCAGGAAATGTTGGCGCAGGGCGAAGCCGAAAAACGGCACACCCTCCTGTGTGAACTGTACATTACCTCTCCGTGTCTGCCGCTATCTCAGGGCTCCGTCTGTACACGCCCCCCACGTGGTTGCCAGAGTAACATGGGCACGTGTGTGACATCACGCTCATGCCCACGTGTACGCTGGCAACCACATGGGGCACGTATATGGACGGAGCCCAGAGCCAGTGGAGGACATGGACAGGTATGGTGCACTGGGCACCGGGGGACACATTGAACATAAGGGGGGGACGGCCCTGGGGGTTTTGTGGCGTTCGCCGCTCGTCCCGATATCCCTCGCGTTACCAACCATCTTGGCCCGATATGTTGCAGCATGTCCCATCAACATGCCCAGCCCGAAATTGGTTGCATCGTCAATCAGGCATGCACTTGGCGGCACCGATTTTCATGCGATTCGTTAATAATTATTGAACTGGATGGTCGATCGGCCAAGTTGCTAGATGTATGGGTAACTTAAAGGGGTGTGAAGATTACAGGGGGGAGGGTCTCAAAGATTTGCTGGGGGCCCTATGATTTGTAGTTACGCCACTAATTAGCCACTCACTTATCACCTTTAATTTTAACATAAGAAGGGAGACATTTGAGCATCCTGATTACTTGGCTTTGTTAGCTCTGTGCTTGGAGACGGGCTATGAGAGCCCTCGGGGGCTTGTGTTTGTGAGTGTGAAGGAGGAAGCCCTCTAAGAGCATTTCCTGGAGAGGGATGATCAATGCCTCTAGATCGATTTAGCGCTCTAGACAGGAAGTCGACTGCTGTGGGAGGGTCCCTCTAATGCACCTGAGCAGCTGCACAGTGTGGGGTATGCAGGCAATCTGGGTGAGTAAAAGGAGCACTCTATGGTGCATGAATCCATACGTTCTAATGAACATATAAAGTAATGCACTTACAAGTTTCAGAAGTAAAATCGCTCATTGGAGTTGTCTTCCATTCTTAGCCCCATTGGAGGCACGTAGGACCTAGAACCGAAACCCAGAAGTCCCTTCCATTAGGACACCGACACAGCTGGCCACGGCGCGGAGAGGTGGGGAGTACCGTACCACGGAAGTCCACTCCGATGAGACTTGTTTTTAAAGCGATTTTACTTCTGAACCTTTTATGCTGGGAATACACGTTTCGTTTTTGCCTTCGTTTAAACCTTCGTTTCGATTGTGCCTTTTGTCCTTTTCGATCCCGAAATAATCGACCGTACGGTTAATATCACCACCCACGGTTTCGTTTTTTTTTCCGATTCTGATGGTTTCGTTTTTCCAATGATCGAAGGCCGCAAAGAAACGAAACGTAGTACAGGGACGGACGTCATAAACGAATATATAATCGATCTGAACAGCCATCAAGCCTACCAATGGCTCGATTAAATGGATAAAGAGAGATAATATCAAACATGTTCGATCACTAGTCGTTCGTTTTTGGGGTCTATTAATCGAAACTATAATGAGATTATGACTATTTTCACATACGTTTTCAACACTCGATCTGTCAGTCTCTGTGTGTGTGTGTGTGTGTGTGTGTATGTGTGTGTGTGTCTGTCAGTCTCTGTGTGTGTGTATGTGTGTGTGTGTGTGTCTGTCTGTTTCTGTCAGTGTGTGTGTGTGTGTGTGTGTGTGTGTGTGTGTGTGTGTGTGTGTGTGTGTGTGTGTGTGTGTCTGCCAGTCTCTGTGTGTGTGTGTGTGTGTGTGTGTGTGTGTATGTGTGTGTGTGTGTGTGTGTCTGTCAGTCTCTGTGTGTGTGTGTGTATGTGTGTGTGTGTGTGTGTGTGTCTGTCTGTTTCTGTCAGTCTCTGTGTGTGTGTGTGTGTGTGTGTGTGTGTGTGTGTGTGTGTGTGTGTGTGTGTGTGTGTGTGTGTGTGTGTCTGTCAGTCTCTGTGTGTGTGTGTGTGTGTGTCTGTGTGTGTGTATGTGTGTGTGTCTGGCTGTCTGTGTGTAGTGCATGTATGGACCAACTGAATGAAGCCAAAGTGGGGTTCAGTTGGTCCACTTTCAGGCTAGGAACACACTAGGCAGAAACGCGAGCATTGCGAAAAAACCCTCACATTTTTGCTGCTAAGGAGTTCCATGGGCCGCATGTAAAAAACGCATATTTGTGCGTTTTTGAAAATATACAACTTGCTGCGTAGTTTCCAAAACCCGCACGTAATGTATCTCAATGGAATCACAGAGGAATGCGTTCTTACATGGGTTTTTGTCCGAAAAAAACGTACTGTCATTTATTCTATTGATTAGGAAAATTTATTAAAAAAATACAAACGCAAAATGCACAAAAAAAGTATGAAAAACACAAATGCGAAACATAATCGCAAACTCCTATAAAAAAGCACCAAGAAAATAAAAACAGATGGTACAGAAAGCGTGTGGTTATCTGCACTGCCTAGTGTGCTCCCAGCCCCAAGCTACATTTATGTGCATTGAAAATGTGCACAATTTTGTGTCAAATTGTTTGCATCTCATTGTTCATCTCTACTGCTGGAAGATCTGTGGCAATAAATCCTTTATTTATTTATCCTCAGGAGAAGTGGTGGAATTTATTCTTTAAAGGGAACCAGAGACAAACCACCCTCATGTATTTTACCATATATATGAAAGGGGACATTAGAGAATACACTTACCTTGCTTTCTGCTTCATTTTTAACTGTTGAGCTTGCTTCTTATCAGCCCTGATAAAATCCCAGACTGAACATTCAGTCTGGTTTTGCTCAGGAATCATTATAGCTGAGTCTGTGTTCTCTGATGTCTTTTCAAGCCCAAGCCTGCCCCCTTCTGGCTCAGCTCAGGAATCATTATAGCCGAGTCATTATAGCAAAGCCAGACTGAATGCTCAGTCAGGGATTTTATCAGGGCTGATAAGAAGCGGGCTGAACAGTGAATAATGAAACAGAGAGCAGGGTAGGTGTTTTCGGTAATGTTCCCACTGATATATATGGTAAAATACATGAGGGTGCTTCGCCCCGGTTCACTTTAAAGCGGACCTGAACTCAGAACTTCCACTCTGCTCTAAAAAATAAGCAACAGCATAAAAACTTTAAAGAAAAATCATTTCTTTGCTACAGCTTACATAAGTTCTGCATTCAGTCTGCAGTGTGTCTACTTCCTGCTTTCATGGAAGCAAACATAGGGTTAACATCCCGAGTTAACATATTACCTGTGTCTGCAGAGGACTGCCGAATTTCTGTGCTGACACAGCTAAAATATCAAATTACTTTTGTGATTACTTACAGATGAGGGGGGAATTAGACAGGCTCTTCTCACTAAAAACACACAGGGTGCATTTCTCTGTTCAGGTCTACTTTAAAATGGCATCCAAACTGGAAATGACACAAGGGCCCTTATTCAATTTACAAACCCCCTTTAGACGGAGGTAAATATGATATATTTTTTTAACCTTTAAGTTTAGTAAACCTCGGTTTACTTTAGTTTGACTTTACATTTTCTACAGAGAACCTTATAGTGGGCTAGCGTGTCTTGGAATGCATTTCAAGCTTTACGTTGCCTTGTTTACAGTCTGTTTTTGTACAATGGCACCAAAACGCAAGAACTTCTGCTTGTCCACTGATTCCAGCTGCCTGCTTCAGTCATGTTCCCAACTGCTCCAGAGTAGTGATAGTCATGTCTAGGGGGATTTACGGAGAAGCATGTGATCAGTTTGGTCAGCTGATAAGTCGAGGATTTGCTTGTCATGATCATGTGCTCTGGATGTGATCACGGCAAATCAGAGCTTTGCAAATCTTATCAGCTGATCAAACAAATCACATTAAAGTGTTGGTGATTAATGTGATTACATCCTTCTCCATGGGTTCTCCTAGATCAGACATGGGCAAACTTGGCCCTCCAGCTGTTAAGGAACTACAAATCCCACAATGCATTTGCCTTTATGAGTCATTACTGTGGCTGTCAATGCATTGTGGGATTTGTAGTTCCTCAACAGCTGGAAGGCCAAGTTTGCCCATGCCTGCCCTAGATATTCGCCATCCAGAATTTCAGCTCCACAGATGAGGAGAGGAAACTCTACATCCTACGGGGGAAGAAGAAATAACCGTGCAAATAGCTGCCCGATATGTGGCTACCTGCCACCAACTGAGAGGAACATTATACCCCACAGACTGTATACCCCTGATACTGCCCCCTATACCCTCCTCACCCAGCCCCCTATATTGTCCTTTATATCCTCCATACCCTTATGGACTGTATAGCCCAACCCCTATACCATTCCTTTATTCCCACAACCACCCCCTTGCTAATGCTAATGTTTTGCTTTGGCTATGCTAAGGCTGGTTTCACAGTGGGACGTTACAGGCGCACGTTAGAGCAGCCTGTAACGCAGCCCACCGCACAGTAATGAAAAATCAATGGGGCTGTTCACAGTGCGGACGTTGCGTTACATTGTAACGCTGCGTCACAAGACAACGTACTGCATGCAGTACTTTGGACGTGGCTGAGCCGCGTTAGACTGCTTGCACATGCTCAGTAATGTTGTGGAGGAGCGGAGAGCGGCCAGGCACATGGCTAATTAATATGCACTGCACGTTATGACGTGCAGTGTTTACTTCCTGGAGCAGCCGCTCTGTGCGGCGATTGGCCGGCGGGACCACGTGATGCCGCATGCGCACAAGAGTGCGCATCACGGCATCACTGACGCCAGAGTGAGCTGCACAACGCGGCTCACTCTGACGTCCAGATCCAGCACCACCAGGCGTTGAGTTAGGGGACGTTATGCGACCTTAACGCCCCCTCTAACGCAACGTCCTGGTGTGAAATTAGCCTAAATGTGTTTGGTTCTGCCAATAAAGCTTTTTTGGATTTGGATTTGGACATGACCATCACTACTCCAGAATCTCCTTCAGTGCACTCTCTGCCTCTGTGGGGGGCAATCTCAGATCCTTGTGTTCAGCTGTAGCTAAGTTATCTGTTGCCCATCAGAGATAAAGGTCCATTGTCCCTCACAGGGCATAGTGGTGAAGACCAAGTGGTGGCTTCTTCTATAGACACACATTGATTTCCAGCTGGGACAATCAGGAATGAGTGTTTCAGACCAGGACAATCCACAGGTGCCATTTGCACACCCTCCCTTCCCCCATCACTAGACTCTCTCCTCTAGTGGTGTGGCAGGGTGGATGGGCCTCCCATGATGCCTATTGTAATTTCCTTTGAAGCTTTCTCCACAGGGTGCCACTTGCTCCTCCCTAAAAGAGGACCCTCTTGTGCTGAGAGCCAAGTATTGTGTTTCTGCCTCTACAGTGTTCATTGTTCAACCACTGCCCAGAGCTATCCCAAACAATTGTTTTCTGGGGACAATAGCATTAAATGTTTATTAAGTCTCCACCATGGGAGAATCTGTGCACACTGTTGTTGTCTGTCAGCATTATGCTGGGAATACACGGTTCGATTTTGAGCCATTTAGGTGGCTCGATAGATAATTTTCGACATGTCCGATCTCCGGCCCGTTCGTTTTGCTGCTCGATTCCGCATTGAACACAATGGAAAAAGACAAGAAAAAAAAGAGCGGAAGATAAGAGAATCGCCTGCGGAATCAAGAGCGGAATCGATCGAGGGGGAGAATCGAGTGGCAAAATCCAGCCGTGTATGCCCAGCATTAGGGATGGTTGGAAATGCTGATTTTCGAATCCACAGAAATTCTAATTTCTGCCGATTTACATTTCCAAGTCTTTTTTTTTTTTGTCATTTTTTAAATTCTCTGATTGGCCAAATACTTCTGAGTTGACTCTGCATTCTCTGATTGGTCCAATTGCTTCCTAGTTCTCTGATTGGGCTAAAATTACCAAGTTGCGGTAATGCGGTATTTCCACGGAAACCCAATTTCTTACGAGTCTTTTCTTTGGTCATTTTTTTGCATTATCTTATTGCCCAAATACTTCTGAGTCGACTCTGCATTCTGATTGGTCCAATGCTTTACAGTTCTATGATTGGGAAATCCGAATGATCATCCCTAGTCAACATCATATTTTTTTGCAGTTCTCATTCGGCTTCCAAATACACATCCCAATAATAGTTTAAGGGAGAACACTTATTAGAATTGTCGGCAATTGACACGCAGTTTTTGAATTTTTCTGCATTCCATTTTTCCTTTATGGTAAAAAAAAACAAAACTGTTTTTTTCTGAATACTATGGGCTTTGATCATTTTTAGAGTATTTTCCCCGAATTTCAAAATCACACAAAGAATCACGCATAGAAATTTAATTCACAGAACGACTTGAAAACTAAAAACCATCCACGATATCAGAGGGAGAAGTGTGTGGCCTAGAACTTTAGGGCTACCATAATCTGGAGCAGACGCATACCAGGCTGATCAGTTGTTGCAGCCAAGTATTCCTAAAATGGTCATCGGAAATCCAAAGTGAAAAATTCTCTCCAGGTTTCATACATACTATGTAGAGTGGTGGCTAAGGAAACCACAGCCTTACCAGTCCGTCCCAGTGTTACCACGCTGTCCCCAGTTGAAGTTAAAAATCAATAGTTACCCACGGCTTCCTCCAGCAGCATAAGCCTGAGTCCCACGCCATCCTCCCGCGGTCTCCCGTTCAGCTGCGATCAGCCTCGGTAATAGGGAGGTCCACGCATGCGCAGAAGACCCAGACTGCACGAGACTGAGCCTATTGCTGGAGCCAAATGGGAGACCACGGGAGGATGGCGTGGGACTCAGAGAGGCTTATCATGCAGGAGGAAGCTGTGGGTAAGTATCGGGATTTTTCAATTTCGTTCAGCTCTGGTACACTTTAAAGAGACACTGAAGCGAAAAAAAAATTATGATATTATGATTTGTATGTGTAGTACAGCTAAGAAATAAAACATTAAGATCAGATACATCAGTCTAATTGTTTCCAGTACAGGAAGAGTTCAGAAACTCCAGTTGTTATCTCTATGCAAACAAGCCATTAAGCTCTCCGACTAAGTTAGTCGTGGAGAGGGCTGTTATCTGACTTTTATTATCTCAACTGTAATTGAACTGTTTACTTTTCCTCAGCTAGAGGAGAGGTCATTACTTCACAGACTGCTCTGAAAGACTCATTTTGAATGCTGAGTGTTGTGTAATCTGCACATATTATAGAATAATGCAATGTTAGAAAAAACACTATATACCTGAAAATAAAAGTATGAGAATATTTTCTTTGCTGCTAATCTTCTAGAAATTATTCATAGTACACAACCAATTCATTATATCATATATTTTTTTTCGCTTCAGTGTCTCTTTAACCACTTCAGCCTTCAGTCGTTTTCACTTTATGCATCCGAGCAATTTTCACCTCCCATTCATTAGCCTATAACTTTATCACTACTTATCACAATGAACTGATCTATATCTTGTTTTTTCCGCCACCAATTAGGCTTTCTTTGGGGGGTACATTTTGCTAACAGCCACTTTACTGTAAATGCATTTTAAACGGAAGAATAAGAAAAAAACGGAAAAAATGCATTATTTCTCAGTTTTCAGCCATTATAGTTTTAAAATAATACATGCCTCCATTATTAAAACTCACGTATTGTATTTGCCCATATGTCCCGGTTATTACACCGTTAAAATTATGTCACTATCACAATGTATGGCGACAATATTTTATTTGGAAATAAAGGTGCATTTTTTCTGTTTTGCATCTATCACAATTTACAAGTTTAAAATAAAAAAAAATATAGAAATATTTCATCTTCACATTGATATTTAAAAAGTTTAAACCCTTAGGTAAATATTTACATGTTTTGTTTTTTATTATAATGTATTATTATAATTTTTATATTAAACATTTTATTTGGGTAGTTTTGGGAGGGTGGGATGTAAACAATAGGTTTATAATGTAAATGTGTGTTGATTTTTTTTTTTTTTTTAGTTTTAGTTGTAGTATTACTTTTTGGCCACAAGATGGCGGCCATGAGTTTGTTTACATGACGTCACTCTAAACGTAACATACGCTTAGAGAGACGCATGGGAGACGCAACAGCCAGAAAAAGTGAAGCTTCTGAGAGAAGCTGTCACTTTTTCTGCGGGGGAGAGGAATCAGTGATCGGGCACCATAGCCCAATTCACTGATTGCCAGGCTAATGAACCGCGGCCGGGAGCGTGCGTGCACGCGCGCAATCGGCCGCGGGAGCGGGCGCACATGGCCTCCTGGGCGTAGCTAGTACATCCAGGAGGCCAATGTAGTTAAGGTGGGTATACATCAGGCGACTTGGCGGCCGATTAACTATCTGATTCGATTATTACAATTGAATCAGATGAAAATCAGTGCCCCCAAGTGCCTGCCTGATCGACGATGTGACCAATTTTGGGCCGAAACATCACACACGTGACAACGTGTACGCCGGCAAGCATGCGGGGCGCGTGTATGGACTTAGCCAGTGGCGGACATAGACAGGTAATACCCATATACTGGTGTGAGGAGAGCTGGACATTTATTCGACGTAGCAGGTCAAATACCTTCAACGGGATGCCACAGGAGTGACAGGAAGGACGGATTATGGGCCAGGGAGGCTGCAGAGCCTTCCTTCTTCGTAAGTATGTATGAAACCTGAAGAGAGTTTCCTCACTTCAGATTATCTTTAAAGGAGTTGCAAGGTGAAAAAAAATAAATGTAGATTTACTTACTTGGGGCTTCTTTCAGCCCCTAGAAGCAGGGCCAGCGCTACCATAGAGGCAAAGGAGGCAGCTGCCCCAGGGCCCCAGAGCTTGTAGGGGCCCCCAGTGACTACAAGAGGAAAAAAAATTCAAATCGGCCTTATAGTTTTTGAGAAAATCGATTTTAAAGTTTCAAAGGAAAAAAAATACACATTTAAAAACCTGCTGACTTTAATGGTTAATAGCAAATCCATCTTAAATTCTAGAAACCCTAAATTTGCAGAATATGTTAAGGAGATCATTGGGAATAAGAGGAAAAAAACAATTTTTCAAAAAGACCTTATAGTTTTTGAGAAAATCGATTTTAAAGTTTTGAAGGAAAAAAGTATACTTTTAAATGCGGTAAATGTCACTTTTAGTACCTAACGGTAGCGTAATTTTACATGTATCAAAAGAAAGAGCAATACATTCCCTGACGGGGTTTCCAGGGGGTCCATACGCAGCCGCAGCGCTTTGGCCAGGGATCGCTATACAGCCGCAATATGGCTGTATGAAGATCCCTGGCATTTTTTCCCTATTTTCCCAATTTTTTTTTATGTTTAGAGTGTGGGAATTTTTTTTTTTTTTAAATTATGTGGGGTCCCCCCCTCCTGAAACTTTTTAACCCCTTGTCTCCCATGCAGGCTGGGGTAGCCAGAAATTGGGGCTTCAAACCCTGACTATACCAGCTGCAAAAAAGGTCCCTTAAAGGGAAGGTTCAGGGAGGGTGGGTAAAAAATAAAAATCAATTTCCACTTACCTGGGGCTTCCTCCAGCCCGTGGCAGGCAGGAGGTGCCCTCGCCGCCGCTCCGCAGGCTCCCGGTGGTCTCCGGTGGCCGACCCGACCTGGCCAGGCCGGGACCTCTGGCTTCCGTGGTAACCTCTCTTCCGCTGAAAAGCAGGCCCTCTCCTCCCTTAGAGCAAATGCACGTATTATCATTAGAAATGCAGATAAGGGAGGTGCAGTGGTCGTGCTGGATACCGAGGTATACCGTCTTGAGGCTCTGAGACAGCTCCAGGATTTGGTCACCTATTCTCCTTTGAGATGCGACCCTACTCTGGAGTTTAACCGACAGTTGCTTGCACTTTTGTCCCTGGGCGAAAGTCTTGGGGTACTCTCTAAACGATTGGCAGATTATCTCGCTGTTTCCTCGCCTGTTGTTCCGGTGTTCCATCATCTACCCAAGATCCACAAACAGGGTTTTCCCCCAGAGGGCAGGCCAATTGTGGCCGGCATTGGCTCTCTGGGGGAGCGCCTGGGGAATTGGGTGGATGAACACCTACAGCCACTAGTGCGACGCTTGCCTGGTTATATCCGGGATACCAAGCATGTGCTCAGCAGCTTACAGCATTTCCAATGGCATGACCATTACAGTTGGATTGCCATTGATGTCAAATCACTGTATTCGTGCATTCCACATGTCTTGGCCTTGGATGCCCTTGATTATCATATGGCGAGATACTCTGCTTTTTCTTCGGACCTCCAATTTTTTGTCGGGCGTGCCGTCCATTATCTACTTACCCACAATTATTTTCTTTTTGAATCCGATTTTTATTTACAACGCTGCGGAGCATCAATGGGAGCAAAGTTTTCTCCCTCACTAGCTAACTTATATATGGGCTGGTGGGAGGAGCTCCATTTGTTTAGCGATTCTAATGCATTTTCGGGTCATATTATGTGGTATGGCAGATACATAGATGACCTGCTGGTCGTCTGGGACGGCACGCACGAGGAGGCACTACAATTTGTTGATCTTTTGAATGCCAACCCCTTAAACTTAGTGTTCACCTCCCAGTGGACCCCCTCTGAGATCAATTTTCTTGATCTCACATTGAGGGGTGACCCCTCGTCCGCCTCTGTGGTTTCCAGCACTTACCGCAAGCCCTGCAGCGGCAACTCCACCCTGAGGGCCAACAGCTGCCACCCGGCTCATACCATTCGTGCGGTTCCTGTGGGTGAGTCAATTCGGGTGCGTCGCAACTGTTCTGACAGCCTGGCCCTCGGTTCGGAGTTGGATGCTGTGGGTTCTCGTCTTGCCGAGCGTGGTTATCCGAGCTGGATGATCGAGAGAGGGAGGAGGCAAGCCCTAATGAAAACTAGAGAAGATCTATTAACTTCCAGTCCCAGTCACACATCGTCGCGAGTTAGTACTGACATGACTTTTGTGACCACCTACAGTCAGGAATTTAAACAAATTACACAGATAGTGAGGAAGTCTTTGCCAGAGCTACAAGCGGATGAGACCCTTAATCAGATCATCAAACAGGGAGTCAGATTCGCGAGTAGAAAGGCTCCCACACTTGGGAGCATCCTATCACCCAGCCTTTTTTCCTCTAGCGCGCAACGGCCGTGCTGGTTGACTACTCTTGGGTCCTATAAATGTAATTTTTCTACTTGCCAATACTGCACTGTACACAAGTCCACCCGTTCTGTCACTGCGTTTTCCAATGGCAGAACCTTTCCCATAAAACAATATATTAATTGTGACACGAGGTACACGATCTATTTAATTTCGTGTTCCCTATGTCACGTCCAATATGTAGGGTGCACTACTAGGCACCTTAGGCAACGTATAGCAGAACATTATAGGGGAGCTGGTTGGTTAACCTTGGAGGTGTCAAATGTAGCGAAGCATTTTAGAATGGCCCATTCAGGAAATATGTCCTCTTTTTCATTTCAAGGTATCGAGCGTGTCCTGAGACCTCCGAGAGGGGGAGACGTTTATAAACGTCTCCTTACCCGTGAGGCATACTGGATTTTCCAGTTAGGGACACGCTCGCCAGAAGGGCTCAATGCTAAATGGGATCTCAATACAGTCACTTAATGCGACTGACTATTTACTGGTTTTTGTCCTTGCCATTCACCATTGTGTGGGTATGTGATCCAACTTTGTAGCAAATAATTTTTGATTTGTCTGCAGATTTTGGATCACATTTATTGCTGCGTTCTGTACTGTTAGAGTGAATATTATCATATGTACTTACAATTTTATTTCAAGTATGTTTTTATCTGTCAGATCACACTCATTTGAGGGATATTTCACTTGTGTTTTTTATGCACATTTTTTATGTACTTTTCTTTGTGGGTGGAGCCTATTAGGCATGTGACTTCGGGTGTAACCTCACTCTATTTAGGAGTCATTTTCTCCTGCCTACGCCTATGCTATGATTAAGGGCGTGTAACGCCCGAAACATGTCAGCATGTGGTGCTGGGTTAGCCTGTCGTGTTTTATGATCCAATAAAGATTTACAGTTTCTACCGACATCGTGCGGATTCCACTTTTTACACAGTCTTGGATCCGAGGTTTTGGCAGCCTGCTATCCTGCACTGTCGGCAGACGGAGGTTTTGAGCGGAGTTCCACCTTTCTCGTGCCCTCGCCGCCGCTCCGCAGGCTCCCGGTGGTCTCCGGTGGCCGACCCGACCTGGCCAGGCCGGCTGCCAGGTCGGGCTCTTCTGCGCTCCAAGGCCAGGTCGGGTCGGCCACCGGAGACCACCGGGAGCCTGCGGAGCGGCGGCGAGGGCACCTCCTGCCTGCCACGGGCTGAAGGAAGCCCCAGGTAAGTGGAAATTGATTTTTATTTTTTACCCACCCTCCCTGAACCTTCCCTTTAATGCCAATTTTTGCTCCGGGGTATCTGTTGGGGGGGCCCCCCAGGTTTATTTTGCCCTGGGGCCACATTGTTGCTTAAACCGGCCCTGCCTAGAAGTCATTTGTGTCTCTCACCGCAGCTCTGGCCTTCTCCTGGGTCCCGCTGGTAGCCTCTGAAGGATCGGCGACCCAGCCGCATCACCGTTTTTTTGCCCATGCAGACCCGATGGGTCGGCAATACTTCAGCCGGACTGGGTAGCAGACCGGAGCTGCGGCGAGGGACACAAATTACTTCTAGGGGATGGAAGAGGCCCCAGGTAAGTAGAGATAGATTTATTTTTGCACCTTGCAACTCCTCTAAAGGAAATCTATAAGAATAAAAATTCCCCTGGGGGGGGGGGGTACTTACCTCAGGAGGGGGAAGCCTCTTGATCCAAATAAGCCTTCCCCATTCCTCTCCCCCCTCGGGATCCAGTGCTTGCAGCCCCCAAACACCAAGGGCGGCAATATTTACAGCCAGCAGGCGCAGTATCAGCTTTCTGATCTGATTGAGGCTGAAATAGCCGAGCCTGATCGAGTCCCCTCTACTGCGCAGGCGGCTAGCACTTGGGCAGTAGAAAAGACCAGATCAAGCTCAGCTACTTCCACCTGAGCTGATCGGAAAACTGATACTGCACCTGCGCAGGAGCGCAGATTGTAAATATTGCAGCTTGCTAACGTGCCTGCGCACAGCTTGTCAGGGTATTTTCGGGGGAGCCAGCGCTGGAACCCCGAGGCTCAAGAGGATGGGGAAAGCCTCATTAGAATCCTGAAGTTTCTCCCTCCATAGTAGCTTCCCCCTCCTCTGAGTTGTAGCAACTAGGAGGGAGATGTAATTCAGGGTCCGGTAACCGCTGGAGCCCTGAATCACCCTTACGTATTACATTACTGCTATGGGGCGCCTGCTTCGGCCCTGTGGCCCACTCTATGTACAAACCTCCCTTGGGAGGAGGTTTGTGTTATATATTTTGTCAAAAAGGTTTTCAGATCCTTTTAAATGAGAGTGTAGGTTATTAAGAGTAGAGTACTATGTACTACCTACTGGAGAGTCTTCCTCCAGCCCCTGGCAGCCGCTATGTCCCTCGCTGCAGCTCCGCTGGCCCCTGTTCCCCAACGGTGCGCAGGACGACCTCCCGGTCATCCTCTACTTCGACCTCCCGGTCGTCCTCTACTGAGACCTCCGTGAGTGCGTATTGCGCCCGTGCACTAAGTTCTGGACCACGTGGAGGTGATTGACAGCGGCGCTTGTGCAGTAGAGGACACATGGCGAGGCACTGTCGGGGACTGAGAGCCAGCAGCAGAGAGCGGTGCTGCGGCTAGGGACATAGCGGCTGCCAGCGGCTGGAGGAAGCCCCGGGTAAGTAGTACTCTGGGTAGCATTAGTTGCTTGACGACTCCTATAAGATACATACACACATGCGATAACTGTTCGCTGATAACGACCATTTCAGCAGACAATCGAATGAGTGTACAAAGGCCCACCCCTCGCTCGATCCTCCTCAGGTGTCCTGATCTCAATGTTATTTCCGCTCCTTTGTGTGCGCCGTTTGTCGTCCCTCGGCCCTCCCCCCCATACATAGCAACAAAATGCATCGCTAGCCTGAAGGCAAGCGGTGCGGTCCTCACGTTTGTCATTAGAGGAATTATTTCCCGATCCACTGTGGGTGACAATTATCATGTGTATACTTAGCTTAAGGGTGCGTTCACGCATTCAGTTTTGATTGCCCAATTTTCCCGTCTTCATGTAGTATGAGGGCTAGAAGACTTTGAACTGCGAACAGATTTTGTAGGTATTCTCTCATACTGTTTTAGACCTGAGACACAATGGGCTCTATTCTCAATCACACATGTGGTAAGAGATTTTTTACCGCTATATTACCGCATGTGATAAATTCCGCATTTTTTCCACATTCACTAAAAATGTTCCGCATATTTCCCGCATGCGGGAACAATGCGTAAAAAATTTTGGGAAACGTGCGTAATTACATAGTAAACATGCGGAAACCATGCGGAAAAAAAGTTGCAAAAAAAAAAATTAAAGTTCAGCAAACACAGCACTCAAGGCTGCAGACTCCATTTAAGTCAATGGGAAGCGAAATATATCACCAAGTACTAGTAGGTGATAAAAATTTGGTAGTTAAGTCAGAAATAAGGCGCCCCTTTTTTTGTGAATTTTGATTTTCTTTGCAGAAACTACCGACTTTTGCGGACTTTTACCGCATTTTTTATGCATGCGGGTAATTAATGCGTAAAATTTTACGCATGCGGTAAATTTCATGCGTAAACATTTGTGGTCAAGATGGTTTTTTTTCAGTCGGGAATTTACCGCAAGTGCATTTCAGCATGCGGAAAATCATTGAGAATAGAGCCCAATGTGAGCGTTTTTCTGATCATCAGCGCAAGTCCCATTGACTTGCATTAAAATCATGGTAAAATCGCTGTGATTTTAACCACTTAACGACCGCCTAACGCCGATAGGTCTCCGTGAACAGCCGGAGAGCAGCGCCGTGACGTAGATCGGCGATCCCCGGCCTCTGATTGGCCGGGGATCGCCGGCATATGATAGGCTGAAGCCTATCCTTCAATGCGCAGGACGGAAATCCGTCCTGCGCAGCCCATGGAGGGAGAGGGAGGTAAGGGGAAGGAGGGAGCTCCGAAAATGCTTTGAAGAGCCCCCCCCCCTGCAGATCACAAACAGCCGGCGGCGATCAGACCCCCCCCAGCAGGACATCCCCCTAGTGGGGAAAAAAGGGGGGAAGTCTGATCGCCAAGGCTCAATCCTGATCGGTGCTGCGGGTTTGAGAGCCCACGCAGCACCGATCACTGCAGAAAGCCCTGGTCCTTAAGTGGTTAAAGGGAACCTAAACTGCGAAGGATATGGATTTTTCCTTTTAAAATAATACCAGTTGCCTGACTCTCCTGCTAATCCTGTGTCTAATACTTTTAGCTACAGCCCCTCAACAAGCATGCAGATCAGGTGCTTTGACTGAAGTCAGACTGGATTAGCTGCATGCTTGTTTCAGGTGTGTGATTCAGCCACTACTGCAGCCAAAGAGATCAGCAGGACTGCCAGGCAACTGGTATTGTTTAAAAGGAAGTATCCATATCCCTCTCAGTTAAGGTTCCCTTTAATGCAAGTTAGGTTGGTGTACACCAAGAGCACTTCTGAGCGCTTTCAAAAGGGGTTGGCTAATGTATTAGAATGGGATGGAACACATCAGAGCAATGTGCTTTTTTTCCCAAACGCAGGTCCTGCAGCATTTCTGCTGATTTCTGAGGCGATTCAGCCTCAAAGTTAAAGGGAACCTGAACTGAGTAAAATTATTTAAAATAAACACATGACGTAGCTGCAAATGAACATTACATACTTACCTCACCATCAGTTCCTCTCAGAAGCTCACCATTTTCTTCTTACAGTGATCCCTTCCAGTTCTGACAAGATTTTGTCAGAACTGAAATATACCAGTTGCTGTCAGTTATATATCAGCAGCTGTCAGTTACAACTGAATGTGCAAGGTAATGTCCATGTTTCCCTATAGCTCAAGTGGGCGATATAACAGTTCAACAGTATGCTGACCAGGAAGCTGTTATGGGGTAATGGCCATTTTCAAAATGTCAGACCGAGAATTCCATTGATCACAGTGGGCAAACAGAACACAGGAAAGGAGAAAGAGATTGATGAGTAGACTACACAGGAGGTAAATATGACCTGTGTATGTTTATTTTTACATTTTATTTTCAGTTCAGGTTCTCTTTAAAGAGTAACTGTCAGGCTGCAGAAGCTAATTTAAACCTCTATTCTCCTGTGTTAAACAGTTTAGAAGGAAGCTCAAAAGCCATTAGTGAAGATAAACATTTCAGTTACCTTTGATGTGTGCTTATCTTAAAGTCTGTTATAGACCCATAAAGACGCAAGCCGCAGCTAAACTGCAAAGCATTCTGGGGCCCTCCCCTCGGCTGCTAATGAGACGGTACAGGAGCTTCTAATCAGTCCAGCGCGAAGCACTGATAAATCTCGGGCAGACTACACTGCAGGAGTCAGCTATTGTTCCTAGCCACATGGCTCATTAATATTCACTGCACACCGTGTTGTTCAAGAACGAGCTTATCTGTGATCAGAAGCAGGCAGGACATGACGACACATTTGGCTTCACAAACATGGAGCCTGCCATGAGCTGTCAGGAGCATCTATCTCTGCATATACTATATACAAAATCTGTGAAATCCAAACGTGGACAGTGAAATGCATATGTAATGTAAGTACAGCCAATCTTTAGCTACTGATATATGTGTTTATTTTCTCTGAGACCCTATACCTAACAGCTCCTCTTTAATCATAGTAAAGTAGAAAATCGCTCTGAAAAACGCTAGATCGGAGCGATTTTCCAAGCGTTTTTGTGACAAAACCAGTACACTAGCAGCTGTACTGTACATGAAAAAAATGCTCAAAAAAAACGCTAGGTATAAATAGAAAATTGCTAGGCACATGCCTAGAATCGCCTTGAAAAATCACTTCAACAAGAGCTGTGCGTTTGCGATTTTTGGTGTGCACTGGCCCTTAATGGGAGTGTTTTTTTTTTAAACGCTCAGACAGTGCTGATGGTTAGAAAAGCACTCACAGTGTGTCTCAGTGGTAAAAGTGGGCTCAGTCATGTGTAAGGCTCTATGAATAGAATAGTTTCATGTTGTGTTTCCTTCCAGTACTTTGTTTGGATTCACAGTAAATAAACAGTTTTTTGTTTTGTTTGTTTTACAAATTATTAGTACACAGCACTGTGATTGAATGCTAAGTGAAAGCTTTAGGTGCCACTTATTTACCTGGGGCTTCTTCACACCAAGAGCGCTTCTGAGTGATTTTTAAAACCAGGGCTGTGGAGTCGGAGTCGGGGCAATTTTGGGTGCCTGGAGTCGGAGTCGGGAAAAAATGCACCGAATCCGACTCCTAATGAATTTGTAACTGTAATTAAAATAGAAAATATGATAAAATGTTCTATTTCTCAGATAACAGTCATTAAAAATAATTTATACATACAGTAATAGCTGTGCTCAGTCCACAAAAATGAAATAAACCAAGCAAAATTAGTTATTTATGCTGCTTCAATAATGCAGTCCCCGTATTTTTAAAGTCAGATATACATATCTGATTGTGACTGTATATATGATGTGTACACAGGAATCTCTTATATATACTAAATAACATCTATGCTGTAAGAATAAAGCCTGATGTGTAGCCGTGTCACTAATAGATATGGTCAATGAGAGGAAAATAATTCTGCGTTGATTCTGCTCATGAAATCAAATAATTTGATATGTTGTTAAAATTTGGTTTGGTGACTACAAATTAAAGGGTACCTGAGACGGATGAAAAGAAAAGTGTTATACATACCTGGGGCTTCCTCCAGCCCCCTTCAGGCTAATCAGTCCCTCGCTGTCCTCCTCCGCCACCTGGATCTTCTGCTATAAGTCATGGCAATTCAGCCAGTCAGCGCAGTCTGGCCGCATGCCGTTTCCACAGCCAGGAGCATTCTGCACCTGGGCAATAGTGCTGCGCAGGTGTAGTACGCTCCCGGCGGCGGAGTGTGTGCATGCGCACTACGCGCGACTGGCTCAAGTACCTGGACTCATAGCAGAAGATCCAGGTGGCGGAGGAAGACAGCGAGGGACTGATTAGCCTGAAGGGGGCTGGAGGAAGCCCCAGATATGTATAAAACTTGAATTTCATCTGTCTCAGGTTTACTTTGTTACACAGTAGTACTATACTCTACATATGCACTCCCCACAGAGCTGCAGGGAATCCACTGAGAATGTTGTGCACATTGAACACAGAGGTGTTGTCTGTCACCCATAAACCTTGTTCAAATTGTGCATGAAGAATGTGTGTAATAGAGGAAGAATCTACTCATTCCCCTGCAGAATATCTGCACATCATTCTTACATGTACCCACAGTTACATTGCCTAGGGCCTGATCCATGTTCAGATTGTGCATGAAGAACGTGTAATAGAGGAAGAATCTCCTTATTCCCCTGCAGAGTACCTGCACATCATTCTTACATGTACCCACAGTGACATTGCCTAGGGCCTGATAGATGTTCTTTGTTCCGGTCTGTACCTTCTACAAGTACTCTTACTTACCAAGGACTAGTTTTAGTGTATGGCCTCAATTCACTAAGATCATGCTGGAGATAATAAGGCAAGAGAAAACTTACCTCCACTAGTAAGAGAGTTATCTTATCTCTTCATTCCTTACGTTACCTCCTCTGTAGTTAATTTACCTCCTCTGTAGTTATTTTCACATGCAGTTAATGAACAGCCTGTCTTTAACTCTGGAGTTATTTTGAGGATTAAAGTGTTAACTTAAAGACAGAAGAGTTAACTTTAGGTTTGCCTGAGGTAAAATGTTTCCTGAATACTACATGCCTTATCCACCATGGTAACAACTCTAGAAGAGTTATTAAAGACAGGAGATAAGCTTAGTGAATTGAGGCCTATGACTAAAGGGAATAAATATAGTAGTCTACAATATCCTTCTCACTTCAGTTGTCTTGTAAAATTCCTAAACGTTGGCAATTAAGAGACGGATTTCACGTTACGTACTGTTAATCAACAAAATTGTAATATGCAAATTAGAGGAGTCTGAGTTGGAGTCGGTGGAATCCTAAACTGAGGAGTCGGAGTCGGTGGATTTTTGGACCGACTCCACAGCCCTGTTTAAAACGCTTGCGCTTCACAAAGTGCTTGGCTAATGTGTTTGAATGGGATGGAGCACACCAGAGCGATGTGCTTTTTTTCCCAAACGCAAACATTTTTTGCAGCATTTTTGCTGATTTCTGAGGTAATCCAGCCTCAGTGTTAAGTAAAAATGCTACACCAAAACGCTACAAAAATCGCTAGGCATGCTTAAAAAAATCGCTGGGCATATGCCTAGAATCACCTTAAAATCACTTCAAAAACCGCTAAGCGTTTGCTTTTACACAAGCGCTTTTTAGTGTTCACTGGCCCTCAGCCAAACTCAGGATTACCACTAAAAGCATTTTTTTGTTACACACATGCGACTACTGTTGCCCATCAGGGATTGAAAAATGATCCCATCAGGTGACAAATCGAGGAGGGGGGGGTTGACTTTTGCGATTAGAGATGGCCCGAACGGGTAAACCGCGAACTTTTTCACTCGAACTTCAGTCGTGAACGTGAACTTTAAATCAACTTTGACCCTGTACATCACAGTCAGCAGACACATTGTAGCCAATCAGGCTACACTCCCTCCTGGAGCCACTCCTCCCCCCCCCCCCTTATATAAGGCAGGCAGCATCTTGTGCCTGCAGTAATTAGAGAAGGGAGAGCTTCTGCAGACTCACGTAGGGAAAGCTTATTTAGGCTCTTGTAGGCTTGTTAGCTTGCTCCTTGCTGATTCTTATTGCTAAAAAAGCACCCCTCAACAGCTCTTTTGAGAGCTAATCTTGTTCTTGTGATCTATTTTTTTTTTTGTGTGTGTGTGGCCCACTTGCATTATATAAAGCCCTGTCAGTCAGTCGCAGCTGGCCTTGGTAATTCCTACTGTGCCACTGCCAGGCCCAGCACATTCAGTGACTATCTGTGTGTGTGACAGGCAGCTGCACATTTGTAATCCCAATCACTGTACCTGTTCACTGTTCAGAGCACCTACCTATCTATACCGACGTGAGCGCATGCATAGTTAATACCACCAGTATTCACGGTTCACAGTACCTGTGTGTCTGTGTGACAGGTGCACATTTGTAATACCCAGCAGCACTGCATATACCTACCTGTTGTTCAGTGCACCCACCTACCTGAGCGCACACAGTGTGATATACCACTCTGTGCATACCTGTTAACTGCACATGTGTGACTGCACATTGTATTAGTCAAGTCAGTGCATACCTTTCACTTCATCCCCCCCCCCCCCCCCCCCCCCGATATGGACAAAACAGGTAGAGGCGGAGGCAGACCCAGAGGAAGGCCACCCGGCAGGTCTGTTCAAGGTCGTGCTGATGTGATTTTGTGCGGCCCTGGACCAAAGTACAGTGCTCAGAGGAATTGACGTCCCATCAACTCCCAAGATTGTCAGGATGTGGTTGACTATTTAACATAGAACACCTCATCTTCCGCAGCCACCAGCACTACTACAAGCACCACATCCGCTGCATTTGACACTTTGCAGGAGTTATTTGGTGGGGAATTAACTGATTCACAGCCACGACTGTTGCAACAAGATGAAGGTGTTAAGCAAGTTACACCACCTCATATGTCTGAGTTAGGCGACACTATGGACGTAACGTGTGAGGAGGAGGATGATGAAGTACCTGCTATTGGTGCAGTTTATGAGGCGTCTGAGGCAAGCGAAGCTGGGGAGGATGATTATGATGATACGGATGCCACGTGGGTTACCAATAGAGGAGATGAACAGCTGGTGGCAGTGTCTGGCGCCATGTATCGCCACCTATGGACAGCCAGCCAATGTGAGTTGCTGACGCCACCATAGTGCCATCACCCCAGGGGGGCTCAGCGGTTTGGAATTTTTTTAGTGTGTCTGCCTCAGATCAGAGTAATGCCATCTGTTCTCTCTGCCTCCAAAAATTGAGCCGTGGAAAGGCCGACACTCACGTAGGGACAACTGCCTTACGAAGGCACATGGAGAAAAGGCACAAACTGCAATGGGAAGAGCACCAGAGGAAAAGCAGCACACAAAAGAAAAGCCACCCACCTTCTCCTCTTCCTCCTTCAGGTACATCATCTTCAGCCTCTTTCTCCCTTGCACCTTCACAATCACAGCCACCCTCCACTCTGCCTCTCACCTTGAGCGGTTCCTGCTCCTCTGCCCACAGCAGCAGTCAGGTGTCCGTGAGGGAAATCTTTGAGCGGAAGAAGCCAATTTGTGCCAGTCACCCCCTTGCCCGGCGCCTAATAGCTGGCTTGGCGGAACTGTTAGCTCGCCAGCTGTTACCATACCAGCTGGTGGACTCTGAGGCCTTCCGTAAATTTGTGGCCATTGGGACACCGCAGTGGAAGATGCCAGGCCGCAATTATTTCTCTAAAAAGGCAATACACAAACTGTACCTTGAAGTTGGGAGGCAAGTGGTGTCATCTCTGGCACACAGCGTTGGGTCAAGGGTCCATCTGACCATGGTTGTCTGGTCTGCCAAGCACGGTCAGGGCAGGTACATTACTTACACAGTCCATTGGGTCAACCTGGTGACCGCTGACAAGCAGCGAGTACGTGGCTGTGCAGCGGACCTACCTGTGACACCTCCACGGCTTGCAAGCAGGCCTCCTGCCACCTCATCTCCTCCTGCTACATCCTCTTCGCTGTAATCATCCTCCTCCTCCTTGGCTGAGTGGCAGTTCAACTCTACTGGTGCTGCGGGGGCTTGGTGGAGACCAAATTCGATCAGCTGGGCAGTCATTGTTGTTCTGTCATCGAGCTACCTCAACGCAGCGACCATATGGGCTGGAAAGCCGCCATCATCTGCACTCTTGTCATGGTGCGCACCAGTCCAGCACGGCCGTCACTACACAAACAGCTGTTTGCGGTGTGTTACACAGTGAGTTTGGTGTGTCAGTGTGAAGCAGAACTCTAATTACACTCCCTGATTGACGTATACACATGCAAGATGTTTTAAAGCACTTTAGGCCTCCAATTTAGCAATGCAATGTGATTTCTGCTCTTAAAACGCTGCTGTGCATCAAATCCAGATTTTTCCCTGGGACTTTTGGCGTGTGTCCCACTCCTCCATGTCCCACTCCAGGTGTTAGAACCCTTGAAACAGCTTTTCCATCACTTTTGTGGCCAGCATAAATGTTTCTAGTTTTCAAAGTTCGCCTCCCCATTGAAGTCTATTGCGGTTTGCAAAAGTTTGCGCAAACTGAAAATCGGGGGTTCGAGTCACCTCTTTTTGCGATATTGAACAGATGCTTCACTAGCAATAGATTCTGTAACTAGGGAGGAAAACAATTGGCACACAACGGAATGTGTGAGGGAGTGCAAATAACGTTATGATAAGGCATTGTTAAGGATCCAACATGTCCTAAAGCGACATCGGCCTTATGCTGTGTTTCCACTTGTGCTGGATCATGTGCGGCCAGCAGGAGAGGACAGTGTAGTGTCCATTCTGATGATCCGCTGTGGTCCGGCTGTAGCTCGGGGAAGATGCATTACCCCCATAGGCTATATGGGGGAATGCACAGTGGCGTAGTAATGGGGGTGCAGAGGATGCGACCACACTGGGGCCCCTGGACAAGAAGGGTCCATTAGGGGCCCTCCTTAATTCATCTTATTACCTTTGAATTGGTGTTATATGCTGGTAATGAACACCTCTATATGTGCATTGCATAGTAGTAATCCTTAAAGGACAAAAGAGGTGACATGATAAGATAGACATGGGTATGTACAGTGCCTAGCACACAAATAACAATGCTGTTCCTTTTTTTTTTTCTTGCTCTGCCTGAAAGAGTTAAACATCAGGTATGTAAGTGGCAGTTCCTTTCTGAGTCATACTTATGCTGGGTACACACGGTGCGTTCCCACACTCGATGCCCCGCTCAATTATTTCTGAGCATTTCCAACCGCGTTTCGATGATTGTCAGGTTGATTCTCATGTAAAGTATGCCAAATCGACCTAACAATTCATCAAAACGCGAATTGGACATATCGGAAATAATCGAGCGGACGGGAATCGAGCAGGGAATCGAGTGCGGGAACGCACCATGTGTACCCAGCATAAATAAGACTAGGAGATTAAAAGGGTCAATAGTTCATAGATTTTAGCTCTGGCATACTTCCATGAATGTGTCATTGAGAAAAAACAATAAAACAGTAAAAACTTAAAAAGTAGATACAATTGTTTATTTCATTCGTTTATTTTCACCTCAGGTGTTCTTTTACAAACGGTTTCCTTACTCTAAATCATACATGTCAAACTCCAACCAAATCTGGCCCTCGGAGCCATTAAATTTGGCCCCCAAGTGGTTTCCCCACTTTGCATTATGTTTGGCCCACTCTAGATCACCAGGGAAGCCATTTGGGGGAGGTAGGGGGAAAGCACTAAACACTAGGGAACCATATAGAGGAGGGAGGGAGGACCAATAGACACCAGGGAACCATCTAGGGAAGGGAGAAGGACCACTAGATACCAGGGAACTGTATAGGGGTTGGAGGGGAGCCATTAGACACCAGTGTTTATAAGGGAGGAAGGTGGCTAGTAGACATTGATGTTGGCCCGCGACTAGGTTCCAGTGTTCAATTTCGGCCCACTTAGTATTTGAGTTTAACACCCCTGCTCTAAATACACCTCTCTGACTCTGCAGCTCTCCTTGGTAGGATTTGGGGCTTCATATCAATAGTGCTTGAGGCCCCATGTAAAACTCACACTGAGGCCCCCAGCTCTTTCGTCTATGTCACTGGGAACAGGTACGCTTGTCCAGGATTATCGTGAGCTGCACATAGATCCATTGCAGAGTGATAAGTGTGAACAGCTTCTATTTATAAAATAGGAACTGTTCACCGTCTGTTTAGCGATGAGCTGAGAATGGACAAAAAATGATTTTTGTCTGTTAAAGGGAATGTCAAAGCAAAATTAAAAAATGAGTTTCACTTACCTGGGGCTTCTACCAGCCCCATGCAGCTATCCTGTTCCCTCGTAGTCACTCACTGCTGCTCCAGTCCCCCGCTGGCAGCTTGCCGACCTCGGAGGTCGGCGGGACGCATTGCGTACATTTTTACGCATTCCCGCTAGTGCAGGAACATTAACACATACATTTTTACGCGTTACTGGGTCAATGCGTACATTTTTACGCATTGAACCAGTAATGCGTAAAAATGTATGTGTTAATGTTCCTGCACTAGCGGGAATGCGTAAAAATGTACGCAATGCGTCCCGCCGACCTCCGAGGTCGGCAAGCTGCCAGCGGGGGACTGGAGCAGCAGTGAGTGACTACGAGGGCACAGGATGGCTGCATGAGGCTGGTAGAAGCCCCAGGTAAGTGAAACTCATTTTTTTATTTTGCTTGGACATTCCCTTTAAAGGACAACTGTAGTGAGAGGCATATGGAGGCTGTCATATTGATTTCCTTTTAAACAATACCAGTTGCCTGGCAGCCCTGCTGCTCTATCTGGCTGCAGTGGTGTCTGAATCACACCAGAAACAACCATGCAGCTAATCTTGTCAGATCTGACAATGCCAAAAACACCTGATCTGCTGCATGCTTGTTCAGGGTCTATGGCTAGAAGTATTGGAGGCAGAGGATCAGCAGGACTGCCAGGCAACTGGTATTGCTTAAAAGAAAATAAATATGGTAGCCTTCATATACTTCTCACTACAGTTGTCTGTTAAGTAAGAACGCAGCCTTATGCTGTCCACAAAAGGTAAATGATTGTCGGCCGAAGCAGTCGTTACTGGCCAACTTTTATCTAATGTGCGTATTTACCTAATTAAATTGAGGGCTTATTCACAATGGGACGTTGCGTAGCTGCGTTATAAAGTCTTATAGCACAGCTTACCGCACTGCAATAATAATCCTATGGGATGTTCACAGAGCGACGTTAGCGTCGAATTGTAACGTGTGGTGTTATGGTAACTTCTAAACGCACATGTTATCAGGTACAGGGAAGCATACTTTTCATAGCCTGTACCTACTGTATGTCATGGTAATGCAGTGTTAATGTGCGTTACCACTTTTTTTATGTTGCGTTGTAAGGCTGCATATGGCTCTATTCACAATAATTAATGCACTTGCGCATTATTTACCTGCATGCGTAAAAAGTGCGTTAAAAGTCTGCAAAAGTCGGTAATTCCCGCAAAAAAAATCGTAATTCACAAACAAAAAGGGGTGCATTATTTCTGACTTAACTACCGATTTTTTTTTTTATCACTTACTAGTACTTGGTGATATATTTTTCGCTTCCCATTGACTTAGGCCTGGGGCACACCAAAACTGCTAGCAGATCCACAAAACGCTAGCGGTTTTAGGTGCGGATGACAGAGTGTAGTCCCAGTGCACACCGGGCGGATCTTGATGCGATCCGCCGGCCGCATCCGCCTGGCTAATATATCTCTATGGGCTGGTGCACACCGGCGGTTTGAGGTTTTAAGCAAACCGCAAACGTGCAGCAAGAGGCACATTTGCGGTTTGCTAAAAACCTCAAACCGCCGGTGTGCACCATCCCATAGAGATACATTAGCCACGCGGATTTTCAGACGGATCCGCCCGGTGTGCACTGGGCTTTAGATGTAGTCTGGAGCCTTTTGCGCAGTGTTTGCTGGACTTCAATGTTTTTTTTACCTTTTTTTATGCCATTTTTTATGCACGGTTACTATGTAATTACGCATGTTTCCCCAATTTTTTTTTATGCCTTGTTCCCGCATGCGGGAACTTTTAGTGAATGTGGAAAAAATGCGGAAATGATCACTGGCGGTAATACAGCGGTCAAAAATCTGTTACCGCATGTGTGATTGTGAATAGAGCCCAAACTGGGTTCTTTTCCACTTGCATTCGCTAGCGTTAGCACTAAACACTAGCGATTCAGCAAAATCCTTTTTTTTTCACGGCAATAACGTTTGCAATTTTGCTATGCACTGCAGGGCATAGCAAAATCGCGGCATACACTCCGCCGCGCGATCGCTTGTGTGTAAAAAATGAATCGCGATAGTGGAAATAACCTACCGCGATTCCTATGTTATTTAGCAAATCCTAGCGATTTTAAAATTGCTAGTGATTTGCACTTTTGCGATTCAGCAAATGCAATCGCGTTAGTGTAAAAGGGCCCTATATCGGTCGCTTCACAACGCAACTTCTCACTAATGGCTCCTCTACAGGCAGCGGTAAAAGGCTAAAATGCTGCGTTTTGGATGCAGACATTTTAACGCCAACACATTACTATCAATTGTAAAGAGAAACACCGCGGTCAGCCCTAAAAAGGCTCCTGGGAGCTCCAAAACGCGGCGTTAGATGTAAAAGGTAAAAGGACGCCACGTTAAAAACGCCGAAAAAGCCCTCTAGTGTGAAAGGGCCCTGATGAATAAAGCCAGACACTTCACTTCCATTCAAGCAAGCTGCAGTAGCCACACTCAGGTTAGAGGGAATGCCACATTCTCCCATTCCTACACTAAAGCCATTAAAAGAAAAAAAAAAGGTCTGAAACGGAATTAAAACTCGCTACAGTGTTGCAGAAGTCCCCCTTGTGTAAATCCTTTAACCAGGAAATGATACTGCAAATGATAGGCTTCCCTGCAGCAATCAGGGGAATAATTACAGCCTTCCTTCCATTCCACACAAGCCAAACAGCTGAAAAACCGGCGGCTGCGCAACTCTCGCGAGGCCACCTTTACTCCTGCGACGCTGACGCCACCCACCAATCAGCGGCCGCGATGAATACAAAAGGCTCCTCCGAGCGGCCAATCGCGGCCGGGGTTATTGAGGCGTGCGCCATTCCGGCTCTATAAAGGAAGCCACGAGTTGGCATTGTCGGCAGAGTCCATTTTGAAGGAATCCAGCGGGCTGCAGGGGTGTGTGAGGACACGGGGGGCTGGCGGGTGGTGCATTATAACGCGGCTGCGGTAGATTGCGAGGCGCGGTGGAGCGCAGCGTAACGTGCTGCGTAGTTCGGGCTTTGTGCATAGCACGCAGCGGCGGAGGGATCGTCGCGCGGGTTTAACCCTTTGTGTCCGGCGGCGGGGGTGTGTGGTTATTGCGGCCTTCCCGTCTTATATTCTTATGTGTGTTTTTTCCTCCACAGCGATCCGATCTGATCTCTTCCTTCTAACATGTCTGACACCGAGCAGCAGTACATGGAGACCTCGGAGAACGGCCACGAGGCTGCGGACGGCGAGGCCGCCGAGGTGAAGACGGAGGAGGAGGGCGGCCAGAACGGCTCGGAAGGCGATCAGACCGATGCCAGTAAAGCGGAGGACGACGCAGGGGGCGCAGCTGACGTTTCTGTAGCGAAAGGAGTGTAAGTTGCGGCACAAAACCAAAATTCTAATCGTTGTGATGTTTGGTCTGTCTGTGGCCCGTGCATGGATCGCTTTGTTCTATGGTGGGCTTTTGTTGGCGCCATCTGGTGCGGGAGGAATGGCCCAGGCCTTGCTACTACCCCCTCCCCCACAGCAGTATCCTCCATCTAAGCACCTACTGCAGATCTCCTCCTTCCTATCCCCATGGCTGATGCTCTGAGCTGCCTTTATCATGTGAAATGATGGCATCTTTAGCTTTTTTTTCTTCCTGCATATCGTTTTGTTCTTTGGCCTCTGCATTTCAGTTTCAATCTTCCTGCCAGCTTGACCCTCTGATCTGAGAAATTTAAGGTCTGAGCTACCTGATTGCCATTGTCTCTTTAGACTGATGGTTTGATCATTTCCATAATGTCTGATAAAAGTGATCAATTTTGCGATTAGTATTGCGCAAATGATCTTGCTTGCTTGGCTATGCTGGGTATTGTGCAAATTATCTTGCTTGGTTGGGTATGCTGGGGAATGTTGAACAATCCAGTCTTTTTGATGTGAAAATAGTATTGTGAATCCAACATAGGGAATTGCCCTTGTAAGCATAAACAGGTTTGGCTCAGCACCACCAAAGGTGAAATGGTTCTTTGTTGGTAAATATTGACCCTCTTTAATCCTCTGGCATATTCCAGCACAGGCCCAATTTATGAAAACATGGCTGCTGCTTTGGGTGCTGTTGTGTAAAATCCCATGTCTGCCACTTAAGATCAGTGTTTTAATCTGACTCTGATCACTGCTGGCTCATTATGTGAGTGCATTGGGGGGGGGGGGTAGTATAGCTGGATCTAGTACAAAGCCCTCCATCACACTGCAATATTTTTTTTTACTTTTGGTGGTTTGTGTGTGTAATAGGACAGCTGTGAGCTGGCATTGGTCCCACCACCTGTAAGTTCAGCACTTTAAATCGCTTTTGGGTTGCCTCTTAGCATTAGAGATGCTACCAGATCCCTTCTGTTCATGGTGGATGTAACGTTTATCAAAGCTAGTTTACCTTTGGTGCCTTTGTCCTTTAACATGAGTGCTTTCTTACCTGCTGTTTGCCTGAAATTGCTTTTTTCTAAAGTGTTGTATGTACATCCAACTTTACCACTTAAAGTAAACCTGAGATATGGGGGGGTTATACAACTGTATGTATACCTGGGACTTCCTCCAGCCATATTGCTTTCACGCAACTGTCCTCTGCTGCCTGCAGACTCCACAAATTGACCCGGAAAGCCCTCTGGTCTGGCCCATACTGCGCTGGCGGGCTCTGAGCGCTCTAGTGGCCAGGTGTGCCTGTGCAGTAGTACTGCGCAGAACGATCCTAGCTACGGGAGAGAGGCTACGGAGAGCGTTCAGCCAGACAGGACAGCGGTGAGGGAGTAATCAGGCTGGAGAAGGCCCCAAGTATGTATGTTTTTATATGCCCTGACTCTGGTACAATGAATTGGAATCTTACATTCCCAGTCAGTTCACAGTAGTCCAAATCTGACACTCATCCTATGTAGTGGTGGTAAAATTGGCCTGCAAATTTAATGTCTCTGCACCCTTATGCCTATTTTTCAGATGTTAACTTGTTTTAATGTCCCTCAAATGACCCCATTTGTGGCGTTACACCTTAGGTGTGTTAGTGCTTCAGTTTTGGTATGGGAATATGTTAAGTGACTGTGTAATGCTTGGTCTCAATCAGTTGAGAAACATCTACATGACTAGACAAAACTAAGCTTTAAAACAAAACTGTGGAAATTAGGCCTTATGTGAACAATGAACCATTCTGTGTAGGAACAATTTGGGGCAGAACCAGATCTGTTGATGGGAGAACTCTACTCTGGCCTCAATGGTTCCTTTGCAGCCTTCACAGGAAATGGGTATTCCGCCTGCCAGTCAAGGTTGCAGTTTCACTTTACAACTTCTGCTTAATTCAGATGTAGGAGGGAAAACAGTCAAACTGTTGGGATAACAAAAAATACCACAGATTGCCTGAGAAATCCGTGAGCCAAGGCCACATCAGTGATTGGTGTGCAGACATAGAATACCAGTTTCTTGCAAGCGCTAGAGGGGCGGATATTATTTATTGTATTTATAAAGGATATGTATAGTTGCTCTCCTGCAGCCTTTGCAAGATGCCCCAAATTGGTCTTGTCCACCTCTCCAAATTAGTCTGAGGGACCTTAGATGGGTGTGTAAGCAACATCATATTATACATGCCTCCTCCAGAGTGACATGACTTTTTAGTGTATTCTATTAAGGGCTGAAGAAAATGTTCACATAGCAAGGTTTAACTGGCATTGAACAATATATTTCATATTGTGGCAGTTTATAGCTTTAGAAAATTACTGCAAAATGCTCCTCCTGCTTGCCATCTGTTTTGTAGTTCTGTCCCCTCTTTACCACTGAAGGGCACATGTTCTGTTCACTCTGCATGCCCTCTTCATGCACCCTTCCCCATGGCAGTGTGCAGAAGCTTTGGGAGGTAGAATCCTGGGCATAAGTTTAAAGCTGTTCAGTAGGGCTGTCGATGGGCACAGTGGACAAAGCATGTCCTTGCTCTAAATGGGTTGTTGTGGGGGGAGAAGATGCCTGGGAGCCAGCGTCAGGTAATGTATACCTGTATCGGATCGGCCGTCGCTAGCGACGCGCTCCCTACCCACGGGCGATCGACGGTAATTTCCCGCATGTCGCGATTGACGGACCGATCAGATTTCGGGAGGAAATCGGATCGGCGGGTGCGTTTAGTACGAACGATTGGCAGCAGATTAAAACCCAGTGATCGAATCTGCTGTTGAACGGCGGCAAATCGGGCCAGTGTATGGCCAGCTTAAGAGCTGTAAGGGAACCTTAAAGGAAATCTAAAAAAAACACCCTCGGTATACTTCTGGAGTGGGAGAAGCCTCTGGAGCCTAATGCTTCCATGTCCTCCATCCCAGCGCTGGAAGCCCATTAACATCAGACTGGTATAGATTTACCTACCATGGTCTGGCGCAGTAGCTACTCTGGCTTCAGTGGAAATAGCTGAGCCCAATCTGGTCCGCTCCACTGCACTGGCAGCTCATGTGTCTGCACAGTAGAGCATATCTGGCTCTGTTTCCACTGGAGCCCATTGGAAAGCGGCTACTGCTCTGGATTGCACTAGGTAAATATTACTGCCCCTGCTCAGTGCTTGTTGGCACTTTTCGGGGTAACCAGTGCTGAATCTGAGGCTACAGAGGACAGGGGAAGACTCATTAGGATCCTGAAGCTTCACCCTCCCAAGGTAAGTGTGTCATAGGGATTTAAGTGTCTAGTTTGTTACCTGGGGCTTCTTCCAGCCCCCATAGTCCTTCTGGTCCTATCTGTTCAGCAGCTCTGGCGCTCTGCTAGCTTACTGTTCATGGGTGTACACCTCCTCGATAATGCTCAGATTTGGCAATTTTTACGAACTGTGCATTAGCAGAAGGCTCCTGGCAATGGCAACCTGATTCGAGGAGCACAGCCCCAGTACACATGCATCTTTTGGAGTGGTCAGCTGCTGGAATGGGATTGGACTGCAATGGCCGTGAGGGACCAAAAGTAATACAGGGGGCTTAACCTCCCTGGCGTTCTATTAAGATCGCCAGGGAGGCTGCGGGAGGATTTTTTTTTTAATAAAAAAAAACTTTCATGCAGCCAACTGAAAGAACACTCAAGATGAAGCATTACTTGGCCAGTGTACTGGGCTGTTAATCGAGGGACCAGAGTGGATCGGAGATGGCGAGTGCTGGCTTTTTGGTGCAACTCTTACGCTAGCCATGATGTGAAGCTTTCGTTTCAACAATGCCCCGCCTCCTGGCCTTCTGATGTCACCAAGCAGGACCATGCCTGACTCATCACTCTACTTTCTGCACAGACTGTAATGCTTATTTTTAATAGGGGGAACATGGCCACTTTAACGGAGTATAGCATTTAATACTGTTTGTCTGCTTTAACAGCACAATACATGTAATGTCTTCCCATGTTGTATGTTTTCATGTTCGAGATCTTTGAATATGATCTATTGCTAAACTTGATGATCTATCCTAGGAAAATGTTTGTCGGTGGCCTCAGTTGGGATACAAGCAAGAAAGACCTAAAAGATTATTTTTCTAAGTTTGGCGAAGTGACGGACTGCACAATTAAGATGGACTCTAATACTGGTCGTTCAAGGGGTTTTGGATTTATTCTATTTAAAGAAGCTTCCAGTGTTGACAAGGTGTGTATTCTGCCAAGGCTGACCTAGGAGGTGTGCAATAATGATCACAATCCCAGCTGTATTAAGACTTCTTAAGCAAATTTAAGATTTGCTACAGGTTAGCCACATTGCTTAAAGGACTTCCAAGGCCAAATCTAAAAAAAGTTAAATGCCTGCATCACATTTGAAGATGCTGTCCGTGCCATTCCGCCGGGTACCCGTCGCTCTATAGCCCCCCTGGCCGGCTCCCGACCGCACGGCCCGCATCCGGCTCTCCTGCCTCCACTAACATGGCCGCAGCTGCGCAGTCCGCATAGGTGCGGCAGCGCACTTCTAGGGCCTACCCCAGATCCACGCTACAGGCTGTTTCCTGTAGCGTTGATCCCCCCGGTAGGCACTAGACTGCGCAGCCACACTCGTGGCTCTGCGAGGCCAGCTCATGCAGCCATGTTAGTGGAGGCAGGAGAGCCTGTGCCGTGCGGTCAGGAGCCGGCTAGGGGGCAATTGAGCAACGGGGACCCGGCGAAACGACGCGGACAGCGTCCTCCGTGCATTCAAATGTGATGCAGGCATTTAACTTTTTAGGTTTGACCTCAAAGTCCTTTAAAGGCTACCTTGGCACAATCCTAAATTATAAAAGGAGGGGGAGGGGAGCGGGCATCTCCTTATGCCCACCGCTCCCCCATTCTCCTGTTATGGTGTACTGGCCCCCAGAACTTACTATTTGGGAGGGTTGCTGTGGACTGCGCACGACCCTGTAATGCACGTCCGGAAGCGCTCTGGGCATGCACACAATATAGTTGTGAAGTAGCGTGCATGTGCAGAGCGCTCTCGACCTGTAGGCCGACCCTCCAGGCCAGGAAGTGAGCTTGAGGGATTGGTATAAAGTAACGGAGGGGGGTGGATGAGAACAGGGAAGCAGTGGGCATGTTGGAGAACCCACTACATGTGCCTGCTCCCGGTTTTCTAAATCTGTTTGCGCTAAGAAATCCTGTAATGTGCATTAAGCAGTTAAAGATGCATAACCCACAGTATGTTAACACTGGATCCAATCCATATACTTTAGTGCATTGTTGGCTCCTCAGTTGCAAAAGGGGCTAAAATTTTAAATCCCTTTTTAATTGTGGGCTGAATAAGATTTAAAGAGGCACTTAAGTGAGAAAAAAAATTGAGTTTTGCTTACCTCAGCCTGCTGCAGCTGATCGGTGCCCATGACGAGTCGCTCTGATGCTCCGGGTCCCCTATGCGGACATATGGCCGCATAGGGGTGCTATTTTGGCTGGGAACGTGTAGTATCAGCCGCGTTCCCCAGCCTGACGGGTCCTGACGGCGAAACCGGAAGTGGCCGCCAGCGGGACCCGGAGCATCAGAGCGACTCGTCGTGGGCACCGATCAGCTGCAGGGGGCTGAGGTAAGCCCCAGGTGAGTAAAACTCAATTTATATTTTTTTCTCACTTAAGGTTCACTTTAAAGGCAACTGAGCACCAGGGAAAGATCTCCTCTGGGATCTGCCATCTCTTCCATAGCCTGCATGGTACCGAATTTTCGGCTTCCCAGCAGTGCTGTGCACTCATGCCCGCTGCAGTGTATGCTGGGAGAAGTAGTGCATGCGAGTACATTTCTGTACTCTCATCCAAGGACTACAGCTCTCAGCATGTATTGCTTTGGCCCAGCAGCTTGAGGCCTCAGCCAGAGGGGTGCTTGTCCCCTTTTATTTGGATGTGCTCCATGTAGGAATTTGGCTAAGACAGCTAGTGTTTATACTGTGCCACATGGACACCAGTTTCAGGCTGTAGTGAAAATGGCATCTTGTAATGAATGTTTGGATTTCATCTGCTTTGAAATCTGTACTGAGGAATTTCAAAAGTCTAAATTGGCCCTTTAGCAGCCACTTGAGTTTTGCAAGTGCTCCAGTCCCAATTTTACCTTTCCCTGCTTCTAATGGGTACTGCTGTAATGTATTTATGGCCAATTGTCACTAGGGGCAGTGTGAGACAATAACGACTTCTGCTTTTAGTTTCTATAGTAGAGATCAAAGCATCTCAAGAATTTACAGTGTGAGTTCTGCTGACTGAGGTCAAAAGCAGTGCATTTATCTCAAATGAGAACTATTGAAGCTGCTAATGGGTTAAGTGGAAGTATTAACTGTTCTTGCTTGGTCGCAGGGTAAACTCCGTAAACCATTGTGCTTCTTAGAGCTGATGTAATGCATTGCTATAAAGTGGTTTATTCTGCTGGTCCTCACAGGTTTTAGAACAGAAAGAACACAGACTGGATGGGCGAGTGATCGACCCTAAAAAGGCAATGGCCATGAAAAAGGACCCAATCAAGAAAATCTTTGTTGGAGGACTTAACCCAGAAGCTGGTGAAGATAAGATCAGAGAATACTTTGGAACATTTGGAGAGGTATGGCTAATCTCGAGTGTATAATTCTGGATTTGCATGGAATATTGCATGTTCAGGTCCAGTTATTTAACAATACAAGATTCAAGTAAGGGGGAAGGTCAAACTGACTATGTCCTCACTAAAGTTCAGCATTGTAGACTGGCCTATACCTCCTACATCTAGTAAATTACCCTTATTTCAGTATTGCTTAACCATTTCTGTCTAATGTGCATAGGCTTACCATAGATTCACAAATAGCCAATAACTTGGTCTCTTAAATGGGATTATCAGTGCGGTCTGTGCACTTTCTAATGGCCTTGGATGTCAGCAGCAATCTGTACAGCTGTGCTCATAAGTTTACATACCCTGGCAAAATTTGGTTTCTTAATCCTTTTTCATAGACTATGAATAACACCATTTTCTTTCACTCATGGTTAGTGGTTGGCTCAAGCCATTTGTACTCTGTAGTGATAGATAACCAGTAAACAAAGTACCCAAATGACCCTGGTTTAGTTTACATACCCCACTTATTACTGCATCAATGCCCCTTTAACGTGAACGGCTTATCTTAGATGGTAAAGCTGCATGGTTTTTCCTGGCAAAAAGCCTCCAGTTTCCATAAATTCATGGGCTGTCTTGCATGAACTGCACATTTTGAGGTCTTCCCAGAGTGGCTCAATATTTTAGGTCCTACTGAGATGGCCACTTGAACCTTTACTTTGTTGCTGTAGCCAGTGACCGACCAGTCATCTTGGCCTTGTGTTTTGGATCATTGTCCTGCTGGAATGTCCAGCTTCCTGGCTGATGAATTCAAGTCTTCCTCCAGTATTTTTGGACTTTGCATTCATATTGCCATCAATTCTGACCAGACTTCCTGTACCTTTTTTGTAGCTCACACATCCCCAAAATACCAGCGACCCACCATGATTCGCCCATAGGAATGGTGTTTGTTACATCATAGGCCAACCACTCCAAATATATTGTTTATGGTTGTGGCCAACACATTAAAATTTTAGTCTCGCCATTCCAAATTGCTTTGTGCCAGAAGATTTAGGTGCGTGATGGTTAATGTCGTGCAAGGTCTGAGAGCGAAAGAAAACCTGGGGGTGTCCATCAGTTCACATTCTCTTCCCGGGCTCCTCATTCCCCTGCAGGCTTCTTGGTTTAAATCTCCCAACGCGGGAGCCTTCAACGGTCTTTGGAAGCACCTGGGCTTTCAAAAACCGGCAGCTCTGTACTGCACATGCTCAAGTGCGCGAGCGAAGGTACTCACACATGCGCAGTATGGTGGCCAGTCTTTGGAAGCTTGAGTGCTTCCAAAGACTGCCAAGGCCAGCCCAACCCAGAAGAGGGCAGTCACTGACCGAATGGTTGTAGACTAATGGACACTGGGAGGACAACGTGAAGGCTCTATAGAACCCAGAGCCTTCCCGCTCTTTAGGGAAGTATCTGATTTTTGTGTTAATTTACCTTTGACTCCTAAGAATAGTTTTGACAGGGCCTTATGTAAAACTTGCTCTGGGACCCTTGGCAATGCCAATACCTGTAATGTCACCAAAAGCTCATGCACCCTATGATGGCTAGTGATGTAAAATGCCAGAATAATTTGACACTCAACTACTTGCGTGGGTACTGTTGTGACCAACATTCCTCTTGCCTTACAGATTGAGTCTATTGAGCTCCCAATGGATCCAAAATCCAACAAACGAAGAGGCTTTGTTTTCATTACATTTAAAGAGGAGGATCCAGTAAAAAAGATCTTGGAAAAGAAGTTTCATAATGTTTCAGGCAGCAAGGTAACTTTATTTTCTTGCGGAAAAAAAATAAGTCAATGTGATCCTGCCTTGGACTCGGCATCTTGAGCGTATGGAGGAATTGTTAGCCTGTAATACTTCCTTCAGCCTCTAGTAGCTGCTGCAGTACCTGTCACTACCAGTGGGATGAAGCCTTGTGAATCTTGGTGGTTAATTTAGAGACTCTTAAAGTGTACCTGAGGTGACATGAGATAAACATGGGTATGTATAGTACTAAACCTATTAATAACCAGGCTGTTTTACTTGTGGTTTTCTGCCTGAAAGGGTAATTTTTAAGGATAAAAATGACAGCTTCTACCTTGTCAGGAATATAGTAAACATCACTGATGAGCAAAATAGTCTTACATTTTTTTTTCTTCAGGCAGAACACATTTTTCTATATTTCTGAGACCAGAGGTAGAGAAAAGGGTCAATACTTCATGTATTTTCATTTGGGGACACTTAATAGACCAACTGAACAGATACAACAAAACCTTCAATTTACTTTCTAAATGTTTATAGATATCTAAGGATTTTATATTTAAAGTCATTTTTAGGAGTAGGAAGAAAAATACAACTGTTTATCTAAGTTTTCACCTTGGGTTCACTTTAAAGGACAACTGAAGTGAGCGGGATATGGAGGCTGCCATATTTATTTTTAAACAATACCGGGTGCCTGGCAGCTCTGCTAATTGGCTACAGTATTGTCTTAGTAGCAGGAACAAACGTGGCTAATCTTGTCAGATCGGATAATACTGTCAAACATCTGATCTGCTGCATGCTTGTGTGCTTCCTGTCATTTCACGGCGGGGGGCTCCGAGAATAGCCTGCGGGCCGCCGATCACGGCTCGCAGGCTAAATGTAAACACAAGCGGAAATCCGCTTTGTTTACATTTTTTACAATGCTGCTAACAGTAGCAGCGCTGTACTAGATCAGCCAATCAGCGGCCGGGGATCGCTATCACATGAAAGGCAGGAGCCTGTTAGAGGCTGCACAGGACAGATCCTTTCCTGTGCAGCCGCTGATCTCCAGGGCAGGGAGGGAGAAGAGGGGGGAATCCTGCGGTGGTGGGGGCTTTGAGGCTTTTTTATTTTTCTTCTCCCCCTTCCTCCTATAGTTTCCTGGTGTCTAGTGACTCCCTTCCCCCTAGACCAGTGATCTGCAAACTTGGCTCTCCAGCTGTTAAGGAACTACAAGTCCCACAATGCATTTGCCTTTATGAATCATGACTGGCTGTGAGACTCCCGCAATGCATTGTGGGACTTGTAGTTCCTTAACAGCTGGAGAGCCAAGTTTGCAGATCACTGCCCTAGACTGTATTGCGTCCCTAGTGGTTTAGAGCAGGCCAAACTTAATGCAAAGTGGGCAGACCACTTTTGATCCAAATTTGGGCCAGTTTGACATGGATACCCTTGTGGAAATGATCCCAAACAACTTGCCATATGCTCCAGACTGAAATCCGCAGCTCAGAGGTAATCCCGTGCCTGAGTTGTATGCAGGAGCTGCTGCAGATTAGTGTTTTGGGTTTTTTTTTGGGGGGGGGGGGTCTAAAAGCTTGTGATAAAAGAAAAAAAAATTGCGGTTTTTAAACCCTAAATCTCAACATGATGCCAAGGAGGTTAATACAGCTACTTTCTGTCCATCCGATTTTAGAGCGCAGTGCTTTCAGAAGTTATTCCCAAGGAGTAGTATTGTAAAATGTTTTCTAGTTGTTTGAATGGATTTTTGTTTTCCTTCCTTCCCATAGTGTGAAATTAAGGTAGCTCAACCAAAAGAAGTTTATCAGCAACAGTACGGTGGTGGGAGAGGAGGCTTTGGTGGTGGAAGAGGAGGAGGACCACGAGGTGGAAAAGGCATGAAAGGTAAAATTCACCGACCACCATCTTCACCAGAGTACTAATCAAACGAAGGGCTTTTTTCCACTACACAGCTAAATCGCTAGTGATTTTTAAATCGCTAGGGTTGTTACTTTATCATAAATCGTGAGTATTTTCCACTATAGTGATTTGATTTGGAAATCGCAATCACTTTCTGAAACGATTTTTCTAGAGTGATGCAATGCAAATGAAAAATCGCATAACAGAATTAAGGCAAAGTTTGTGATTGCGATTTCTAGTGGAAAAGGGCCCTTACTGCTTGTTCTGCAGGGCTGTGGAATCTGTACAAAAATCGTCCGTCTCCTCCGTTTATGAAACCACTAACTCCAACTTGGGTACCCAAAATTGCTCTGACTAAACAGCCCTGTTCTGTAACCTTGGGTTTCATTTGGAAAGCTTTGCTCTTGGATTTTTTTATTTTTTTTAATTCACCCCACCTCTATGGAAAAGTCATGAGATACGTCTTGTGCTAGTATGTTTGTTACTGGGTGTATATGGCCGTATAAGATAATGGGCACTTTTTGTTCCAGGGGATATTCCCCCACCAATCGTGCTTTTGGAGAATGTGAGCAGCTTGGATTTGACAACCAACTATGCTAAACAAATGTTTCTACTGCAAATGGGTTTTGTAGTGCAATTTGGAAAACCATTCCTCTTAGAGAGAAATTATTAGACAAAATAGCAGGTTGTAAAAATTGTGACATTTTGAACAAGTAGTTTTCTCCTATGGGATTCAGAATTATTTACAGTAAAATGCTCCATAAGGTTCTGAACAAGCATGCTGACCAAACTCTCACTAGTTCACACAGTATTTTGGTAGTTGGGCTGAAAAATTGCCATTCAGTAAGTGCAGGAGCAGAAGACACAGGGTCCACACTAAATGTGCTGTAGGACTTGGGTGAAGTTTTGCAACTCTTGTGGTGTGCACTTGTAAAACAGTCCAATGCAGCAACAAGATAGGTAGAAGAGGCACAACGCTTAGTGTTTGCCAAACATCAGACTTGCGTTGCTTTAATTGTCTTAACAGCCGGTTTTACAGCACTTCCTCAGACCGATGTGTGGATGTTGCCTTGTCTACCTCTTGTTGTGCCATTCAGATTTTTTTTTTTTTTTTGACATGAGATGGGACAACCCACTTTTACTGCTTGCTCTGAGTGGTGGGGTCCTAGGGGGAAGTTATATTATAATGCATTGTAATCTGTGAGAAATGTACTCTTCAGCATGTGTACACAGAGCATTTATATTGTGCTATTTCTCCTGGCAGACACTAAGTGCCAGAGCTGCAGCCATTAGGGGTGCACTCTAGGCAGTAGCAGTGTTGGGGAGCCTTGCCCATGGTCCTCCTGAATAGGTGCTGGCTTACTGAACAGGCCGAGCCAAGATTTGAAACAAGATCTCCTGTGTCAGAGGCATTCCCTTAACCAGTACACTATCTAGCCACTGCCTTGCGTTTAGCCAACTATCGCACCATAAACACAGGCCAGTGTGACTCGTACCATTACAATCTAATTGCTTTGCTGTACCACTTCTGTGTCTGCACCAATTGGAAACTCCATATGTAAGCCACAATGTTCTGTGGAGCTACCAAGGAAGGAAGTGAGCAGACTACTGTCCAATGAACAGACAGCAGGAATCCCCATAAGACTCCGATGCATACTATTCACATCACAACTAGAACACCTCAAGGAACTTTTCTGGCATTTGGCTTTGAAATGTGTTTGTACATCAACTGACTTTATACTTTTTGCTCTTGTTTCTAGGGCAAGGACAGAATTGGAACCCCGGTTACAACAACTACTGGAATCCAGGCTACGGGGGTCAAGGCTATGGATATGGCCAGCAAGGTTATGGAGGCTATGGAAGCTATGACTATACTGGATATGGATATTATGGATATGGCCCAGGTTATGACTATAGTAAGTGTACTGCAGTCCTTTCTGATAGAGATGTGAAGTGAGCAGAACTGAAACTAATCAGAAGCACTATGGAAGATCAGTGATTGACACCTGATCGCTTATTCGAGCTATCTGGGGGTTAATCAGATTTAGAAGCTTAATCATTACCTGAGAAAGTTCTGGCAAATGTTTCCTTTGGAGCAATAATTGCCCTAAAGACAAGTTTGTTTTTTATGGTTGAATTTCTGGCTTTACAAATCTTCAGCCATTTATATCACGCTTTGTGGTTTAAAAATGGTGACTGGTCGTAAGTTGGTAAATTAAGCCACTGCAGACAATCAACATGGGAGGCTGAAGGTGGTGAATTCGCCTCCTGCCAGCTGCTCTCATGTTCAGCCAGGTGCTTGCTAGCGATCGGCACAGGAAGTGGCGCCATATCCTCTGCATGGAGTCGGGTGTGACTTGCTTATATGGCTTAGTAACTGCGCTGCATGTCACATTGATGCACTTGTGGTTATTAATGCTGACATGGGGGCTGTATTTAGTGCTCAGCTGATGGATAGCAGACAGGAGGCGGATCTGCCCAACAAGCTGCAGTTTATCCTCTTGCATGTAAGGGGCCTAAGGGAGCCTTGTGTGGTCCATGTGAATAACTGGGGCTGTTTTACACTACATGTGACTCTGCAATTAAACTTTTGGAAACGGCACAGAATGCAGCGAAATAATAGAAATCGCAGGAACTCTTACACTAGCATGATCTAACCTTTGCCTTGCCATAGATGTCCTGCCTGCTGCGTTTTCGTGTGCTTATGTTCCTAACTAGCGAAAATGGCAGAAATTGTATTAGAAAATTGTGCTGAAACCTATTGCAATTGTGGTATGCAGTGTAAAATAGACCTAGAGACTTTTAGGGCAGGTATAGGAAAGGGTCTACTCTTACAAGTAGCTAAACTTGCTAGACTTGAATATTGCTGGCAAGCAGTTCAGTTCCAGTTTGCAGACTGACTGCTATGGAGCATGCTGATTATTTATTGGGTTTATATAGCGGCAGCATAACACATTATTAACCCTGTTATCTTTGGGAATCAGCCATATTAAAGAACTGTAACAAGAGGCATATGGAGGCTGGTATTGTTTAAAAGGAAATAAATATGGCAGTTTACTGCAGTCAAATTATCAGCAGGGCTGCCAGGTGTGTCTGAATAACACCAGTCAAGCCTGCAACTAATTTTGTCAAACGCCTGATCTGCTGCATGCTTGTTCAGTGTCTATGGCTAAAAGTATTGGGGTAGGAACACCCTTAGAGGCAGGGGAGCCAGGTAACTGGTATTGCATAAATTATGAATATGGCAGCCTCCACATACCTTATGCTTCAGTTGTGCTTGACTTGTGTGGTAGTGAATTGGTTGCCCTAGAACTTTGTGGCCAGGCTGAAAACCTATAACTAAATTGTTTTCATTCAATCCTGCAATTCTCTGATTACTGCTGTTAACAAATCAGTCATCCTATAGTGAAAGGCCAATTTGGCAGAATGTTTTAGCTTTATCTGAATGCACAGGATTCCCTTGTGAGCCAGGTGCTGTGACCTAGCAGCTGGGGGAGAAAACTGTACCACACAATAATAGAATTTGAGGTGGAGAGGGGATAACTTGCAGTCTACTAGGGACCCATCCATCTCTGTGCTGATTAAGCACATTTTGCCATAGACCAATGTTACCAGTATTTTGGAAGTAAAAAGGTGCACATCAGTCAACTTAGTGTGCATAAAGGGTGTAAATGTAGAAAATGTCCATACACTAAAACTATTTTTCCTCTTTCTATTGTAGAGCTTACCATGTATATTTTATGTGTTTTAGGTCAGGGAACTGCAAACTATGGCAAAGCTCCTAGGCGTGGCGGTCACCAGAATAACTACAAGCCATATTGAACTTAAATTTCTTCAGGTATGCCCTGGCAGTGTCGGTGTTGCAGAGAATATGGAATTCTGACTGGATATTGTATTAAATCTGACTTAGTACAAATTTGACAGACTATCATATGCAGTGATTTCCTGGATCTCTGTTCAGATATTCACTATTTTATCATTTCTGCAAGAGATTAATTATTGATTTTATCACTAGGTAAAAAAAACTGAACTGATTGGGGGTCTCCTTAAAA
The DNA here is from genome assembly GCF_040937935.1 of Hyperolius riggenbachi. Taxonomy (NCBI): domain Eukaryota; kingdom Metazoa; phylum Chordata; class Amphibia; order Anura; family Hyperoliidae; genus Hyperolius; species Hyperolius riggenbachi. The sequence goes on along the minus strand of NC_090648.1, from coordinate 482,507,092 downwards.
CAGCAGCTCTGCATCTAGGGACTGCCTCTTGGAGTTAAGTATGGACTCTGTTACTCCAGTTGTACAGAACGACTCGTCCTAGGGAACCAGTGTCATTTTTTTTCCACCTTTTTTTATTTTGTATTGTTTTGTGTCATACATTTCCAGTCCTGGAAGTGTTAATTTTACTGTACTTTTTGGTACCTTTTGGATTCTAATGTATTGTAAGGTATTTTACATGTGTGGATTCTCCATAACATTTTGAAGCTATCAAAGCTTTTGAAATAAAACAACTTTGAGTAGTCTGTCTCAGTCTGAGTGGATATTGCGTTTTGCAGATGCAGAGCAAATAAAGTTTGTCGGAAAGATGCTAACAAATGTATTGGCTAAATAAAGGAAGATCTGTTGGGCAGAGGTCCCACTCAAGGTGGTATAATGCTGGGAATACACCAGGAGCGGCTCTTCATCAGATTTACTGTCCAATCATTTTTCAGATTTTTCTCCCATAAGTGAATCACACAATCGATAGGACCTGTTGGAAATTATCTGTCAAGCCATATATCTGTCAAACTAATCCAGCATTAAAGTGAGGTGAAAGTGCTATGGAGGCAGCAGTGGTTTTTTCTTTAAATACTACAACCTATAAACACTTGTGAAGTGCTTTTCTCCAGTAGGACTCAGTGCATAAGCATGGCACAGGCCAGTAATTGGTTGGTAAATTGTGGTACAAAGGAAGAATTCTAGAAGTCTGCAAATGCCAGACAATATGACTGGCTTTAAATAACTGGGTCTTTACTGGGTGTGGTAGGGAATTCCAAAGGATAGTGGCAGCATGACAGCTCTGGCTCCAAAGGTTATAGCAATTAGTTGCCTGGCAGCCCTGCTGATCTATTTGCCTGCACAAGTGTCTGAATAACACCAGAAACATGCAGCTAATCTTGTCAGATCTGACAAAATCAAACACTTGATCTGCATATGCTTCTTCAGGGTCTATGGCTAAAAGTATTAGAGGCAGAGGATCAGCACCATAGCCAGGCAACTGGTATTACTTAAAGCGGATCCGAGATGAAAAATCTAAAGTTGGTTTACACAGCAAATCTAGCTGCAAACAGCTTTAATAAAAAATGATTAGTTCTTCCTGTGATACGACAGCAGCCATGTTGTTTGTAAACATTACACAGAGGCAAGCTTATCTGCATCTTGAGCACTCAGCCTGTGAAAAAAAAAAAACCTAATCTCTCCCCTCTGTCTCTGAAATCAATGGCTAGTAACACCTCCTCCTGCTGCCCAGACTGAGCTCCCATAAGCCCTTGCTACTGCCAAGGCTCTCTGAAAACCTGTGGGCAAGGCTTATTTAGTTTATAGGGAATTAGAGTATTAAGACAAAAAGTATTTGGCTTGAGGAATGCCCTATAAACAATAGGAAAGGAACACAATTATGCAATGAGTAAAAGTTCACCTCGGATCCACTAGATCAATCTAAACTGAGGGTATGGATTTTTCCTCTTAATACCAGTTGCCTGACTCTCCTGCTGGTCCTGTCTCTTAATACTTTCAGCCACAGCCCCTCAACAAGCATGCAGATCAGGTGCTCTGACTGACGTCAGACTGGATTAGCTGCATGTTTGGCTGCAGTAGTGGCTGAATCACACCTGAAACAGAGATCAACAGGACTGCCATGCAACTGGTATTTAAAAATCCATATCTCTGTCAGGGCTGTGGTGTCAGAGCAATTTTGGGTACCTGGAGTTGGGAGTCGGTTTCAATAAACTGAGGTGTCAAAGGGGTGTTGTGTTTTTTTTTTTTTTTCCAGTTAAGGTTCCCTTTTTGAAAGGAAATATGCTGGCCTTCATTTCAGTCTCACCTCTGGTTCACTTTAAGAGGGAGTCCTGGATCCTGCAGAGGCTTCCCACATGCTCCAGAAGCTTGTTGGATGATCCATGGCCACACATGCCTGAGCATGGCAATATTGCACAGGAGCCGGAGCCCATCATCCACAAGTGGCTTCATGTGACTACAAAGCTGTGGCTGTAATAGAGGGTTCTGGGCAGTGGTGGTCTTAAGGATGGGAAACCTAGAGGATCCCCTCTTGGGTAAGAGTGGGTTTTGTTTACCTGCCAGCTTGTCAATCACTGTGCCTCTGCATGGCCTCCTTTACATGCCTCTCCCCGCCTCCACTAGCTTCCAATTGGAAGCGAAGATGTGACCCAGGAAGTACTTCCAGGTTGTGGCTTAGCTTCTGATTGGAGGAAGCTAGGGGAGGCAGTGATTGACAAGCTGGCAGGTAAACAGAAGGCTAGCAATAATCAGATTGTTGCTAGCCTATTGGTATTTTTCAGGGGGGAATGGACACAGTACCCTAGGCAGATTTTCTAAATCTTAATAGGACACCGAGGAATGTCATTGTGCAGAGAACATGCATCTAACAGGGCTGTGGTCTTACCTGATTTTCTTTAGTCTTCTACAGCATTAAATTCTAAGCGTATTTGATGCATTCCTGTGGCAGAATGAGTGATTTATAGCAAAGAAATAGACCTGCAAAGTTTCTTGACTTTGCAGGTTGCAGATTTTGCTGCCTGGGGGAGGCAGAGCTTTGCGCAGTAGCTCTGCTGCCTATCAAGTCTCTACGTAAAAGGAGGGGAGAGGTGGAGATTGCCTGGAGAGGAGGCAGAGCTACTGCTTTGCCTTTAATTGGAAGAAAGATCTGCAAGCCCAGGAACTTTGACGGGCTATTTGCTATAAATCACTTTCTGCCAAGAGAATGCAGTGAATCCGCTTAGTTTAGTGCTGAAGAGGACTAAAGAAAATCGGGTAAAAGAGACATGTGTCTGTGGGGATAGTAAAGAAGCAAAAACCCAGCATTCCCTGCAACTTCCTTCGTGCAGCAATGTACTAAATAAGAGTCAGGTAAACTGGGGAATTATCTTTTATCAAAAGTAAGGCCTCTTTTCCACGGACAGCTGATAGGCAGTAAAATGCCTCTCAAACTCTCACAACTGCTTGCTGCTGCTGGATAATTGCTCACTGCTGCCTGGTACCTCCTTGCTTGAGCAAACAGTTCAACAGTTTGTGGAAAAGAGGCCCTTTTTTTTTTTTTTTTTTTAAACTTGGAATTCCACGTTGGCATCCTTATTACTTGCTTACCAGATAAAAATAATTGATACTTATCCGTTAGCTGGGCTCATCCTCTAGGTGGCGACAAAACTCCACCAGAGTTACATCTTTCCCTACTATCCATGTCGGCCTGGAGGGGGAATAGTAATTGGCACCACCTGCCGGATGTGCCTGGCTAACGGATAAGTACCAAATAATTTTATTTTAGGTCTGACCTGTCACACTTGGGGGGGGGGGAGAGAACTGATCATGAAGTGGTTATAATCTGACTAGACACTCAGATCGTCAATCTCTCCTTCTATCGGCTGTAAAGGCTGCATTTTTATCAAGATTATATGACAAGACTCTGTACAAACTTGCTGTGAAAGTGACTCCTCCTGCATTCCTGGTCCACTAAACTTGTCAGATGTGCGATGTTAAATAACAGATGTTCTAACCATTCAATTTTCTGAATAAGTATAACTGCATATTTTCTTTAGAAAGGCCACTGAAAACTTGATTTTCATGGTGTCGGAATTCCCAGCTACAGTGTAGTCAGTAGGTATGATCAATAAGCTGCAAATATGTTTGCATGCATGTAGAATTATGTTAATTTTTTTTTAATGCAAATAAATGCAGCTTGAAAATGGCCGAATCAATTTAAACCTGGGTGGGACTTGATTGGTCCAGTTTCAAGCTGGATATATTTGCATAAGAATGTACATAATCCTTCATGAATTTAGAAATCTTTGCGTCTCATTGACCCTCAATGGCTAGCTTAAGAGAACCTGAAGCTAGTAAAATTATTTAAAATGAACACATGGCATAGCTGCAAATGGCTATTACATACTAACCTCACCGTCAGTTCCTCTCAGAAGCTCACCTTTTTCTTCTTACAGTGATCCCTTCCAGTTCTGACAATACTTTGTCAGAACTGAAATACATCAGTTAGTGTCAGTTATATATCAGCAGCTGTCAGTTACAACTGAATGTGCAAGGTAATGTCCATGTTTCCCTATGGCTCAAGTGGGTGATATTACAGTTTAACAGTGTGCTGACCAGGAAGTTATGGGGTAATAGCCATTTTTAAAATGGAGGATGGAAAATTCCATTGATCACAGACAAATAGGATGCTGGCGAGGAGAAAGATCGCGGAGTAGACTACACGGTAGGTAAGTATAACCTGTGTATGGTTATTATGACTTTTATTTTCAGTTCAGGTTCTCTTTAAGTATTACTGAACTATCTTTAGTAACCAGTGTATAATAACAATAATAGAGCTACTGCGTAACTTGCCCACGCCTGGTTCGGGGTACTTTTGAGTTATTTCTGGGTCCGTGGCATAGTGGTGAAGATGCTGGCAGATACGAGACCATGTAGCAGGATGAAAGAGTTGACTGGGCAAAAATGTCTGACATGATCCAGAAGAAGGTGACTTGTACAACGGCTTTCTATTTACAGGTTACTAATTTCGGCAGTACAAGGGGACATGGTTGGGGTGTTCCTAGAAAGGATAACTGCCACTTCCTCCCTGGCCATATTTGATGTTCTATTCAGTAAATTTTGGCTGACTAGAACGGGGACCCCTGGGGCACCAGACTGAGGTTGGTGCTGTGACATGTTACAGCTTCATTTGCACAACGGAACTGACAGCAGTCACACCCCATTCTCTGTTCAGGGGTACTTAAAATCCATTCTAAAGTTAAGATGTCCTTGCATTGCAGTATTTACTGGTTGGCATGGTGGTGAAATGACCAGCATTCCTGCATTGCCGTGTTAGCTGAGGGTTAGTCACTAGATCCTATATGTATGGAGTTTGTATATTCTTCCCATGTTTGTGTGGGTGTCCTACCACTTCCTAAAAAGCTACTGGTAAGCTGTTGTATCCCTTCAACATTGACTTAAGATTGTTAGAGATTCAGGGGCATCAAACTCAAATATTGAAATTTTGTGACCAAGTTGTGGGTGAACCTCAATGCCTTCCTTTCTTTATAAAGTTCCCTGGTGTTTAAAGGGGAACTTCAGCCTAAACAAACATACTGTCAATAAGTTACATCAGTTATGTTAAATAAAATGGGTAATATAACCTCTTACCCACCCTGTTTTAAAAGAACAGGCACATGTTTGTAATTTCATGAGGGCAGCTATCTTTTTGGTTGAAAGGAGTTGACAGGGAACTGTCCTGTGTCCTGGTAACCCCTACCAACTGCGTGCGCTAGGATTCAAATCTCAAATTTAAAATTAAAAAATAAAATGTGGACCAAAACAGCAGAATGAGAGCAACATCATCAGAAATCTCATCATGCTTTGCACAGCATCAGGGGAAAAACGCCGGGGGCAGTTTTCTTCTGTGCAGTTAAAAATGAGGCTTGGGTAAGAAAAACAGTTCTGATGCTTTGAAACTGTTAAAGAAACACCAAGCCTTTTCAGTGCTGCTGAGTAGATTTTTAGTCTGGAGGTTCACTAATGCCCTCCCCCTCCAACTTTTATACAGTTCCCTGGTGTTTAGTGGCCCTTCCTCCGCTATAAAGTTCCCTGGTGTGTAGTGTCCCCCAGCCTCCCCTATACAGTACTCTGGTGTCAAATGCTTTTCCCTACCTCACCCATATGGCTTCCATGGTGTTCTTGGGCTTTACCTCCAGTATAGCTCCCCTGGTGGTTTAAAGTGAAGGAACCACTTGGGGGCCAAATTTAATGCCTCTGAAGGCCAGATTTGGCCCAGGTGCTGGAGTTTGAAATGTATGTGCTAAGGACTGGGTTTTTTTTTAAAGAGGAGCTGTTAGGTATAAGGTCTCAGAGAAAATAAACACATATATCAGTAGCTAAAGATTGGCTGTACTTACATTACATATGCATTTCACTGTCCATGTTTGTACTTCACATAATTTTTATATAGTATTTGCAGAGAATGATGCTCCTGACAGCTCATGGCAGGTTCCATGTTTGTCTGTCTCCTATGAAGCCAAATGTGTCGTCATGTCCTGCCTGCTTCCTGATGATTCCACTCTCACAAACGCTGGTAGCTGGTAATGAATAACACTACTGTGCAGTGAATATTAATTAGGCATGTGGCTAGGAACAATAGCGGACTCCTGCAGTGTACTCTGCCCGAGATTTATTAGTGCTGTGAGCTAGACTGTTACATGCTGTTGAAACTTGAGCCTCACTAGCAGCCAGGGGAGGGCCCCAGAATGCTTTGCAGTATCTGTTATTCGGCTTGCGTCCTCCTTAGGAGCCTGGGAATAAGGAGCCTTGCTGTCAGCAAACATCTAAAGTAAGAGAGATTTTTAACTGCAGTATTGCCTTTTTGGCTTCCTTCTAAACTGTTTAACACAGGAGAATAGAGGTTTAAATTCGCTTTTGCAGCCTGACAGTTACTCTTTAATAACCTGTAAAAAGAACCTTAGAACTGAAATCTCTTCCTTCTCTCAAAATTCTTTTTCAGTATACCATAGAAGCATAATAAAAAATAAACCGTTCATATGTTTCAAAGCTCTTTTTAATTGTCAAATACATCAAATTAACAGTCAAAATTTACAGTGTGGTTCCCCTCTTTACTCCTGTAATTACCATATTTTTTGGACCATAAGACACTTTAGTTCCCCCCCCCCCCCCCTCCCAAAAGTGGGGAGAAAAAGTCAGTGCGTCCTATGGTCTGAATAATACAATTCGACATTAATGCTGCAGGAAGGGATTGAGTCCCGGAACCCTGCTGCGAAGGGGAGAACAGAGTGGCATAAAAAAAAAAATACAATAAAATATTGAGGGCGGGACCATGGGTCATTATTGGGGCCAATCAAAGCACTCCCTGAGTAGCAAGGCATGCTGTTATTGGCCCTAATGATGAGCTGTGGGCCTGCCCTCCAAGTCCATTGTCCCCAATGAACTAAACGCAGCAGCAGGCGGATTGAATTCAGCCTGCATGAGGAAGGGCACACCTGCGTTCTGTTTTATGTGGTACAATGACAGTAGGGCGGGGGCAGCAGGATAAGGGAACAAAGGAGGACGGGAGACAGCTTGAGCCACATGAGTAAAAGGGAGGGGGGGTAAACTAGAGCAACATGATGACACAGTGGGACAAAGAAGGATGAGGGGGACAAAGCTGGAGGTGGGTGACAAAGGAGGACACTGGGACATAGGAGGATGGTGGGGAACAGAGAACGCAGAAGACAGAGGAGGACACAGGGACACAAAAAATACTAGGAGGACATAGTAATTGGGGGGAGAGGTCTATAAGATGCACCTGCACCATGGATGCACCAGGTATTAATATATATTTTTTCCCTTGCTTTTGTCCTCTAAACCTAGGTGCATCTTATGGTCAGGAGCGTCTTCTGGTTCGAAAAAGAAGGTAGCTCTGGTCTCCATTACTTCTGTCATTCGCTTTGGCCCTTTCGTCATTACTTTAGCAATTGGCTCTAGCATTTGTACCTGATCCTGGTCACTCCTGGCTTAAAGAGACTGAGGCCTGGGGAGGACTGGGACCTTTTGGCCTGGGGGGACAACACAAACTAGAGGCCCGTTTCACGGCATCCCCAGCCCAAAGCCATATCTTTCTTGTGTGCAAATCTTCAAATTGTGATGACTAACAGCCCCAGCCACACACACACACACACACACACACACACACACACACACACACACACACACACACACACACACACACACACACACACACACACACACACACACACACACACACACACACACACACACACACACACACACACACACACACACACACACACACACACACACACACACACACACACACACACACACACACACACACACACACACACACACACACACACACACACACACACACACACACACAATGTACCTGATGCCTAACCCCATTTCTCCGCACAATCTACCTGTCTGTGTCTGATGCCTAACCTTAAAGGAGTTATCAGGCTTTTTTATTTTTTTAATGAAAATAAGTGCTACTTACCCAGGGCTCGTCCAGCCCCAAGCTCCCAGCATGTCCCTTGCCGCAGCTCTGCAGTCAGCTGTTCGCTGCCGCTGCCTCCCAGCCCCCGGCGATGACGTCAGGCCGACTGCGCCTGTGCGAGCGGCACTGTCAATCACCGCCACATAGACCAGAGCGTACTGTGCAGACGCAGAACTACTGCACCTGCACAGTACACTCCGGTCCACGTGGCGGTGATTGACAGTGCTGCTCCCACAGTAGTGACCGACATCCAGGTCAGACTGGTGCCATCGCCGGGGACTGGGAGGCAGCGGCAGCGAATGGCTGACTGCAGAGCTGCGGTGAGGGACATGCTGGGAGCGTGGGGCTGGAGGAAGCCCCGGGTAAGTAGCACTTATTTCATTAAAAATGCCTGATAACTCCTTTAAACAACCCCCCCCCCCCCACACACACACACACACAAACCTACCTACCTGGTGATGCCTAACCCCACTCCTGCCCACCCACCATACAAACTACTTGTCTGACACCTACCCCCCCCCCCTCCAACTACCTGTTTGACAGTGCCTAACTGCCTGCCTCCCCCCTCCCCTGCCGCCAATCACACCACAAGAAGAAAAAACATTTCCCCTCAGGCCAGGGTCAGAATGGGGATGATTATCACACAAAAAAAAACTCAGAGGGCACTGGCCTGGGCAGAGAATTGAATTTGACAGCAGTAGCAGGCAGGCAGCAAAGTGTGTGTAAGTCAGTGACAAGAAGGGAGAAGAAGTACAGAAACAAAATTTATAAAAACCACCTTCTCCTCTTGCAACCTGGACCCGACCTCCTCTATCCTCCTGTCTCCTCAGTCCTACACCTCCTCCTCCTCCACAGCAGCAAGCAGCTATAGGTGGCATCTCCGACTCCCAGCCCCCAGAGTGTCCGACTCCTCCAGCCAGCCACTCGTAGCCGCAGCTCCAGGCCCCCAGCCCCCCCAGCACAGAAAGCTGAAGAGTGAGACAGCTCACTCCGATGACACCGCAGGCACAGCAGCACATTGCGGGCGGCAATGGCTCCAGGCGGGGGGCTGAGTCAAACAGGGTCAACCCACCGGGCCGGAGTGGACCTAAGCTATTTGTGTCCTTGTGCCGCTCACATCCTCCGCAGGCGCGGCCACGCACAAGGGCACACCACGGCCGGCAGCCTCAGCCCTTTCTCTGATTGGATACTTCAACTTGCCGGGAAATATCGCGCGAGGTTGCGATCCCCACTGCGAACCTATCACCTGTGGTGTGTCTGCGGCCGCTGCGTATAGCAGCGGCCGGCCCTAATTACTTAAGATTCGGGCGGCCCGGGGGGCAATTGCCCCCCGTCCCCCTGGGCCAGTCCTCCCCTGCCTGGAACCCACTACAAAACTCAATCGCTAGCGTTTTGTGTGAGCAGTTTGTAAGCGATTTCATGTGCATTTTAGGGAGTGATTTTAGAAGGTTAATCAAATTTACCTGCGGTTGTGTAGCGATTAGCGTTTTAAAGTCTGATTGGTCCTTTGAATGATTTTTTAAATTATGTTACAGTGTACATTAACTTTAAAACGTTAGCATAATCACTCTGTGCAAGTTCTGATGAGCGATTAAGCCAGTGATTATATACTTTACATTGAAGCGCAAACGCTAACAAAATGCATGTCCTGCGTCTGCGATTTTTGCTAATCGCAATCGCTTCTGTGGAATTTGCACCATCCATTTACATTGGCAGAGCATTTAGGGAAATTGCTAGAGATTTCTCACGCTTCCTAAACGCTTAAAAAAAATCGCTCTTAGTGGGTTCCACCCCTCAGGCCGGATCCACACTATAAGCGCTTTTCTGAGCGCTTTGTGATTAAAAAGCACTCAGAAAGCACTAATCAAAATTTTCTCCCATTCACTTTCATTAAAATTGCGGTAAAAATCGCCACGAGTGATTGCATGAATGCAAAAAATTGCCGTGGTTTTTACTGCGATTTTGATGAAAGTGAATGGGAGAAATTCTTAAAATGCGCTCAGAAAGCGCTAATCAATCACAAAGAGCTCAGAAAAGTGCTTATAGTGTAGTTCTGGCCTGAAGCGTTTTTTTTTTTAATTTATTTATTTAATCCTGTTCAGCATTATATCCTAAGTGGATTCACCGCAATCCCGCGGCAGAAGGAGTGTTTTATACAGCATGAAAATGCCACCCAAAAACTACAGCATCTATGGACCCTGGTGGTGGGAACACAAACTGCAGTAGTGAATAACAACATCAGCGTAAGCAGGAGGAGGAGGACTAAGGGCACTCAGCAGCAGCACAGGAAACTGGCACCTAACTGGTGGTACCACAGCATGAAAACGCCGCCCAAAAATTACAGCATCTGTGGACCCTGGCGGGGGGAACACAGACTGCAGGAAGGAAATACAACAATGCCTGACTGAGGGGCAGAACGCTCTCGTCCAGGGAGGGCTGACCACTGGCTGCTAAGGTGGATATCACAGCAAATGGGGGGCGTTGCCTTCTGCTGCTGCTGGGTGAGCTGGTCACAGCGACGTCTGGGAACAAGTAATAGGCTGCTCCTTCACCATCATCTCCACCACTGCCTTTATTTGCTTCTCCTGAATGGTCACACAGCGACCCAATGTGCTGAAAATGGGTGCCAAAGGCGGTCGCTGTGCGGCTGCTGGATGCCTTTCTGCTGCATCCCCTACAGCTGAGCGGTCTCCCCCTGGTGGTGGACCAGTCCCAGACACATTGACGGCGATGGCGCTCTCTTTCCTGCCACGGCCCCTGCCAGACATTCTCTATGCACGAGATTTAAAGGTGGAAAATGTGCTGCTTTTTACTGTCGATAAAATGTGTGTGGGGACAGACGGAATATAACAGGGCTTTATTTATAGATATTTTTTTTTTTAAACATACAGAAAAGGAAAAAAAATGCACAGACGGCGCAAATACCGAATACAGTAATAGAGCACGAAAATCAGTGAACACCTCCCGGCCTGCACTATGCACAGCAAAGTAACTGCACACTGGCACAGTACAATGTCACTGACTACACTGAGTGACTACAACTAACTTAACCAGTTCGCATTCAGTCGTTTTTCGCTTCATGCATCCGAACAATGTTCACCTCCCATTCATTAGCCTATAACTTTATTACTAATCACAATGAACTGATCTATATCTTGTTTTTTCCGCCACCAATTAGGCTTTCTTTGGAGGGTACATTTTACTAAGAGCCACTTTACTGTAAATGCATTTTAAAAGGAAGAATAAGAAAAAAACAGAAACAAATCATTATTTCTCACTTTTCGGCAATTATAGTTTTAAAATAATACATGCCTCCATAATTAAAACCCACGTATTGTATATGCCCATTTGTCCCGGTTATTACACCATTTAAATTATGTCCCTATCACAATGTATGGCGACAATATTTTATTTGGAAATAAAAGTGCATTTTTTCCGTTTTGCATTCATCACTATTTACAAGCTTATAATAAAAAAAAAAAAAAAAGAAATATTTCATCTTTACATATATATTTAAAAAGTTTAGACCCTTAGGTAAATATTTGTGTTTTTTTTTTTTTTATTGTAATGTTTTTTTTGTTTTTTTTAATTAAACATTTTATGTGTGTATTTTTGGGAGGGTGGGATTTGAAATTGTATTTTTTTTTGTAAATATATGTGTATTTTTATTAAACATTTAGATGTAGTTTACTTTTTGGCCACAAGATGGCAGCCATGAGTTGTTTACAGTGACGTCACTCTAAGCGTACCACGTACGCTTAGAGCGACATAGGAAGCAGAAAAAGCGTAGCTTCCGAGAGAAGCTGTCGCTTTTTCTGCGGGGGAGAGGAATCAGTGATCGGGCACCGTTGCCCGATTCACTGATTCACTGGCTAACAAACCGCGATCGGCCGCGTGGACGCGCAGGAGCGCACATGGCTTCCTGGACGTGAGTTTCACGTCCAGGAATGTCAAATAGTTAAAGAGGAACTGTCGCGAAAATCTTAAAATTTAAAACACATACAAATAAGAAGTACATTTATTCCAGAGTAAAATGAGCCATAAATGACTTTTCTCCTATGTAGCTGTCACATACAGTAGGTAGTAGAAATCTGACATTACTGACAGGTTTTGGGCTAGTCCATCTCTCCATAGGGGATTCTCAGCATGACCTTTATTCTTTATAAAGACATTCCCTAAAAAAGATTTATACAAAGATGCTGGCCAGCCTCCCTGCTCGCTGCAAACTTTTTTTGACAGTTGGACGGAGCAACTGCCATTCACTAAGTGCTTTTAAAAATACAGAACCCCCTGAGAACCCCCTATGAGAAGATGGGCTGGTCACTACTTACTGTAAGTGACGGCAACGTAGGAGAAAAGTAATTTATGGCTCATTTAACTCCGGAAGACCCGTACTTCTTATTTGTATATGTAACATGTATTTTACATTTTAAGATTTTCGCAACAGAGGTCCTTTAAGTTGATCACTGGCTAGCTAGCTAAATACAAGTATCAAATACAGTAATAGAGCAATGAAATGAGTGAGAACGCTGTGGTTTGCACAATAACAGCTCTTGCTTTCTACAATATGGCCTGGAGATGCTCTCTCAGTGCCACAGAGTCTAGCAAGGATGGTGCTCATTCAATGGACGCCGCTTTATATACAGGAGGAGAGGGCAGAGCCTCCCCTCTTATGATTGGTTGCTAGGGTCTACACTGGGGGCCTCTGATTGGCCCAGTGACGTTATTTCCCCAATCATGGATTTGTGACCGTGATCACCAGCTAGATTTCCGTAATATCGGACGAATCCGTGATTGAAATCCTTGATCACGGTCCGATCACGGATTTCAATCACGATGTCGGATTCAGAAAAAAGGACTTGTGATCACGGCTATGCCATGATCCTGAGGCTGTGGAGAGCATTACTGGCTGATACTCCCTTCTCACCAGAAACTTTTTCTCGAATAGATCATCAGTGGAGTCTGTATGGCTGGTATTGTGGTGAAAACCCCTCCCACAGTGTGATGTCATGACCATGGTTCTGACAGTTTTTTGTCTGTGGACCCTGTTGCATTGTGGGAAATAACGTCTTTGTACAGGTGCCATTCAACCAGTATCTCCCTTTGTGTATAGAACTCTCGGTAACAAACATTCCGTACAGATCATCTGGTAGGACTAAAGATGACACCACCTGTAATAAATTTCAGAATGTAAATAGAAGTGAGGAAAGATTTTACAATGGGCCAACACTGACTAAATAATGGATAAGGGGATTATTATAAGCAATTTTATTTTATTATGTTATTTTCACTACAGTTCCTCTTTAACCACTTCCCGACCGCCCAACGCACAGAAGCGGCCGGAAAGTGGACCCCGCAAGGACCGCCGCATGCACAGAGGCGGCGGTCCCTGTAGGGGCATGGGCGGCGCGATCGCGTCATTCGTGACGCGATCGGCCGCCGGGGACTGGCTCCGTCCACCTCGCGCTGTAACCCGCCGGCCGTTCGGAAGTGCCGGCGGGTTACTAGCACCCGGATCGCCGCATACAAAGTGTATAATACACTTTGTAATGTATACAAAGTGTATTATACAGGCTGCCTCCTGCCCTGGTGGTCCCAGTGTCCGAGGGACCACCAGGGCAGGCTGCAGCCACCCTAGTCTGCACCCAAGCACACTGATTTCCCCCCCCCCTGCCCCCTGATCGCCCACAGCACCCCTCAGACCCCCCCCCCCCCCTGCCCACCCCCCAGACCACTGTTTGCACCCAATCACCCCCCTAATCACCCATCAATCACTCCCTGTCACTATCTGTCAACGCTATTTTTTATTATTCCCTAAACTGCCCCCTGCTCCCTCCTGATCACCCCCCACCCATCAGATTCTCCCCAGACACCCCCCCCCCCCGTGTACTGTATGCATCTATCCCCCTGATCACCTGTCAATCACCTATTAATCACCCCCTGTCACTGCCACCCATCAATCAGCCCTTAACCTGCCCCTTGCGGGCAATATGATCACCCACCCACACCAATAGACCGCCCGCAGATCCGACGTCAGATCACCTCCCAAGTGCAGTGTTTACATCTGTCACCCATCAATCACCACCTGTCACTGTTACCCATCAGATCAGACCCTAATCTGCCCCTTGCGGGCACCCAATCACCTGCCTACACGCTCAGATTGCCCTCAGACCCCCCCTTATCAATTCGCCAGTGCAATATTTACATCTGTTCTTCCCTGTAATAACCCACTGATCACCTGTCAACCACCCATCAATCACCCCCTGTCACTTCCACCCATCAATCACCCCCTGTCACTGCCACCAATCAATCAGCCCCTAACCTGCCCCTTGCGGGCAATCTGATCACCCACCCACACCAATAGATCGCCCGCAGATCCGACGTCAGATCACCTCCCAAGTGCAGTGTTTACATCTGTTCTCTACCCTAAACACCCACTAATTACCCATCAATCACCCCCTATCACCACCTGTCACTAGTGATGGGCCAAACCTCCGATTTAAGGTTCGCGAACTGCAGCGGAAGGTTCGGTTCGCTGGAACTTCCACGAACCGCAATAGACTTCAATGGGGAGGCGAGCTTTGAAAACTAGAAACATTTCTGCTGGCCAGAAAAGTGATGGAAAAGATGTTTCAAGGTGTCTAACACCTGAGATCTTTCAGTGACTACAAGAGGGGAATTTTTTTTTCAAAAATACCTTATAGTTTTTGAGAAAATCAATTTTAAAGTAACTCCTTCTGACCGTGGGAAAATTAAGCGCCCGCCGACTTTAGCAGTTAATAGCAAAGCCGCTTCAAAAGCTAGAAACACCATACTTGCAGAAAATGTTAAGGAGAACGGTGGGAATAAGAGGAAAACATTTTTTTTTCAAAAAGACTTTATAGTTTTTGAGAAAATCAATTTTAAAGTTTCAATGTAAATTCTCCTTCTGACCGTGGGAAAATATACCCCCGCCGACTTTAATGGTTGATTGCAAAGCCCCTTTAACAGCTAGCAACACCAAAATTACTGGGAATGTTAAGAAGAACAGTGGGAACAAGAAGACATTTTTTTTTTCAAAAAGACCTTATAGTTTTTGAGCAAATCGATTTTAAAGTAAAAAAAAAAAAGTCGATTCATAAACAAAAGAACCGATTCATTAAAAAGATCCGGCTCATTCAGAAGCCGTTAGTATAGCAGAGAATGCGTCCTCGGAAGGACGTGAAGCTGCTGGCTCCCGCTGCTGTCTCTCCCCACCTGCCTGCCTGCACCCGTCAACCCCCACCTAGGCTGGCACCCAGTGCACCCATGGGTGCACTGGGTGCCAGCCTAGGTGGGGGTTGACAGGTGCAGGCAGGCAGGTGGGGAGAGACAGCGGGAGCTAGCAGCCATGCGTCCAAAAGGACTTTTGGACGCATTCTCTGCTATGTGGGTGGGGGGCTTCGGAGATCTTCAATCAACTTAATAGAAGATCGCAACATAAGAGGATACAGTTCGTTGGATCATTTACCGAGGATATTGCCGTGGGAAATTTTTTTTAAAAGGTACAGGTAAGTATTTCTGGTTAATTAAGAAAATTAAAAGACTTTTTTCGTGGTTGTGTTTTTATTTCATTTAACCCTTTGTGAAAATGGGTAAGGGGTACTTTGTACCTCTATACTCATTTCTCCTGGGAGGGGGTGGGCATCTGGGGTCCCCTTCTTAAAGGGGACTCCCAGATGCCACCATGAACCCCCCCCCCAGGGAGTCGTCGCCCCCACCTCCTCCTGGGGCACCGGAGGTGGGGAAGAGCCCCTTGTCCATGGATTGGACAAGGGCTCCGGGGGGGGGAAGGGGAAGGCTTGGCTGCCCCTACCCCCCGGAGCCCCCCATACCATGGACCATGCGGGCTGGTATAGCTCAGGGTGCGAAGCCCCAGTCGGCCGGGGCTCCGCATTCTGGCTATCCCAGCCTGCATGGGGGACAAGGGGTTACAGAGGCTATGGAGGGGGGACCCCACGTCATTTTTTTTTTCATTTATTTCCCACACTCAGCACATAAAAATAATAAAAATATATATATTTTTTTTTTTTTCAAAGGACTTAACGAGGCCACAAGTATGAAAAAAGTTAAATACCATTTCATAATCCAGATCCATGGAGGATGCCATCTGCACCCCCCCGTTCATTCCGCATGGCACCCGCAGTAATACCGGCCCCGGTCGGGTCCCGACCCCTCCGAACAGGTCGGGTTCTCATTCCCCACTCAATATGGCCGCCACAGATTGCCGCGGCTGCGCAGTCCGCATAGATGCGATTGCGGCTGCGCAGCTCTAGGTCCTCCTCCCGATGCGTCCGACGTATGCACGCATATTGATGACGCGGCAGGAGGAGGCCCTAGAGCTGCGCAGGTGCCTGACCGGGCCGGTATTACTGCGGGAGCCATGGGGGAATGAACAGGAGGGCGCGGATGGCGTCCTCCATGGATCTGGATTATGAAAAGGTATTTAACTTTTTTCACATTTGTGGCCTCGGAAGTCCTTTAAATATTGTTTCCTGCTATCTTTTTAAAATATCCTGCAAATTTGGTGTTGCTAGGATGTAAGGGGCCTTTGCTATTAACTGCTAAAGTCGGCGGGTGTTGATAACCAACCAGAATTATAGGGGTGCAAAAGTGCTGAATTCTGCCATAGGCTTCCATTAGGTTCCCTATTTCACTTTCAAAAATCTCAAATCTTTTCAAAGGGCAATTGCTCAGCAGTGGCAAATTTTCTAGCATTGTAGGAACTGTTAGGGGGATCATAACTGGTGAGTTTTGGGCCCCTAGGCCGAAAAGGGTCATATCCTAGGGTCACAAAAACCTGTTTATTTGGGCAATTTCAATGGTAGTGATTCTGACGTACATAATTCGCAGCCATGGCCGTTAGCAACGTCTGAATTTCACGAAATGTCTCATGCAGGTAGAAGACATATTGTTAGACTTGGATTCCAAAGATTGGTTCCATACATCTCTGCAAACCAGAGTTACAGGGGTGCAAATGTAGTGAAATCCCCCATAGGCTTTCATTGGCTCCCTATTTCACTTTCCAAAATCTCACATCTTTTCAAAGGGCAATTGCTCAGCAGGGGCAAATTTTCTAGCATTGTAGGGACTGTTAGGGGATCATGACTGGTGAGTTTCGGGCCCCTAGGCCGAAGAGGTCATAGCCTAGGGTCACAAAAACCTGTTTATTTGGGCAATTTCAATGGTAGTGATTCTGACGTACATAAATCGCAGCCATGGCCGTTAGCAACGTCTGAATTTCATGAAATGTCTCATGCAGGTAGAAGACATATTGTTAGACTTGGATTCCAAAGATAGGGTCCCTACATCTCTGCAAACCAGAGTTACAGGTGTGCAAAAGTAGTAAAATCCCCCATAGGCTTTCATTGGCTCCCTATTTCACTTTCCAAAATCTCACATCTTTTCAAAGGGCAATTGCTCAGCAGGGGCAAATTTTCTAGCATTGTAGGAACTGTTAGGGGGATCATAACTGGTCGTTTCGGGCCCCTAGGCTGAAGAGGTCATAGCCTAGGGTCACAAAAACCTGTTTATTTGGGCAATTTCAATGGTAGTGATTCTGACGTACACAAATCGCAGCCATGGCCGTTAGCAACGTCTGAATTTCACGAAATGTCTCATGCAGGTAGAAGTCATATTGTTAGACTTGGATTCCAAAGATGGGGTCCCTACATCTCTGCAAACCAGAGTTACAAAGGTGCAAATGTAGTAAAATCCCCCATAGGCTTTCATTGGCTCCCTATTTCACTTTCCAAAATCTCACATCTTTTCAAAGGGCAATTGCTCAGCAGGGGCAAATTTTCTAGCATTATAGGAACTGGTAGGGGGATCATAACTGGTGAGTTTCGGGCCCCTAGGCCGAAGAGGTCATAGCCTAGGGTCACAAAAACCTGTTTATTTGGCCAATTTCAATGGTAGTGATTCTGACGTACATAAATCGCAGCCATGGCCGTTAGCAACGTCTGAATTTCAGGAAATGTCTCATGCAGGTAGAAGACATATTGTTAGACTTGGATTCCAAAGATGGGGTCCCTACATCTCTGCAAACCAGAGTTACAGGGGTGCAAATGTAGTAAAATCCCCCATAGGCTTTAATTGGCTCCCTATTTCACTTTCCAAAATCTCACATCTTTTCAAAGGGCAATTGCTCAGCAGGGGCAAATTTTCTAGCATTGTAGGAACTGTTAGGGGGATCATAACTGGTCGTTTCGCGCCCCTAGGCTGAGGAGGTCATAGCCTAGGGTCACAAAAACCTGTTTATTTGGGCAATTTCAATGGTAGTGATTCTGACGTACATAAATCGCAGCTATGGCCGTTAGCAACGTCTGAATTTCATGAAATGTCTCATGCAGGTAGAAGACATATTGTTAGACTTGGATTCCAAAGATGGGGTCCCTACATCTCTGCAAACCAGAGTTACAGGGGTGCAAATGTAGTAAAATCCCCCATAGGCTTTCATTGGCTCCCTATTTCACTTTTCAAAATCTCACATCTCAGTCTATGGGCAAACCGAACTTTGAAAAAAAGTTCCCGGTTCTCTGCGAACGCGAACCACCAAAGTTCGCCTGGAGGCCCATCTCTACCTGTTACTGTTACCCATCAGATCAGATCACCCAATCACCCGCCTAGACGCTCAGATTGCCGTCAGACCCGTCATCAATTCGCCAGTGCAATATTTACATCTGTTCTTCCCTGTAATAACCCACTGATCACCTGTCAATCACCCATCAATCACCCCCTGTCACTGCCACCCATCAATCACCCCTTGTCACTGCTGTCAGGAACCGGCCCGCAGCACGCCTGCGTATACGGTTCCCGACTGCGGGTTTGACCAGACTGAAAGGGGGAGCAGCCTTAGGCCTCGTTCACATCTGCTGCGCTGAAAAACGTGTTAAAGCGCATGGTAAAAAACGCATGCGCTTGTGCGCGCTTTAGTCCGCGTTTCTATGCGTTGCGCTGCGCTTCTTTAAAGCACGTTTTGCTTACTGTAGCAGCAGCAGTTGTCAATAAAACTTTGTTTTTGTATGTAAATGTATTTTTTTCTCCAATTAGGGGTAAAAAACGCATGCGCTTCTATGCGCTTGTACGCGCTTCTATGCGCTAAAAAAGCGGACCCATTCACTTGCATTGCTGTGCGCTTTACAGCTCAGCGCACAGAAATGCATGCAACACTACGTTTCTGTAACGCTGCTCAGCGCAGCGCATAGATGTGAACCAGCTACATTTAGTTACATGGAAAAATGAATACCTTGCTGATCGCACAGGGCAGTGCGCTGTGGAAAGCGCACAGAAACGGCCCTGATGTGAACGAGGCCTTAGTCAAGCTAAAACAAGGCTGGGACCCCTCAGAACACCTCTCACTGCCACCACTAGCGGTTCGCTAGACACTTCCACTCTGCTGTCGAGTCCTTAGCGCGCACTCCGCGTTTTCGTATTTGGGTCAGCTTTGCGCTTAGGCCGAATACGAGAACGCCACGCACCCACACACACAGTACAGTTGTACAGTAACACAGCACAATCAGACACTGACTTGTAATGCAAGTTACACTGTCGTGCAGCAAAACCACTAACAGTCGTTCCGAACGATACTGTTAGCTACTCGCACTGGCGTTTCGTACGTTGGGTCAGCTGCGCGCTTTAGGCCAACGTATGACAAACGCCCCCCACACACACAATGCAATTACAATTTCATATGGTAGTGTTGCTCAAACATACACTAGGTACGGACTTATACACAGCTACACTGCAGTCTCCTTTAGGCTATGAGTGTTAGTTTAGTACGGCAGAAGTCAAGCTTATTAAATAATAATTTAATATTCCAGAAAAACATAGAACAGTGCAGAACTTAATATATACAAAAGATTACAAAAACCAAAGTAAAAATAGTTACAAGATAAAAGTTACAAAGATAACACACACAGATATTTGCGTAAAATAAAAATGGGGATTAAAAAAAACGTTACCAACTTGAAGGTCTCAACGTTGTCGGCAGGAGCATGCCGCTTGTTCGACCAGAAGTCGAGATCAACTCTAGCTATGCGCTAACTCCAAGAGCATATACCAGTGGCTGTTCTGGGTCAGCTTAAATAGTCTGAAGTGTCCCCTGGGGCATTTAATGTCCAGCCCCCAGGAACTAATGCACTTTCCCCGTTTGTGACATCACCGAACGCTTGTCATAATCTTGAGAACAACAAATATCCTGTTGACATGTGTTAGTCTTTTCCTGACTAGGCTTGCTTTGTGTATTGAGACAATGGGCCGTCTCCTGAGTTCAAAAAGCCAGGCAGATAATCCCATTAGCAAAAACTCAAAGCCCTTCATATGGTCAAGACAATACCCACTTCCTTGCCTATTGAAGGGGACTGGTCCATTCACTGAAGACAATGGCAGCTGTCTACACTAATACAAAAGATCACAGCCTACAGTTCCTCTGGTCAGCCAGAAACAGGTAATGAGGTTCCCTTTGTCTGTCTATTGACACCACACACAATCACATTAATAGTCCATGAAGCTAGCTGCCACTATCTTCAAGTCATACTGGCTGACCTCCACCTCTGAAAGATATACAGCAGACATAAAAATGATAGAATAGGTTTCTATACTCCGTAATATCATCAGCACCTCAATATATCTCCACACCTCCGCCGTTAACTTGGTGCAAGGCAGATGATTTTCCCAGTTCATCCTGCCTGCACCTACACTATTGGTGCTGCTTGACGGGACAGCCCATCCGCATTCCCATGATTGCTCCCCTTCCTATGTTGAATAGTGAAGCTATATTGTTGGAGAACCAAGCTCCATCTCAGCAATTTTCCATTGTCACCAGAAACCCGATGTAACCAACTAAGAGGGTTGTGGTCGGTGACGACCGTGAATACGCGACCATAGAGGTAGTGCTGCAGCTTTTGTAGGGCCCATACAATTGCCAAGCACTCTTTCTCTATGGTGGCGTAGGCTACCTCCCGGGGTAGCAGCTTCCGACTTAAATACAGAATCGGATGTTCTTCCCCAGTCTGGTTTACCTGGCTTAACACAGCACCTAGGCCAAAGGCTGAGGCGTCCGTCTGGACCACAAACCGTCGGCTGAAGTCTGGCGCTTGCAACACGGGAGGGCTGGCTAGGGCCCTCTTCAGAGCTGTGAATGACTGTTCACATTCCGGCGTCCAGAGAATCTGCTTGGGCAGCTACTTTTTGGTGAGATCTGTCAATGGCTTGGCGAGGGCACTGTAGTTGGGGACAAACTTTCTATAGTACCCAGCCGTTCCTAAGAAGGACTGAATCTGCTTCTTCGTTTGGGGGGTGGGCCAGGACACAATGGCATCTACCTTCTCCATATCTGGATGAAGCTCTCCCCCCCCCACCACGTCCCAGGTACTGTACCTGTTTCATGCCGATCTGACACTTGCTAGGCTTGACTGTTAGTCCTGCTGCAGTGATGCGCCCCAAAACCTGTGACAGCTGCGCTAAGTGGTCGTTCCAGTTGGCGCTAAACACGGCGATGTCATCCAGGTAGGCGACAGCGCAGTGTTCCAAACCTTCCAGGAGACCATTTACAACCCGTTGGAAGGTGGCCGGGGCGTTTTTCATTCCAAAAGGCATTACATTAAATTCAAACAGACCTGAGGGGGTGATAAAGGCAGACCTATCCCGTGCCTCAGCTGTTAGAGGGACCTGCCAGTATCCCCGACTCAAATCCACGATTGTTAGATATTGCGCGCCAGCTAGCTTATCTAACAATTCGTCGACCCTCGGCATTGGGTAAGCATCTGACGCAGTTATCAAATTTAGTTTTCGATAATCTACACAGAACCGAGTGGTCTGGTCCCGTTTGGGTACTAGCACTACAGGTGATGCCCATGCGCTGTGCGACCGTTGGATCACACCTAGTGACAGCATTTCCTCAATCTCCTTGCTGATGTGGGCCTGAACCTCAGGGGAGACTCTATAGGCGGACTGTCTAACCGGCTTGTTATTTCCGGTGTCAACATGGTGTACAGCCAGGCTGGTCAGACCAGGGCGGGCTGTAAAGGTACCACGGTAAAGGGTCAGCACATCAGATAGCCCAGCCTGCTGCTCTGCTGTCAACTCCGGATTGATCTGCACCTCGGTAACAGAGTCGGTTTCCTGGGTGGAGGCCAGGATGTCAACCAGGGCCTCTGCTTCACCGTCCGGTAGCAAACTGCAGACAGGGAGAGCGCAAGCGGTTCTAGCATGATGTTCCTTTAACATATTTACATGGTACGTTTTCAGCTGCTTACCTCGGTCATCCAGCGCGACCACATAGGTCACATCACTAATCTTCCTATGTATGGTATAGGGCCCATCCCAAGCGGCCTGCAGCTTATTCTGTCGCATCGGGTTTAGGACCCATACCTTGCGACCTACCTCATAAACTCTCTCCCTAGCCCCGTGGTCATACCACTGCTTCTGGGTGGCCTGGGCTTGAGTCAGATTCTCTCGCACTAACCCCACCAGGGTGTCCATCTTTTCCCGGAACTTTAGAACGTATTCCACTATGGAGACCCCGGGACCCATATCCTGCCCCTCCCAGACCTCTCGAATGAGATCGAGGGGTCCGCGTACCCTCCTCCCATATAAGAGCTCAAAGGGCGAGAACCCGGTGGATGCCTGGGGCACCTCACGATAAGCAAACAGTAAGTGGGGCAGGTATCGCTCCCAGTCTCTCCCCTGCGATTCAACAAACACCCTTAGCATCTGTTTCAGAGTACCATTGAACCGCTCACATAACCCATTTGTCTGGGGTGGTAAGGGCTGGCCATGATGTGTTCTACCTGCATTTGTTTACATAGGCATTCCATTAGGCGCGACATGAATTGCGGGCCGTGATCGGTGAGCATTTCACGGGGAAAACCGACCCGTGAGAAAATGCGCACCAATGCGTCCGCAACCTTGTCTGCCCGTATGGAGCTCAGGGCTACAGTTTCAGGATAGCGAGTGGCATAATCGACCACCGTAAGAATGAAACGTTTCCCTGTGCTGCTAAGTATTGCTAGAGGCCCAATTATGTCCACAGCGACCCTTTGGAAGGGCTCCTCTATGATGGGCAAGGGCCTCAGTGGGGCTTTGTCTGTGTCACCTGCTTTGCCGACCCGCTGACATGCGACACAAGACCGGCAAAAATCGGCAATATCTGTCCCCATGTGGGGCCAATAAAAATTGTGTGCAAGCCGGGATTTGGTCTTGCGGATCCCCAAGTGACCAGCCAGGGGCACCTCATGTGCTATTCTTAATAGCTGCCCCCTGTACCTGTGGGGCACAATCAACTGCCTGTCTGCCTCCTCCACTTCAGACAGCTCAGAGGGAGTAACCTCTCTGTACAGTCTGCCGTGCTCCCAGTACACCCTCACCTTGTCGCCCTTCACCGGTGCCCTGTCCGCCAGACCCCTGAGCTCTTCCAGGCTGCTATCAAGTCGCACAGCCTCGGAGAACTCAGCGCTGTCGGCCACAGGCACCAGGGAGGTGGCAAACTGAGAGGCCTCTGGGTCCTCAGAGCCAGGCTCTGAAGTGGAAGAGCCCGACCCAGTGACATCAGCCCCTTCAGTGGACAATTCGTCTGCTGCAGCCCGGTGAGCACTTCGAGTCACCACTGCAGCTGACGGAGCGTTCACTGTACACATGTCATTATGCAACACATCACATATTACATCAACATTATCTGCATTAATGGTAACAACGTGTCCTCCTCCAGACCTGGGCACTGGAGACTCACTAGGGCTGGCTCCTAGTACACAGTCCGTAGCCCCTGGGGCCTCACCAGCACTCCCCGCTTGCACAGCATTATCACACAGTACCTTGCAAGAGTCCTGAACTTCTGCAGGGAAGCAGGCTCCATGGGGTGTGGAGTAGGCTCATACCGGGCTACTAACCGTCCCAGGTCAGTACCCAACAAAACGTTCGTGGGGATGGCATCCGTTACCCCCACTTCTTTCATTCCGCTGCCTGCCCCCCAATCCAGGTGGACTAAGGCGGTGGGTATGGCGGGGGTGACACCCCCAACTCCTTTGACAGCCATAGTCTTGCCAGGAATGTACTCCTCAGGGTTCACAAGCTGGGGGTGCACTAGAGTCACCTCTGCTCCAGTGTCTTAGACCGGTGGTAACCGTATCCCCAACCGTGACAGGTTGCAGATTCTCTGCATAGCTACCTGCATTCCTGGTGGCACACAACGCATTCCGGGCCCCGCCAGAGTTTGGGGCTTCCTTCTTCTTTTCTGGGCACGTAGCACTGATGTGACCCGGTTTGTTACAGGCAAAACATCTCCGAGTGTCAACGGTGGCGGTTCTACCTCCAGGCGGCTGCGGGACTTGGCTTCGCTGGGTGCTCAAAGGAGAAGGTCTCGCAGTCTTTTCTCCCTTCCAGCTGGGCGCCGTAGTCCTCCGAAAGTCAGATGCTCGATTGGACGTGTAGGCATCAGCAACTTTCGCGGCCTCATCCACGGTCTTCGGCTCTCGGTCCCGTACAAACTGCCGGACCTCAACAGGACAAGTGTGGAGGAACTGGTCTTTTATTATCAGTTCCTGCAGGGCATCAAAAGTTTCAACCGCCAGTCCTTTTACCCACTGCTGGAAGGCAGTGCGCAGGTTGCACGCATGATCCAGGTAACTGTCATTAGGACCTCGCTGCACTGTCCTGAAACGTTTGCGATACACCTCTGGCGTGAGGTGGTATCGCGCAATGATGGCTTTCTTAATTGCCTCAAAGTCTGTTTCTTCCTCCTGAGGGAGACTCACAAACGCCTCCAGGGCCTTGCCTCTCAGCCCTGGTGTGAGGTATCGTGCCCACTGCTCACGGGGCACCCCATACTGCCGACAAGTCCTTTCAAACCCCTGTAGGAAAGTGTCTATGTCAGAGTCCTTGTCCATAGCGGGGAACTTATCCAGGGGGATTCTGTGGACTCGCTCACCTTCGCGTTCTGCGGGTCCAGCAGACCGGTTCTGCTGCTGAAGTTTAGCCAGCTCCAGCTGGTGTTGCCGTTCAGCTCTTTCCCTTTCGGCCTGGTGTCTTTGTGCAGCTTGTTCCCTCTCGGCCTGGAGTCGCTGGGCAGCTTGTTCCCTCTCGGCCTGGAGTCGCTGTGCCGCTTGTTCCTTCTCTGCCTGTCGGTGCAGTAGGATCAGCTTTAGGCGCAGTTCAGGATCAGCCGAGTTCAGTAGCTGTGGATCAGCTTCCAGAGATGGCATCTCCCTGCTCGGTGGATCGTCCAGGACATCGTCTCCACTCGCATTCTGTGGCGGGAGCGATTCCTCCTCTGGCGTGTCGTGAGCTGCATCCGCTGACGTTGAAGAACGGGCTTGCTCTGCCTCATACTCCTCGAGGGCACGAACCAACTGCTCCTTCGTCTGGCCGCTCACCGTCTCGATGCCTCTGTGCTCACACAGGTTGAGTAGCATCTCTTTGTTTTGCCTTGCATAGCTGGATGCTTTCTGAGCCATCGTGTTGCAAAAAAGAAAAAGAAAAAAAGGGGCTAAGGGAAAGCAAAATACGAAGTGTGTATCTTTGAACAAAAAAAAAGTATATAGATTCTGCACTGAGTAGACTTCTGTAGGCTAGTTGCTTCTAGCAAGCTTCCAGCCTTTAGTACTCAGAATAGCGAGCTAAACTGCGTACTAATGTACTAAACGATGCCACCACTGCCAGCCAATTATGTCAGGAACCGGCCCGCAGCACGCCTGCGTATACGGTTCCCGACTGCGGGTTTGACCGGACTGAGAGGGGAAGCAGCCTTAGTCAAGCTAAAACAAGGCTGGGACCCCTCAGAACACCTCTCACTGCCACCACTAGCGGTTCGCTAGACACTTCCACTTTGCTGTCGAGTCCTTAGCACGCACTCCGCGTTTTCGTATTTGGGTCAGCTTTGCGCTTAGGCCGAATATGAGAACGCCACGCACCCACACACACAGTACAGTTGTACAGTAACACAGCACAATCAGACACTGACTTGTAATGCAAGTTACACTGTCGTGCAGCAAAACCACTAACAGTCGTTCCGAACGATACTGTTAGCTACTCGCACTGGCGTTTCGTACGTTGGGTCAGCTGCGCGCTTTAGGCCAACGTATGACAAACGCCCCCCACACACACAATGCAATTACAATTTCATATGGTAGTGTTGCTCAAACATACACTAGGCACGGACTTATACACAGCTACACTGCAGTCTCCTTTAGGCTATGAGTGTTAGTTTAGTACGGCAGAAGTCAAGCTTATTAAATAATAATTTAATATTCCAGAAAAACATAGAACAGTGCAGAACTTAATATATACAAAAGATTACAAAAACCAAAGTAAAAATAGTTACAAGATAAAAGTTACAAAGATAACACACACAGATATTTGCGTAAAATAAAAATGGGGATTAAAAAAAACGTTACCAACTTGAAGGTCTCAACGTTGTCGGCAGGAGCATGCCGCTTGTTCGACCAGAAGTCGAGATCAACTCTAGCTATGCGCTAACTCCAAGAGCAGATACCGGTGGCTGTCCTGGGTCAGCTTAAATAGTCTGAAGTGTCCCCTGGGGCATTTAATGTCCAGCCCCCAGGAACTAATGCACTTTCCCCGTTTGTGACATCACCGAACGCTTGTCATAATCTTGAGAACAACAAATATCCTGTTGACATGTGTTAGTCTTTTCCTGACTAGGCTTGCTTTGTGTATTGAGACAATGGGCCGTCTCCTGAGTTCAAAAAGCCAGGCAGATAATCCCATTAGCAGAAACTCAAAGCCCTTCATATGGTCAAGACAATACCCACTTCCTTGCCTATTGAAGGGGACTGGTCCATTCACTGAAGACAATGGCAGCTGTCTACGCTAATACAAAAGATCACAGCGTACAGTTCCTCTGGACAGCCAGAAACAGGTAATGAGGTTCCCTTTGTCTGTCTATTGACACCACACACAATCACATTAATAGTCCATGAAGCTAGCTGCCACTATCTTCAAGTCATACTGGCTGACCTCCACCTCTGAAAGATATACAGCAGACATACAAATGATAGAATAGGTTTCTGTACTCCCTAATATCATCAGCACCTCAATATAGCTCCACAACTGCCACCCATCAATCAGCCCCTAACCTGCCCCTTGCGGGCAATCTGATCACCCACCCACACCAATAGATCGCCCGCAGATCCGACGCTAGTGCATTGCTTGCATCTATTCCCCCCTCTAATCACACCTTGAGACACCCATCAATCACCTCCTGTCACCCCCTAGCACACCTACCCATCAGATCAGGCCCTAATTTGCCCGTGTGGGCTCCTGATCACTCGGCCAGACCCTCAGATCCCCCTCAGACCCCCTTCCGATCACCTCCCCAGTGCATTGATTGCATCTATTTTCCCCTCTAACCACCCCCTGAGACACCCATCAATCACCTCCTGTCACCCCCCCCCCCTAGCACTCCTATCCATCAGATCAGGCCCAATACAACCTGTCATCTAAAAGGCCACCCTGTCATCAAAATTTGCAGATGCTTATACCCCTGAACAGTCATTTTGAGACATTTGGTTTCCAGACTACTCACGGTTTTGGGCCCGTAAAATACCAGGGCAGTATAGGAACCCCACAAGTGACCCCATTTTAAAAAAAAGACACCCCAAGGTATTCTGTTAGGTGTATGACGAGTTCATAGAAGATTTTATTCTTTGTCAAAAGTTAGCGGAAATTGATTTTTATTGTTTTTTTTCCCCAAAGTGTCATTTTTCACTAACTTGTGACAAAAAATAAAATCTTCTATGAACTCGCCATACACCTAACGGAATACCTTGGGGTGTCTTCTTTCTAAAATGGGGTCACTTATGGGGTTCCTATACTGCCCTGGCATTTTAGGGGCCCTAAACCATGAGGAGTAGTCTAGAAAACAAATGCCTCAAAATGACCTGTGAATAGGACGTTGGGCCCCTTAGCGCACCTAGGCTGCAAAAAAGTGTCACACATGTGGTATCGCCGTTCTCAGGAGAAGTAGTATAATGTGTTTTGGGGTGTATTTTTACAAATACCCATGCTGAGTGGGAGAAATCTCTCTGTAAATAGACAATTGTGTGTAAAAAAAATCAAACAATTGTCATTTACAGAGATATTTCTCCCACCCAGCATGGGTATGTGTAAAAATACACCCCAAAACACATTATACTACTTCTCCTGAGTACGGCAATACCACATGTGTGGCACTTTTTTGCAGCCTAACTGCGCTAAGGGGCCCAAAGTCCAATGAGCACCTTTAGGCTTTACAGGGGTGCTTACAATTTAGCACCCCCCAAAATGTCAGGACAGTAAACACACCCCACAAATGACCCCATTTTGGAAAGTAGACACTTCAAGGTATTCAGAGAGGAGCATAGTGAGTCCGTGGCAGATTTCATTTTTTTTGTCGCAAGTTAGAAGAAATGGAATTTTTTTTTTTTTTTTGTCACAAAGTGTCATTTTCCGCTTACTTGTGACAAAAAATAATATCTTCTATGAACTCACTATGCCTCTCAGTGAATACTTTGGGATGTCTTCTTTCCAAAATGTGGTCATTTGCGGGGTATTTATACTATCCTGGAATTCTAGCCCCTCATGAAACATGTCAGGTGGTCAGAAAAGTCAGAGATGCTGGAAAATGGGAAAATTCTTCACTTTTTGCACCATAGTTTGTAAACGCTATAACTTTTACCCAAACCAATAAATATAGGCTGAATGTTTTTTTTTTTAATAAAAAACATGTTTGTCCACATTTTTCGTGCTGCATGTATACAGAAATTTTACTTTATTTGAAAAATGTCAGCACAGAAAGTAAAAAAAATAATTTTTTTGCCAAAATTCATGTCTTTTTTGATGAATATAATAAAAAGTAAAAATCGCAGCAGCAATCAAATAGCACCAAAAGAAAGCTTTATTAGTGACAAGAAAAGGAGCCAAAATCCATTTAGGTGGTAGGTTGTATGAGCGAGCAATAAACCGTGAAAGCTGCAGTGGTCTGAATGGAAAAAAAGTGCCTGGTCCTTAAGGGGGGTAAAGCCCACGGTCTTCAAGTGGTTAAA
This sequence comes from Hyperolius riggenbachi, assembly GCF_040937935.1. Lineage (NCBI taxonomy): Eukaryota > Metazoa > Chordata > Amphibia > Anura > Hyperoliidae > Hyperolius > Hyperolius riggenbachi. Next base: position 482,478,010 of record NC_090648.1, on the reverse strand, counting down.
GGGGAACTGAAGAGAGAGGTATATGGAGGCTGCCATGTTTATTTTCTTTTAAGCAATACCAGTTGCCTGGCAGCCCTGCTGATCCTCTGCTTCTAATACTATTAGCCATAGCCCCTGAACAAGCATGCAGCAGATCAGGCGTTTCAGACTTTAAAGTCAGATCTGACAAGACTAGCTGCATGCTTGTTTCTGGTGTTATTCAGATACTACTGCAGAGAAATAGACCAGCAGGGCTGCCAGGCAACTGGTATTGATTAAAAGGAAATACATATGGCAGCCTCCGTATACCTCTTACTTCAGTTCCCCTTTAAAGGATACCCGAGGTGACATGTGACATGATGAGATAGACATGTGTTTGTAGAGTGCGTAGCACACAAATAACTAGGCTGTGTTCCTTTTTTTCTTTCTCTGCCTGAAAGAGTTAAAAATCAGGTATGTAAGTAACAGTTCCTGTCTGGGTCAGACTAAAGTGTGAACCTCACTGATAAGAAATCACAACTATAAAACACTTTCCTAGCAGAAAATGGCTTCTGAGAGCAGTAAAAGAGCTAAAAAGGGTCAAAAAATCATAGATTTTAGCTCTGGCATACTTCAAAGAATGTGTCATTGAGCAAAAACAATAAGACAGTAAAAACTTGAAAAGTAGATTTAAATATAAAATGAAACTGTGGAATATCTTAAAAAATCATTTGTAGGAGAAGAAGGATTGATACAATTGTTTATTTCATTAGTTTATTTTCATCTCGGATGTCCTTTAAACACAACCAGTGACAGCTGATGAATTTTGAAATCAGTATCAGACACACATATTTTGATTAGAGATGTCGCGAACCCACAGATTTTGGTTTGCGAACCGCGAACGCGAACTTGTGAAGAAGTTTGTGAACCGGCGAATCATCGCAAACCGCAATAGACTTCAATGGGCAGGCGAACTTTCAAAACTACAAACACTAATTCTGGCCACAAAAGTGATGGAAAAGATGTTTCAAGGGGTCTGGGCATGGCGGAGTGGGATATACGCCAAAAGTCCCGGGAAAAATTACGGATTTGACGCACAGCAAGGTTTTAAGAGCAGAAATCACATTGAATGCTAAATTGGAGGCCTGAAGTGCTTTAAAACATCTTGCGTGTGTAGACATGGATCAGGTAGTGTAATTAGTGTACTGCTTCCCACTGACAGACCAAACTCACTGTGTAACGCACCGCAAACAGCTGTTTGTGTAGTGACGGCCGTGCTGGACTGGTGCGCACCATGGCGAGAGTGCAGGCGATGGCGGTTTTGAAGCCCATATGGTGGGGCGGAGGTAGCTCAATGACAGAACAACAGTGACTGTCCATCTGACCGAATTTGGCTGTCCACAAGGAAGCAACGACCTTATTATCTTGGGTGTGCCCGCCAATACACTCATATAGCCGGTCATTGCTTCATTGTGATACGCAAGCCCCTTCACCGCGGCAAGGTAATGATCACAAAGGGGAATTGACACATGTACATGCCTTTTGTTTTGTTGTTGCAACTGCAGTGCAGCCAGAAAAATTAGGTAGGCATGTACACGCATCAGAAAAACTATTATAGAAGCCACTGCTAGTAGCGGCCTTAAAAATTCAGGAATCCACCTGGAGTCCTGGACCCTTTTGGTAGTGGCGGAGAAGGCAGTCAAGCGGCCTGCAGGCAGAAATGCTGTGTGGGGACTGACTTAGTCTTGGGGCAGGCAGTCACACGGCATGCAGGCAGAGATGCTGTGTGTGGGGATTGACTTAGTCTTCGGGCAGACAGTAGCCCCCCGGGATCCATGCCTCTTTCATTTTGATAAAGGTGAGGTACTGAATAGAGATGTCGCAAATGGTTCCCGAACCGTTCGCCGGCGAACATCTCTGCATCTCTGGGCCGTGTACTACTTCCGGGTCGCTATGACCCGGAGTAGTACGCCTGCGCTGGCGCTGTCCTAGATTGCGCTCCTGTTGCCGGCACTTTCTGCGCATGTACGTGGCGTAATGAGTGACGTCACACTCATGCGCAGAGTGTGCCCGGCAACAGCAGCGCGATATAGGACGCGCACCGCTGGGCCAGCGCAGGCGTACTACTCCGGGTCATAGCGACCCGGAAGTAGTACACGACCCAGAGAGATTCGCCCGGCGAACGGTTCGGGCCATCTCTAGTACTGAACACTTTTTTGACCTAGGCGACTTCTCTTCTCACTGACAATGCCTCCAGCTATGCAGAAGGTCCTCTCTGACAGGACGCTTGAGGCAGGGCAAGCCAGAATTTGGATGGCAAATTGTGACAGCTCTGGCCACAGGTCAAGCCTGTGCACCCAGTAGTCCAGGGGTTCATCGCTGCTCAGTGTCTATATCCGCACTTAAGGCCAGGTAGTCAGCTAGACGGCTACCTGCCGGTCGAGGCGTTGGTGGAGAGTGGATCCGGAAGGGCTAAGGTGAGGCGTTGGAGTAAAGAATGTCCGCATGTCCGACATCACCATGAGATCACTAGAGCGTCCTGTCCTTGCCTGCGTGGACATGGAAGGAGGAGGAAGATTACGGGCAGTGTCATCTTTATTCCGTTGTGCTGTGACATCACCCTTAAATGGCACTGTAAAGCATACTTCCCAAATTGTGTTGCAAGTGCTGCATCCTTTCAGCCTTGTGGTTATTTGGTAACATCTCTGCCACTTTGTGCTTATACCGAGGGTCTAGTAGCGTTGCCACCCAGTACAGGTCATACCCCTTGAGTTTTTTTTTTATACAGGGGTCCCTCAACAGGCTGGGCAGCATGAAAGACGCCATCTGCACAAAGTTGGATGCCAATGTACTAGCCATCTCGTCTTGCTCTTCCTTAGTGATGTCAGGTAAGTCTCCTCCTCCCCCCAGCCACGAACAATACTACAGGAAAGGTGAGCAGCACAAGCCCCCTGCGACGCTTGCTGCGGTTGTTCTTCCACCTCCTATTCGAATAAAAAAACACCTTCCTCTTCTGTGATGCCGCAGGTGTTGATGATGCCGCAGGTGATGTTTCCCACAACTCTTCCTCCTCTTCCTGTTCACGCTACTCTACAGCTTGATCCACCACTCTACGCACGGCACGCTCCAAGAAAGCATATGGGATCAAGTCACTGATGGCGCCTTCACTGCGACTCACCAGGTTTGTCACCTCCTCAAACGGACGCATGAGCCTGCAGGCATTACGCATGAGTCTCTAGTACTTCGGCCAGAAAAGGCCCAGCTCCCCAGAGCATGATAGATGACAGATGAATAGGTAATATTGTGGAGTGGGTGGAGTTAGGGGCTGGTTTGGGTCAGGTGATAACTGTAGATGGTGTATGTAGAGTTATAAATTATATGCATCTCATTGATCAGCCCTAATAAGGGTGTAACTCCTCCCCTCCACTCCAAAAGGGAAAAAAAAAACAAAAATTGGAAAGGCAAGCCAGGCAGGATATTTAAAAACAAAATAGGTTATAGGTTCCCCCAGTATAGGTAGCCAGTTATAGGTGCCCCCAGTATCAATAGCTAGTTATAGGCAGTGATGCTCGGATACCCCCAATCATGAAATCAAATGATCACAAATTTGACTCTGCCCACTTACGAATTGTCTCGTGATCACTATCATAAATAGAAACAGATATCCGACTTGAGTGCGGTTTTGAGTCGAATAACTGCACGTAATCACGAATAACGAGTCTTGATTCATGATTGAAACTTCCTGCCGACTTTAACGGTTAATAGCAAAGCCCCCTTACATGCTAGAAACACAAAATTTGCCAGATATGTTAAGAAGAGCTGTGAGAACAAGAGGAAAATAACAGTTAAATGCATAATTTTTTTCCTTTAAAACAGGCAGGCCACCTGTTCGAGATCATGCTGACATGATTTTGTGCGGCCCTGGACCAAAGTACGGTGTTCAGAAGTAGAGATGGCCCGAACCTCCGATTTTCAGTTCACGAACTTCCACGAAACTTTTGCGAACCGAAATAGACTTCAATGGGGAGGCGAACTTTGAAAACTAGAAACATTTATGCTGGCCACAAAAGTGATGTAAAAGATGTTTCAAGGGGTCTAATACCTGGAGGGGGGCATGGTGGAGTGGGATAGATGCCAAAAGTCCCGGGGAAAAATCTGAATTTGACGCAATGCAGTGTTTTAAGGGCAGAAATCACATTGAATGCTAAATTGCAGGCCCAAAGTGCTTTAAAACATCTTGCATGTGTATACATCAATCAGGGAGTGTAATTAGAGTACTGCTTCACACTGACACACCAAACTCACTGTGTAACGCACCGCAAACAGCTGTTTGCGTAGTGACGGCCGTGCTGGACTGGTGCGCACCATGGCCAGAGTGCAGGCCGTGGCGGTTTTCAAGCACATATGGTCGCCGGGCTGTGGTAGCTCAATGATAGAACAACAGTGACTGTCCAGCTGATCAAATTTGGTCTGTCCACAATGAAGCAACGACCTTATTATCTTGGGTGTTGTCCCCCCCCCCCCAAGACACACATATAGCCGTTGGTCATTGCTTCATTGTGATACGCAAGCCACTTCACCGCGGCAAGGTAATGATCACGAAGGGGAATTGGCACATGTTCATGCATTTGTTTTGTTGTTGCAGCTGCAGTGCAGCCAGAAAAATTAGGCAGCATGTACACGCACCAGAAACTAGTCGGGCATTGCTGCAACTTGATCTTTTTTGAGTACCACATAGAGTGGGAAGCGTTTTATACCTAAGGGGGTCCCTACTGAAGTAGGACCCTCCTAATGTGAGTGTTTTATCACATTCATGTACCGTATATACTCGCATATAAGCCGACCCGCATATAAGCCGACCCCCCAACTTTTACCTGAAAAACCAGGGAAAAATGATTGACCCCCATATAAGCCGGGGGTAGGAAATGCTGGCCGCCTTATTCCCCTAGTGTGTCCCAGTATAGCTAGTAAAGTGCCCAGTATAGGTAGGTAGTGCACCAGTATAGCTAGTATAGTGCCCAGTATAGCTATTATAGTGCTCAGTATAGCTAGTAAAGTGCCCCAGTATAGCTAGTAAAGTGCCCCAGTATAGCTAGTATAGTGCCCCAGTATAGCTAGTATAGTGCTCAGTCTAGCTAGTATAGTGCTCAGTTTAGCTAGTATAGTGCTCAGTATAGCTAGTATATGTGAGGCTTGGTGGTGTATTCTCCACAGTCAGCATGCAACGCATGAGCTGGCGTGGAGGAGGTACACACACTAGCACCAGGAAACAGGCTATCCCTAGTATAGTGGAGGGAAGGACAGACTCCAATAGGAGATTGTGGCGCACAGAGCCGGTGCAGATCTGACAGCCACAAACAATGCTTTCGTTATAACGTCTCAGCGCAAAGTAGCGCTGAGCGCATAAACCAGAACTGAGGAGATCAGGACAGGTAGACAGAATGAACGCTTGCTAGCTAGCGGCTACTTAGCGACAGCAAGCGTCCAAAACCAGACAGACTGGAATGAGGCAGCCAATGCGCTGCGGCGATGGCGTGCCTCACAAAGACAGGACAGGACAGTCAGAAAACAGCAGGATCAAGATAGATGAACGTAACACAGATAAATATACAATAAGTATGTTTTCCTAGCGTATTACAATTACAGCTATCAATGAAACTATTTGTAACGTCTGACTAACATATGTATATATCGGCAATGAACCGATATATGACATAAGCAGGAACGCTGACTAGGACTAGAGTAATACAGGGAACAGGACTCAGAAGGATTCGCTATCTCTTCGCAGAGATGAACGCAATCCACAAACGGTAACAGAACAGGATTCAGAAGGATTCGTTATCTCTTCGCAGAGATGAACGCAATCCACAAACAGTAACAGAACAGGATTCAGAAGGATTCGTTATCTCTTCGCAGAGATGAACGCAATCCACAAACAGAACCAGGAGCAGGGTAACTACCTCAGCACGGGTGGTCACGGTACGCGCAACCTACCAAAACGTGCTGGAAAGCTGACTAACTGCACACAGGATATAAACAGTTCGTGTACGTATACATCAGCGACACTGGTGTATCAACGTAACACAAATACAAGGAAAATAATAAACGTGCTGGTATGCATATATATTGGCAAACACCAGTATATGATGCAAAGACCAGCAAAGTATCTTTATAACAAGAAACACGATCGGGGGCTAAAGCGACAGCAAGACAGGCTAAAGCTGAAGCTATGAAAACCCAAGGAAACCCTGCAGGAAGCAGATCTTTATACTGAGGTCATCCAATGGGAGCAGACATGCAGATTCCCACACAGGTGAATGATAATCAGTCACAAGCTGACAGCAGGGAAAGACAGACAAAGCTATGCAGCTTGCATGGAAATAGATCAGAACTGCCTGAGCTGCAGCACTACTACTTCCAGCAACAGCTGCTGCAGCAGCGATCATCACAGTACCCCCGCCCTTAAAAGCGGATTCCAGACGCTTTTCAAAACTGAAATTCCCAACAAAACAGTCCGACTGATAATTCATGATGACCGGGACAGCCCGGCAAGACCGAATTCCAGAATCAGTCCCCACAAGACTGGACCCATCAGAACCAAAACCTACAGAACCATGCCCATCAGTACTACAAGCCCCAATGTGACACCCATCAGAACCATGATTTCCAGAAGAAAGCCCTCCGAAATTCCCTGAGCGATACCCACCGCCTTCCAGGAACCGTTCAGAAACGCCAAAGCCTTTGCAATGCCCACCGGTACTGTCTTTACCAACACAAAACCCACTGTTGAACCAGTCCAAGGCACCAGGACAAGTTTTCTCAGAGACCTCCCAGAACACCTTGAAGCTCCAAAGAGATCCCCATAGGTCAGAATGCCCCTTAGGCTCACATGGAGAACTATCAAGAACCCCTATGGAACCTAGGGCAATTCCCGAGTCAGGGCCACAAGGACAAACATCAATATCAGGGCTTTTAGGGACCAGAACCATCTCTGGGCATGCAGGCAGACTGGCAACATCAGAACGTGTTCCCACTAAGGAAGCATCAGAGCACGCTAACACCTTAGACACACTTGGGCATTCTGGCACACAAAGAACATCTGGGCACACCGGCACAAGAGAAACCTCTGGGCATGTCAAGGAACTGTGAGCCTCAGGGTCAGCCAAGACAGGACCAAAACCAGGACTGGCCAAAAAAAAATCATGACTAAACTTCGCAACTACTGGACTTTTACACAAGAATGCTGGATCAGACTTAGATGTCGCTGATTCCAGCAAAGTCAGTAACAAATCAGATTCAGGGGCACTAACAAGACAGGACAAATCTTCTGATGTGTGCACTGAACCAGATAGGGACTCCACAACTACCTCTGGACTGGACAGAGACTCATTTAATACACTGGATTGGAGCTCATGAGGCGCTGCAGAACAAGTCAGTATTGCAGCAGCCCCCACTGGACTAGGCAAAACTGAGGAATTCCCTGGACAGGAAGGGGACTCTGGAACCTCTGCCACAGCGGCCAGAGAACCAGAATCTTTCAGGATACAGGGCTGGGTTTCAGGAACACTCATCAGACCGGACTGAAATTCTGAGATTTCTATTATTTTGACCAGAGAATCAGAATTATCCATGTTACAGGGCAAGACTTCTGAAACATTCAGAGGACAGGGCTGGAGTTCCTCGGCTGTTACAACACTGGAGAGGGACTCAACATTGGTTAAATCAGACTGTGTACAGGGCAAGGTATCTAACACAATTGCTGACGAGGACAATATTTCAATGGCTTCTGCTTTGCTGGGCAGAAATTCACCAAGTTTTATTAGAGCAGACTGTAATTCCAAAACAGCTGCTAGACAAGTGAATATTACTGCAACACCAACTGAGGTAAGCAGTGCCTCAGACCCTTCTGCTAGAGGGTTTGAAATATCCAAAGTACTGGGTGAAGCATAAGACTCTGCGACCACAGCTTCACTGGACAGGATCACTGAACAGTCCATATTGCAGGGCAAAACCATGGAAGCACCTGCTGGACAGCATAATGATTCTGTGACCTGAGTTTCATTGGAGAGATCTACTGCACAATTCATGGTACAGGGCAAATTTATTGGAACATTTTCTGAACAAGGTAATAATTCTGCGATTTCAGGTTCACAGAGCAGATGCTCTGAGCTATTCACGAAACTAGAGCGAGGTGTAGAAACAGGAAGATCAAGACACAATGTTTGCGCATCTGAATCACCATTCAATTGTAAAATTGGAAAATTCAGATGCTGGGGTTCTGAGATTTCTGGACAGGATTGCTGGGACTCGGAAACTGATGTAGTGCATCTATTGGCATCTGCTGGATCAGACAGGAGTTGAACTTTATTAACACAGGTAATTTCTGCAGAAGTGTTTGCAGAGACAGGCAAGATTTTTCTGGTGTCTGTTTCACTGAACAAAGACTCATGAGTACTGGCTAGGCTGGACTCAGAAGTCAGCAGGACCTCTGGATTCTCTGCTGAGAAATTTGTGCAGGGCAAAGTTAAGAAAGTATCAGTGGCTTCTGTTTTACTGGGAAGTAACACTGAGTTATCCATGGTACAGGGTGGAGTTACAGGAACATTCACAAGACATGGCAGGGACTCAGTAACTGGAGAAGTGGGACAGTCTCCAATTGACAGTGTGTCTTCCCTGGTATCAACTGATTGAATCGCATAAAAATCATCCAAAATCATTTTCCACACATCGATCAATGGAGCCACAAAGTCATACCCACACACACCAGTTTTTATTAGGTTATAGGCAGACTTAATGCATGCATTCAATACTAATTCACTTTTTGCACTGTAAAATTGACAAAATGAACTTGAATCATTCTTCCATTCATTGACCAGAGCTTCCATCTCTCCTTTCTCAAATGGAGGATTCCAAGCATACTTAACAGGCAGATCACAGTTTGCAGATATGATTGTGGCAGGGACATATATTGGGTTAATTAGCAGGTGATTGGCAGATTCCTTATTCTTAAGAATCTCTAATACCTGTAGCAAGTGTTTAACTGTAGTGTATGCAAACTTTCCTTGCTTCACAAATAAGTTGATTTGTTCAATACTCTGTAATATCTCCTCATAATCATACTCAGATAATTCTTTTAAACAAAAATCTTTATTTTCCCTAGCCAGTGATGAAAGTTCATTAGTAGTTTCATAAGTCCATTTAACTCCCCTGAAAGACAATTGCATTTCATTATCTGTTAATGGCAGAATCTCATTATAGGTCTCAGTCGCTAAGGATAACGACTCTGCAGATTGGACACGTTTCTTAGAACGTTTGCGTTTTGCCTTTGACCTTGCTGTTTTTGATTTATTCAAAGCTGCAGGAAAATTATCAGTAACACTTTCTGCTTGCTGCTCATTCTTGCAAGCAATTGAAGGAGCAGCTGATTGGCCTGCTGCCAGGAGTTCATTAAGAGGAAAAGGCAATGGATCTATGCGCAACCAATTGTGAATTACAAAAGCTATAAATTGCAAAGGACTTTGTCTAAACTGAGTGTGATCTAAGACATCGATTGCCCAATCAAAAAGTTTGCCCTTAAAAAGAGCACAAACGATCCAATCAGACCAGGTAGAAATAGCAGAAGCCCGAAAGTCGGGATTGGCCAGAACTTTAACCAATTCTGATATAAATTTGTCTGTAACTTCAGGACCAAGCTTTTCAAATTTTTTAAAGGAGCAGGACCCCTGACAAACAGTGTCATAATTTCTGGAAATTCCCCCCACAATAGGGATTGGTAATGGGGTTTGCATAATGTAAGGCTTGGTGGTGTATTCTCCACAGTCAGCATGCAACGCATGAGCTGGCGTGGAGGAGGTACACACACTAGCACCAGGAAACAGGCTATCCCTAGTATAGTGGAGGGAAGGACAGACTCCAATAGGAGATTGTGGCGCACAGAGCCGGTGCAGATCTGACAGCCACAAACAATGCTTTCGTTATAACGTCTCAGCGCAAAGTAGCGCTGAGCGCATAAACCAGAACTGAGGAGATCAGGACAGGTAGACAGAATGAACGCTTGCTAGCTAGCGGCTACTTAGCGACAGCAAGCGTCCAAAACCAGACAGACTGGAATGAGGCAGCCAATGCGCTGCGGCGATGGCGTGCCTCACAAAGACAGGACAGGACAGTCAGAAAACAGCAGGATCAAGATAGATGAACGTAACACAGATAAATATACAATAAGTATGTTTTCCTAGCATATTACAATTACAGCTATCAATGAAACTATTTGTAACGTCTGACTAACATATGTATATATCGGCAATGAACCGATATATGACATAAGCAGGAACGCTGACTAGGACTAGAGTAATACAGGGAACAGGACTCAGAAGGATTCGCTATCTCTTCGCAGAGATGAACGCAATCCACAAACGGTAACAGAACAGGATTCAGAAGGATTCGTTATCTCTTCGCAGAGATGAACGCAATCCACAAACGGTAACAGAACAGGATTCAGAAGGATTCGTTATCTCTTCGCAGAGATGAACGCAATCCACAAACAGTAACAGAACAGGATTCAGAAGGATTCGTTATCTCTTCGCAGAGATGAACGCAATCCACAAACAGAACCAGGAGCAGGGTAACTACCTCAGCACGGGTGGTCACGGTACGCGCAACCTACCAAAACGTGCTGGAAAGCTGACTAACTGCACACAGGATATAAACAGTTCGTGTACGTATACATCAGCGACACTGGTGTATCAACGTAACACAAATACAAGGAAAATAATAAACGTGCTGGTATGCATATATATTGGCAAACACCAGTATATGATGCAAAGACCAGCAAAGTATCTTTATAACAAGAAACACGATCGGGGGCTAAAGCGACAGCAAGACAGGCTAAAGCTGAAGCTATGAAAACCCAAGGAAACCCTGCAGGAAGCAGATCTTTATACTGAGGTCATCCAATGGGAGCAGACATGCAGATTCCCACACAGGTGAATGATAATCAGTCACAAGCTGACAGCAGGGAAAGACAGACAAAGCTATGCAGCTTGCATGGAAATAGATCAGAACTGCCTGAGCTGCAGCACTACTACTTCCAGCAACAGCTGCTGCAGCAGCGATCATCACAGTATAGTGCTCAGTCTAGCTAGTAATGTGCCCCAGTTTAGCTAGTATAGTGCTCAGTCTAGCTAGTAATGTGCCCCAGTTTAGCTAGTATAGCGCTCAGTATAGCTAGTAATGTGCCCCAGTTTAGCTAGTATAGTGCTCAGTATAGCTAGTAATGTGCCCCAGTTTAGCTAGTATAGTGCTCAGTATAGCTAGTAATGTGCCCCAGTTTAGCTAGTATAGTGCTCAGTATAGCTAGTAATGTGCCCCAGTTTAGCTAGTATACTGCTCAGTATAGCTAGTAATGTGCCCCAGTTTAGCTAGTATACTGCTCAGTCTAGCTAGTAATGTGCCCCAGTTTAGCTAGTATAGTGCTCAGTCTAGCTAGTAATGTGCCCCAGTTTAGCTAGTATAGTGCTCAGTCTAGCTAGTAATGTGCCCCAGTTTAGCTAGTATAGTGCTCAGTCTAGCTAGTAATGTGCCCCAGTTTAGCTAGTATAGTGCTCAGTCTAGCTAGTAATGTGCCCCAGTTTAGCTAGTATAGCGCTCAGTATAGCTAGTAATGTGCCCCAGTTTAGCTAGTATAGTGCTCAGTATAGCTAGTAATGTGCCCCAGTTTAGCTAGTATAGCTCTCAGTATAGCTAGTAATGTGCCCCAGTTTAGCTAGTATAGTGCTCAGTATAGCTAGTAATGTGCCCCAGTTTAGCTAGTATAGTGCTCAGTATAGCTAGTAATGTGCCCCAGTTTAGCTAGTATAGCGCTCAGTATAGCTAGTAATGTGCCCCAGTTTAGCTAGTATAGCGCTCAGTATAGCTAGTAATGTGCCCCAGTTTAGCTAGTATAGTGCTCAGTATAGCTAGTAATGTGCCCCAGTTTAGCTAGTATAGTGCTCAGTATAGCTAGTAATGTGCCCCAGTTTAGCTAGTATACTGCTCAGTATAGCTAGTAATGTGCCCCAGTTTAGCTAGTATAGTGCTAAGTCTAGCTAGTAATGTGCCCCAGTTTAGCTAGTATAGTGCTCAGTATAGCTGGTCCGCCGGTCCCCCGCTCCCCCCACGGCCGCCGCCGCCGCTATTACCTTTCCGTATCTTCTAGTCCCCTCTCCGTGCTTGTAAACATCCACAGCAGCGCGCCCGGCACTGCTACTGTGACGAGCGGCGAGCCAGGAAAGAGCGGTTCCCATAGTAACAGGACGCTCTTTCCTGCCTCCTGCCTCGTCACAGTAGCAGCGCCGGGCGCGCTGCTGTGGATGTTTACAAGCACGATGCGGAAAGGTAATAGCAGCGGCGGCAGCCTTGGGGGGAGCGGGGGACCCGCGGACCAGTGGAGGGGGGGGACCCGCGGACCAACATGACTCACATACAAGCCGACCCCCCAACTTTTGGCCCCCTTTTTGGGGGTCAAAAATTCGGCTTGTATGCGAGTATATACGGTACATCTATATTTGAATAAAGATTGCCGTGTGAACTTTCCACCAAGAGACCCCTTTTCTGATTTTTCCTTGCACTGAGCTGCACATAGGAATACCATACATCTTGGTGGGATTTCTGGAGGTGGAAGAGGCTTATGGTGACAAGTGGCTGAGCATCAGATAGCGCTGCTGAATACTTTGATTTATTGCCTATGGTGACCTGGATACACCTTGCAGTGGCTGCTGTGTGACTGGCGGATATTTGACAGTTGATAACTTGGGGCGCCTCTAACATACACATTCTTCTGCGCACCCAGTAGTCCAAGGGTTCATGGCTGCTCACAGTGCCTACATCCACACTTAAGGCCAGGTAGTCGGCTACCTGCCGGTCGAGGTGTTGGAGGGTGGATCCAGAAGGGCTAAGGCGAGGCGCTGGACTAAAGAATGTCCTCATGCCCGACATCACCATGAGATCACTGGAGCGTCCTGTCCTTGTCTGCGTGGCCATGGGAGAAGGATTACTGGCAGTAGTATCTTCATTGCGTTGTGCTGTGACATCACCCTTAAACACACTGTAAAGCATAGTTGCCAGCTTGTTCAGCAAGTGCTGCATCCTTTCTGCCTTCTGGTGATTTGGAAACATCTCCGCCACTTTGTGCCTATACCTATATAGGGTCTAGTAGCGTAGCCACTCAGTACAGCTCATTCCCCTTGAGTTTTTTTATACTGGGGTCCCTCCACAGGCTGGACAGCATGAAAGACGCCATCTGCACAAAATTGGATGCAGACGTACTATCCATCTTGTAATGCTCTTCCTCAGTGATGTCAGCTAAGTTCTCCTCCTCCCCCCAGCCACAAACAATACCACGGGAAAGTTGAGCAGCACAAGCCCCCTGTGACACCTGCTGCGGTTGTTCTTCCGCCGCCTCCTCCTCCAAAACAACACCTTCCTCATCATCTGACTCCTCTTCCCCACACGACTCTTCCTCCTCCTCCCCCCTCTGTGCTGCTGCAGGTATTGAGGAATCATCTGCTTCTGCTGAGAATTGATCCCACAACTCTTCCTCCTTTTCCTGTTCACACTCCTCCACAACTTTATCCTCCACTCTACGCACGGCACGCTCCGCACTAAGTCGCACAAGTCGCACTAGGTGCACTGAACAGGTAGGTATGCAGTGATTGGTATTACAAATGTGCAGCTGTCACACACACAGGTACCGTGAACAGGTGCAGTGACTAGTATACAACACTGCTTGAGGTCACATAGGTAGGTAGGTGCACTGAACAGGTGGGTATGCAGTGATTGGTATTACAAATGTGCAGCTGTCACACACACAGGTACCATGAACAGGTGCTGTGACTGGTATACAACACTGCTTGCGGTCACGTAGGTAGGTAGGTACACTAAACAGGTGGGTATGCAGTCATTGGTATTACAAATGTGCAGCTGTCACACACACAGGTACCGTGAACAGGTGCAGTAACTGGTATATAACACTGCTTGCGGTCACGTAGGTAGGTAGGTGCACTGAACAGGTAGGTATGCAGTGATTGGTATTACAAATGAGCAGCTGTCACACACACACAGGTACCGTGAACAGGTGCAGTGACTGGTATATAAAACACTGATTGCGGTCACGTAGGTAGGTAGGTGCACTGGACAGGTGGGTATGCAGTGATTGGTATTACAAATGTGCAGCTGTCACACACACAAGTACCATGAACAGGTGCAGTGACACTGCGTGCGCTCACGTAGGTAGGTTGGTGCACTGAACAGGTGGGTATGCAGTGATTGGTATTACAAATGTGCAGCTGTCATAAACACTGGGCCTGGCAGTGGCACAGTAGGAATTACCAAGGGGCCAAGGTCCCACCAGCAGCTGTGACTGACTGACTGACAGGGCTGTATATGCAACTCAAGTGTCTGTGGGACACACACACACACACACACACACACACACACACACACACACACACACACACACACACACACACACACACACACACACACAAAAATAGATCACAAGAACAACATTAGCTCTCAAAAGAGCTGTTGAGGATGAGGAGTGCTTTTTAGCAATAAGATCAGCAAGAAGGAGCAGCCTAAAAAGCCTAACACAAGAGCCTAACTAAGCTTTCCCTATGTCAGCAGCAAGGTTCTCTCCCTTCTCTAATTACTGCAGCCACACGAGTGAGTGAAATGGCTGACGCTGCCTGCGTTTTATGAGGGGGGGGGGGGGGGCTCCAGGAGGGAGTGTAGCCTGATTGGCTACCTTGTGCCTGCTGACTGTGATGTAGAGGGTCAAAGTTGACCCTAATGATGTAGTATAGGGGGTGGGTCGAACTTGCATGTAGTTCGCAGTTCACTGCGAACGCGAACCACCGAAATTCGTGCGAATAAGTTCGCGTGCGAACCGTTCGGGCCATCTCTACTTGGCGGAACTGTTAGTTCGCCAGCTGTTACCATACCAGCTGGTGGACTCTGAGGTCTTTTGAAAATTTGTGGCGATTGGGACACCACAGTGGAAGATACCAGGCCGCAATTATTTTTCTTAAAAGGCAATACCCAAACTGTACCGTGATGTTGAAATGCAAGTGGTGTCATCTCTGGCACACAGCGTTGGGTAAAGGGTCCATCTGACCACGGATGCCTGGTCTGCAAAGCACGGTCAGGGCAGGTACATTACTTATATTATTATTATATTACATTGGGTCAACCTGGTGACTGCTGGCAAGCAGGGAGTACATGGCTGTGCAACGGACCTAGTTGTGACACCTCCACGGCTTGCAGGCAGGTCTGCTGCCACCTCCTCTCCTTCTCCTCCTGCTACATCCTCTTCACTGTCATCCTCCTTGGCTGAGGGGCAGTGCCACTCTACTGGTGCTGTAATCTCCTCTCCTACTACACACCCCTAGCTCCACAGGGCCTATGCTGCATGCCAGGTACGACGGTGTCATGCAATCTTGGACAGGTCTTGTCTCAAAGCGGAGAGTCACACTGGAGCAGCTCTCCTGGCTGCTCTGAACAAACAGGTGGGTCAGTGGCTGATCCCGCACCAACTGGAGATCAGCAACGTGGTGTGTGACAATGGCAGCAATCTCATTTCGGCTTTGAGTTTGGGAAAGTTGACACATGTACCCTGCATGGCACATGTGCTCAGTCCAGGAAGGTGTGTGGGCATTTCAGGCGTTCCTACACGGCCATGGCACACTTGGCTGATATTCAGCAGAGAAACAACTTGCCAGTGAGGCGCTTAATTTGCGATAGCCCGACTTGCTGGAATTCAACGCTCCTCATGTTTGACCTCCTGCTACAACAAGAGAAAGCCGTCGACGAGTATCTGTCATCTATCATGTCATCACTATTAGTAAATCATTATTTACAAGTTTGTGCTTAGTGCAGCCAATCACAATGCACAAATTGTCATGATGACAATCATTGTTCTTATGTGAATACCCTCTGCACACCCAAGTAAAGTGGCGCGAAAGCTACAGAATCAAACAAACAATGGTATAGCAAACAAAATAAGTTTTGCAAACAAAAGCTGCACCACCAAAATCAATACAATTTTTTTTTAGCTTTCTTAGCCCCTTTTGCATGCAACAGGAGCCCGAAATAAGCAAGGCTTGTTGCCCATGCACGGAAAAAGTTAAGGTGCATAAACACCCCACAAAAACGTGCATGGGCAGCCCCAGGCCCCGCCGAAGCAGGGCCCTTTCCGGGGGTTCCCCGAAGGGAACCTCCCTCTTTGCCTTTCGGCGCAGGGGGCTTTTGGGTCCTCCGACACCCGAATGATTGGAGAACCCCAACCTGCCCTGTGGTTACCCACAGGGCCTGGCCATGTGGCCTCCTACACGGTCCGGGTGGCTCCCCCAAGAGGGAGCCGGGGTGGGGACCGCAGCAAGCTGGCCCTGACCTTGCGGCCGGTGTTATAAAAATTCCACACTCTCCCTAGCCAAAAGGTCGGGGAGCTGCGTTAGTCAGCAATGCAAATGGGCAGTAGAGACCTAAGCACCTTACTCCGCCCAGGATCTGCCACATCCCAGGTTTTTCAGGTACTCCTGGAGCGCCACCTCCAGGGGCAGTACGTCTAAGCAAAGCCCTCAGCCTTCCAGCTTCGACCACGGTAGATCCATTCAGTCAGCCTCTGGGTAATTATGAACCAGGACGGACACCTTTACTGGAGGATCAGAGGTTTCCGTCTCCCCTGATCGCTTGTTCAAGGCGTCCTTCCCCCGGGTGACCAGGCCGGGGTTCCCAGTAACATGCCTCCCTGAGACTGATAAGAACAGATACTGCACTTGATCTTAGCCGAAAGGCCGAGAAATACAAATATATGAACTTTATTGTACAACTGAAGCAAACACAGTAAAACCAATTAAAACAGTGTTTCTTAAACTCACTGACTGAGTAACCAAGCAGCACGGGGTGACCCAAACCACTAGGAATGTATTGGGGGATTAAAGAGACCAAAAAGCTACTAATAAGCAATGCTTGGTAAAATGTGCCTTCTTAAAACAGAATGAATTCAGCTATAAGGCATAGTGCACACCAGAGTGGTTCTGCTGCGGTTTGCGATCCGCTTGTGGGTGCGGATCCGCTAGGGTAATGTATTTCAATGGGCTGGTGCACACCAGAGCGGGAGGCGTTTTGCAGAAACGCATACTCCCGGGCTGCTGCAGATTTTGGATTGCGGATGCGTTTCTGCTTCAATGTTAAGTATAGGAAAAACGCAAACCGCTCTGAAAAACGGCACTTCAGAGCGGTTTGCCAGGCGTTTTTTGTTACAGTAGCTGTTCAGTAACAGCTTTACTGTAACAATACATGAAATCTACTACACCAAAAACGCTTCCCAAAACCGCAAAATGCTAGCTGAAACGCTACAGAAAAAGAAGAAAAAGCGTTTCAAAATCTGCTAGCATTTTGCGGATCTGCTAGCGGTTTTTGGTGTGCACCAGGCCTATGTGAACATTTGTGGTTACCCACAATGCACCACAACTGAATAGGCAAATTATCTCTTTTTGCCCCTGTAAGCCAGGCAAGCATCCAGAACTGCTGGTGTATAGCAAGCCTATAGCTTTAAATATGACACACTGAACAACCCTATAAGACACACAACATGATCAATCAATAATAGATGCCTCATCTCACAGTAATGGGTAACCCTGTATGCTGCATAAATCAACCCTCCAGGGCTCATGCAAGAGTCCTGTGAAGGAGATGGGGACCCGGGTCTGGATGGTGGATAGTGCAAAAAAGTGACACATGCCAAAGAAAGTGCTAATGCTCATCAAGAGATGAACCATGACAATAGTAAGGTGAACGATGATCACACAATATTTACACAACATAATAATTTGGAATATCGCTGTGCGTGGCCTACGCCGGTTTAAAAGACTTATCTATTCTTTTTGCTGGGGTAATGTCGTTTGTGCAATGTCGCTTATTTGTGTGTGGCGACTAATCTAGCATCTGTATGGACTTTTATGGTTTAGGTTGCCCTATTTACACATTACAGGTTGCAAGGGTGCGTCAAAACATAGATAACTTGTTCACCTAAAACATTTCAATTAAGAAACAACAGGTCATTGATGTTATTGACATTAACAGAAGGAACATTGGTTTGGAATTCTTTTTAAATAATGGTACAACACTGACATCTAGTGGAGGAACAACAGTATACATCTAAGTTCTTTAATACATGACATTAACAGAAGTCTGTATGCAAGTTGGATTATTATGGCTCTGTACAAATTAACAAGCTGACACATCATTGCATTCCAGCGGTTCTGGAGGTGTGTTTAGCTGCTAAGGGTAGAATGGTTAATTTGCATATATTCAGCAGTGATGCACTGGGAGACATCTCAAGCTCACTCCAACCTGAATTATCGCAAATTCTTTCTGTTTTAAGAAAGCAAACTTTTGTTTTCCTTAGTATTTTAGTAAGGGGGCTTTTAGGACCATTGTAGCCCCTTACACAGTCCAATGAGTTCTGGTTCACCATGAGCTTGCTGGTTAGTCTGTACCTTTTGGTGTTACATGCCCTACTCCATAGAGCCAAATTAATCCATGCCATGCACTGATGAGGATCAAACAATCCGAAACAGTCTGTATGCGTGTTGGATTATTATGGCTCTGTACAAATTAACAAGCTGACATATCATTGCATTCCAGCGGTTCTGGAGGTGTGTTTAGCTTCTAAGAGCAACAATGGCTAGTTTGCATATATTCAGCAGTGTTGCTCTGGGAGACATCTCAAGCTCACTCCAACCTGAATTATCGCAAATTCTTTCTGTTTTCAGAAATCAAACTTTTGTTTTCCTTAACAGAAGGAACAATGGTTTTTTAATACATTAGGCACAATTATTGTTGTTACAGGCTTCAATCTACATGGGGCAACCATATTTTTTTAACATTTTGATTTCCTATAGATTATTTTTTAAAAACATAACAATCGAAGATAGGATTTTTTTTAAGTTATTGTAAAGGCGAAGACAATTAGATACCTACCTATGGACAGGGAAAGCAATGGATCATATAGAGCAGGCTTTCTCAACCAGGGTTCCTTGAGTACTCTGCAGGGATTCATTGACATTTTTCCCCAACATGGGGGTTTGGGGACATATGATAGAGAGCACACTATAATAGGGGGCACTTTAAAATGAAACATTGAATTCAGAAAAGTAATGAGCACATTAATAAAACGCAGTAGAATAAGGAGACATTACTGTATAATAAAGGGCACTGTAATAGGGGGTAGTGACATAAACAGCCACACCAGCTTTTATAGACCATGCCTCCTGCAAAACCAATTCAGGGGTTCCTTGAGATCCAAAAACTATTTGCAGGGTTCCTCCGGGGTAAAAAGGTTGAGAAAACCTGCTATAGAGCCTTCCCTGTCCTCTCCTGTACCCCTCGTTCCAGCACCATCATCCCAATTAATTTGCTGCCTCGTGAGGCTTCAGAAGCACTCATGTTACAAAGTTACATAGGTACATAGTTAGTTTGGTTGACAAAAGACATTCGTCCATCATATTCAACCAGAAAAAAAAAAGGAAGAAAGAAAATAAAACACCATCCTGCACCTGCACATATCCCAGTTGATCCAGGGAAAGGCAAAAAACCTTACAAGGCCTGAACCAATTAGCCTTAAAAGGGAAAATTCCTTCCCGACTCCAGATGGCAGTCAGATAAATCCCTGGATCAACTCTTCCGAGAATTACCTAAAAACTATAGCTGTGGGTGCCCTTCAATGCAAGGAAAGCATCTAAGCCCTCTTTGAATGCAGATATAGAGTTTGCCATAACTACTTCCTGTACCCGAGTGCTTCCAAAGACGGGCAGCTCCGTTCTGCTCTCACTCATTCGCAGTATGGAGCTGCCCTTCTTTGGAAACACTCGGGAACATGAAGGCTTCCGAGGCCTCCCAAGAGGCTCACAGATGTTTATTTGACCAATTGGTTGAGTACACACAATGGGGGTGACGACGCTGAAATGAGAGGAGCAAAGGAAGCCTCTGTAGGATCCAGAGCCTTCCCTATCCATAGGTGAGTATCTAAAACAGTGGAAGGAGTGGCACTGACTAAAGTGTACCCAAGCCAAAGTGGCCCCTGTACTCTGGGATCCCTGAAGCTTTACTTTTTTTTTTTTTAACTTTACATTTACTTTAATCAAACTTTATTAAATGATAAAGCATAACAACAAAATAAATGTCACTGTTCATATAGCAGTGCATTTTCTACTCTCCCAAAGAAATATTCCAAAAACCACCGCACCACTTAAAGGGAAAAATAAATGTCAATGTTCCATCTTTATTAATTACACAAAAGCAAGTTTAAAAGCACTTAAAAATGACAAAAAAGGGTGCCATGAACATGATTAAGAGATATCAACCTCAGATAACACTGGTCTATAAGAGACAATTGAGGATATCACCAATGTACAGTGGGATGCGAAAGTTTGGGCAACCTTGTTAATCGGCATGATTTTCCTGTATAAATCGTTGGTTGTTATGATAAAAAATGTCAGTTAAATATGTCTTATAGGAGACACACACAAGTGAAATGAAGTTTAATGCATTTACAGAGAGTGCACAATAATTGTTTAAATAAAATAGGCTGGTGCATAAATTTGGGCACTATTGTCATTTTATTGATTCCAAAACCTTTAGATCTAATTATTGGAACTCAAATTGGCTTGGTAAGCTCAGTGACCCCTGACCTACATACACAGGTGAATCCAATTATGAGAAAGAGTATTTAAGGGGGTTAATTGTAAGTTTCCCTCCTCTTTCAATTTTCTCTGAAGAGTAGCAACATGGGGGTCTCAAAACAACTCTCAAATGACCTGAAGACAAAGATTGTTCACCATCATGGTTTAGGGGAAGGATACAGAGAGCTGTCTCAGAGATTTCAGCTATCTGTTTCCACAGTTAGGAACATATTGAGGAAATGGAAGACCACAGGCTCAGTTCAAGTTAAAGGGAACCAGAGACGAAGCCCCCTCATGTATTTTACCATATATATCAGTAAGAACATTAGAGAAAACACCTACCCTGCTCTCTGTTTCATCCTCACTGCTAAAAGTGTCTGTTATCAGCAGTCACAAGAATCCCAGACTGAGCAATTAAATCTGGCTTTGCTGGGAATGATTATTGCTGAGTCATTATAGCAAAGCCACAAGGGGGCAGGCTTGGGCTTGAAATAACACCACAGAAGACAGATTTAGCTATAATCTTTCTGTAGCAAAGCTAGACGGAGCAGCCTGACTTCTCAGTCGGGGATTCTTATCAGAGGTGATAACAGTCAGATTACACAGAGAACAATGAAACAAAGGGCAGATTAGGTGTTTACTGTCATGTTCCCACTGATTTATAAGGTAAAATACAAGAGGGTGCTTCATCTCTGGTTCTCTTTAAAGCAGCCCATACACTCAGCCGATTTTCTGGCCGACCGATCGATCCCGATCGATCGATCGATCGATTGCAAATCGGTTGGCCAATCGACCGATCGACGGCCGATTTCGATCGATTTCGATGGATTTCCATCGAACTTGCAGGGTGGAAAATTTAGGTCGATCTGATGAGATTGCTTATCAGTTTGCATTGGCCTTAATGGAAATCTGATGGCAAAAAAATGCCATCAGATCGAATTTCAATAGATTTCAAACTGAAATCTATTGGAATTCTATCCTGGTAAAAAATGTTCTAAAAACGCATCAGATAGATCATCAGATGCATTTCTTATCTATCTGCTGCCAATCTGACGAGTGTATGGGCACCTTAAGGCTCAAAGTGGCAGACCAAGAAAAATCTCAGATAAACAAAAGTGAGGAATGGTGATAACAGTCATAGTCAACTCACAGACAAGCACCAAAGGCCTACAACATCATCTTGCTTCAGATGGAGTCACTGTGCATCGTTCAACCATTCAGCGCACTTTACACAAGGAGATGCTGTATGCGAGCGTGATGCAGAGGAAGCCTTTTCTCCTTCCACAACACAAACAGAGGCACTCGAGGTACGCTAAAGCACATTTGGACAAGCCAGCTTCATTTTGAAATAAGGTGCTGTGGACTGATGAAACTAAAATTGAGTTATTTGGGCATAACCAGGGGCGTTATGCATGGAGGAAAAAACAACATAGCATTCCAAGAAAAACATCTGGTACCTACAGTAAAATATGGTGGTGGTTCCATCATGCTGTGGGGCTGTATGACCAGTGCAGGGACTGGGAATCTTGTCAAAGTTTAAGGACACATGGATTCCACTCAGTATCAGCAGATTCTGGAGACCAATGTCCAGGAATCAATGACAAAGCTGAAGCTGCACCGGAGCTGGATCTTTCAACAAGACAACGACCCTAAACACTGCTCAAAATCCACTAAGGCATTCATGCAGAGGAACAAGTACAACATTCTGGAATGGCCATCTCAGTCCCAAGACCTGAATATAATTGAAAATCTGCAGTGTGAGTTAAAGAGAACTGTCAATGCTCGGAAGCCATCAAACATGAATGAACTAGAGATGTTTTGTAAAGAGGAGTGGTCCAAAATACCTTAACTCAGAATCCAGACCCTCATTGGAACCTACAGGAAGCATTTAGACGCTGTCATTTCTGCAAAAGGAGGATCTACTAAATATTGATTTCATTTCTTCTTTGTGGTGCCCAAATTTATGCACCTGCCTAATTTTGTTTAAAGGGATACTGTAGGGGGGTCAGGGTAAAATGAGTTGAACTTACCCGGGGCTTCTAATGGTCCCCCGCAGACATCCTGTGCCCATGCAGCCACTCACCGATGCTCCGGCCCCGCCTCCGGTTCACTTCTGGAATTTCAGACTTTAAAGTCTGAAAACCATTGCGCCTGCGTTGCTGTGTCCTTGCTTCCCCTGATGTCACCAGGAGCGCACGGTGCAGGCACAGACCATACTGGGCCTGCGCAGTACACTCCTGGTGCCATCAGCGGGAGTGAGGACACGGCAGTGCAGGCGCAGTGGTTTTCAGACTTTAAAATCTGAAATTCCAGAAGTGAACCAGAGGCGGGGCCGGAGCATTGGGGAGTGGCTGCGCGGGCACAGGATGTCTGTGGGGGACCATTAGAAGCCCCGGGTAAGTTCAACGAATTTTCCCCCGACCCCCCTACAGTATCCTTTTAAACAATTAAAGCACATTTTCTGTAAATCCAATAAACTTAATTTCACTTCTCAAATATCACTGTGTGTGTCTCCTATGTGATATATTTAACTGACATTTTTTTTATTGTAACAACCAACGATTTATACAGGAAAATCATGACGATTAACAAGGTTGCTCAAGCTTTCGCATCCCACTGTATATAAATATAAATAAGTGTATACAAATCACTATAAAAACAATACTAATCAAACACTGGTCTCTAGACAGAAAAATAATAAAGTTGACATCAGCAAATGAAGTGTCTGTAATGCTGTCTCCAAGACACGTGAACCAAAGTGCAATATAGTGCAAACAACAATAATAAAGTACATACCACTAAAGCTGCATCTGAAATGACCACCAGCTCAGTGTGTAGCACCTAAATAGATTTTCTGCACACTTCGCATTCAATTCAGATGCAAATCATATGCAAATCTGCTACTACTTCTCATGCAAACAGGAAACTCAGAAGGAGGGGCTGGGAGCAGCTAACCTGACAGTTACGTAGTTACAAAGTTAAGGAAAGGTGGGGGGAAAGGCTGCGCATCCCTAAACATATGCTGCAATTGAATGGTTAATCGCACAGGCATACACCGCCTCTGCCAGACTGAAAAATGCATGCCCTGCATCCAAGACTAGTGCTAACATTTATTAAACTAGGAGGAACTTTAGCTTCCAATATGGTTTGCATGCAAAGTATATTATACTAGACACTTGCGCCACGGTGAGGCAGACCTCCGGGCAAGTGACCTAACCAACATTTAAAACCTTAGGAGCAGCTAAGCAAAAAAAATGTGTAACTTACATTTAGTAGAACAGCGAGGAGAACGCCAGCGCATACCACTAAGGCTGCATCTGAAATGACCACCAGCTCAGTGTGTAGCACCTAAATAGATTTTCTGCACACTTCGCATTCAATTCAGATGCAAATCATATGCAAATCTGCTACTACTTCTCATGCAAACAGGAAACTCAGAAGGAGGGGCTGGGAGCAGCTAACCTCACAGTTACGTAGTTACAAAGTTAATGCGAAGGGTGCAGAAAATTGAATTGAATGCGAAGGGTGCAGAAAATCTATTTAGGTGCTACACACTGAGCTGGGGGTCATTTCAGATGCAGCCTTAGTGGTATGCGCTGGCGTTCTCGCTGTTCTACCAAATGTAAGTTACATATTTTTTTTTGCTTAGCTGCTCCCAAGGTTTTAAATTTAGGTTAGGTCACTTGCCCGGAGGTCTGCCTCACCGTGGCGCAAGTGTCTAGTATAATATACTTTGCATGCAAACCATATTGGAAGCTAAAGTTCCTCCTGGTTTAATAAAGGTTAGCACTTGTCAGTCTGGCAGAGGCGGTGTATGCCTGTGCGATTAACCATTCAATTGCAGCATGTGTTTAGGGATGCGCAGCCTTTCCCCCCACCTTTCCTTAACAATAATAAAGTTCTGTAAAAAGCGCAATATAGAAGAGGGATACCAGACCAACTCAGCAAGTACCTCAGCTGTCACGGTATAAAGTGTACATTCCTTCTGCACACTCGATTCATTTTAATTTTAAGCTTTATTGATATGGTTGATGGTGCTGCCCAATGTTTTGGTTTGTTACACTAGCGGTACGTTTTCTCACACATCAACACAGCACGTCAGTCAGGCTTAGAGCCGAAAATGTACAGCCATGTGCAATATCCAAAGTGAAGACACATATAAAACAACCCTGGTCAATAATACAGTATCTCAAGGAAATTATTTACTGCACCAACCAGGCCTGGATTTACCTCACAGGAGCCTATAGGCACAGATGTCCTGGCACCCTAGACTTTACCCTCCACAAACCTACAAACCCCCACTGAACTGCACCGCAAGTGTGCTGGCTGTCCCAGCCGTCACTTCTCCCTTACCAGTCATAGGTAGCTACAGATGCCCCTAAGTATTAGGTAGCCAGAAGTACCCTCACAATTAAGTAGCTAGAGGTGCCCCCAAGTATTTGGTAGCTAGAGGAACCTCAGTATTAAGTAGCTAGTGGTGCCCCTGAAGGGAGATCTCGTCAGTGGAATGCAGGGACCTGGGTGAGTAACCTCTCAATTACACTCTCATCAGGGCTCTGCATATGGAAGGAGGGAGGGAGGTGCTCTGGGAGGGGAGTGAGCCGCCTTTCTATCATCAAGCGCCTGTAGGCATGTGCCTACAGTGCCTTATGGTAAATCCGGCCTTGGCACCAACCATTCTTACAGAATAAGGAAACCAACCCAATGTCCTCGCACTCCTTGCTCTAAACAGTGCCCATTATCCTGAGCCTTATTAAAGAGAACCTTTAACAGAAAAAAAACCCTCTGGGGGATACTTACCTCTGGAGGGAGAAGCCTCATTGGGATCCATTGGGACTTCTGAAGCTTAGTGGAATCCAGTGGTGGCTCCCCCAAAACCTCCCCCAACAAGCTTGACAAGTGATGATATATTTACCTCTCTGCGATCCTGTGCAGGCGCAGGATCTTCATTCGGGTAAGGCCGAAATAGCCGAACCCGATCATATCCGCTCTACTTCGCAGGCTCAAAGGACTCGTGCCTGTGCATAAGAGCGGACCCGATCGGGTTTGGCTTACCCAAATGAAGAGCCGCTAGTGCGCCTGCTCAGGTTCGTGGTAGGTAATTATTTACATCGCCGCTTTTCACGGGGGTTCCGGCAATTGAGCGGAAGGATGGAGGAAGACGACGGAAGCCTCGTTAGGATCCAGAGGCTTCCCCCTCCCGAGGTAAGTATCCCCCAGGAGTTTTTTTTTTTTTTCATTACAAATTTTCTTTAAGTCAAAATCAGACCAGGATGTCCAGCCAGCACCCTAAATTTGTGTGGAGCCCATCTAGTTTAGTTTTTCCAGTTTCAGGTACACGTTAATTTGTAAAATACTTCACTGATAAAATTGACAAAATCCGAAGTGTTTTTTCCATACAGCCCTCTAATTCCACCCACACCTCACTCTCTAAACATTCTCTCCTCCTCTCTAATCTCCAAATCTCACCTGTTCTTTGGACCCTATTACCTCCCATCTCATTCCACAGCTATCGTCATCCTTCATCCCTTGACCAACATTTCTATTCAACCTATCCCTCTCCACTGGCATCTTTGCATCCTCACTCAAAAAGGCTGTTGTGACACCACTACTTAAAAAATCATCTCTAGACCCCACCGCACTCGTCACCTCTCCCATTCGCATCCAAATTACTAGAGTGCATGTACATGCTGAATTAAGCCATTATTTATCTGCTAACTCTGCTAGATCAGTTCCAGTCTGGCTTTCACTCTAGCCACTCCAGATAAACAGCCCTTACTAAAGTGGCCAATCATGTTCGTATTGCTAAATAGCCATTACTCCATATTCATCCTTCTCAATCTGTCACCAGCGTTTAATACTGTTGACCATACCTTACTCCTACAGATACTTTCACCTATAGCTATAAAGGGTCTCGCTCTCTCCTGGATTTATTCCTATCTCTCTGAAAGGTGTTTCACAGTCTCTTACTCGGATCAGATCTCCACTCCAAATGCTTTGTCTGTGGGAGTACCACAAGCCTCTGTCCTTGGCCCCCTCTTCTCTTCGATCTACATTCACGGTCTTCGTAACTTAATCAAGTTCTTTGGTTTTCAATATCACTTATGTGCGCCTGATACACAACTGTACCTCTCGGCCTCAGACCATCACTCCCTCCTCACACTGCTCAGTAATTTCAGCTTTTCATGCGGTAACAACGTTTATGAACTGACAGTTTCCTAAGTGCTCGATAAAGTCAGCTGTTTTCTACATTTATGAATCAACCCCAATCTCTCTCTGTTGTACATCTCCTCACTAGTTTCCAGATACCAACCAAACTGAAATATCACATCTACACATGACCTTCTTTTGTCCTCCTCTAGAATCACCTCCTTGCATTCATGTATACAAGATTTCGCACATGCTTCACTTCTGCTTTGGAGTTCCCTGCCACAACACATCCGTCACTCTCCAACCTTTGATATTTTTAAACGCACCCTAAAAACTCACTTTTTCTGTCTACCTTAGGCCACTTCCCCTTTGACCTCTGGCCAAGTTGCACTCCTACTAGATAACCTAAAACACACTGCCTCTAGGTATGAATATTGTATACTACCCCACCTCTTCCCCATTCCTTTAGAATGTAAGCTTGCAAGGGCAGGGCTTTCTCACCCTTTTGTGTCTTGGAAATTGTTACACATTTTATTCATGTTACTTTTGTCACTGTAATTAACAATTCTGTGTTTTGCGCCAACTCTGTGTTTAGTATATTGGTGTATACTATTGTCTGTATTATTTTGTACCCCATGTTTGTTTCTTACTTTGTACAGTACCACGGAATAGGTTGGCACTTTATAAATCAATAATAATATTAATAATTAAGTTGTAATAAAATTCGAATCATATCGGGATTGAGTGATTTTCTATTATTATTGCCTTTTTCCACACAATCATCTCTAGATTATAGGCATTCAAACACCCATCTTTAACCCCCTCATACATACGGCCCTGCCCCCCTCCCGCTGTTCCAAATCTGCTGTGACATAGTATTGTGAGAGCCTCCATTTTACATACTGTATATCCTACATACAAGTCGACCTCATGTATAAGTTGACTCCAATATTTAACCCTCTTAAGCTGGAATTTTTATTGACTCAAGTATAAGTCTACCCAGCAAAGTTAATGGCTGCACTTGGGGCTCAGGAGGGGTTTATAACTGCACTGCATACAGTATTGCAGCCATTAACCCCTCCTGTCCCTTAAGTGCAGCCAATACCTCCTCCAGGCCCTGAAGTGCTGCAATTATTCACTCCCTTTTATGCAGCCCAGTATTTCCCCCCTGCCCCTTTCCTACACTTACCACAGGGTACATTGCTGCAAATGGGAATGTCACTATTAGTACACACATTACTCAGTGTGCTCAGTGTTGGCCATGACTCATTTATAAGTCGACCCCTATACTTTTATGAAAGTGAATCAGATCTAAATTTCTAGACTTATACTTAAGTATATACAGTATATTTATATATCGATGTGCATCTTTAAAGGCTACCTGTAATTTAAAAAAAAAGTTGGATCCTTACCTTACTAGGAGGAAGGCTCTGGATGGTCCAGAGGTTTCCCTGATCTTTCTAACCTTCCCTTCTCCCCTTTCCCTGCACTACACTTTAATTGCAAGAATGGAGGTGGGGGGCTTTGAGAGAAAGAAAGATTTTTTTTTTAAATACATCTTAAGACTCATACCTACCTCACAATTTTTTCCGCAATTCTTCTGACGACTGGTGATTTTTTTGAGTGGCAAGTGGTCGTTTCCAAGATTTTGTGATATGCGTACAGGCGTGTGATTAATGGTTAAGGGCTCTGCCTCGGACACAGGAGACCAGGGTTCGAATCTCGGCTCTGCCTGTTCAGTAAGCCAGCACTAATTCAGTAGGAGACCTTTGGCAAGTCTCCCTTACACTGCTACTGCCAATAGAGCGCGCCCTAGTGGCTGCTGCTCTGCTCTGGCGCTTTGAGTCCGCAAGGAGAAAAGTGCAATATAAATGTTATTTGTCTTGTCTTGTCTTGATTCGCACAGGGATAATGACCGTCGCGGCAAATTGGATCTTTAAGATCCCAGACTCCCACGCAATGTGCCGCAATTGTTTAAACTCTCATTCGCACCCATCATGTGCCGTTGCATGATGTCAAGAGGGCAGGAAGATGGATCGGGGAACTCCGTTCATTGGGAGGCATTGCTATGAGCTTCCCCGATCTATTGGCAGGTAAGTATTCAGCTTTATGTGTAATTTTTGTCTTTTTGGTTTAAAGGGACCCTGAGCACTTATTAAAAATGAAATTGTGACTTACCTGGGGCTTCCTCCAGCCCAACCTAGGCCGCAAGGTCCCCCGGTGTCCTCCTGGCTGCACTCCTGGTCCCTGGCGGCTCTGTTACGGTACGACTTCAGCCTGAAGTTATCGGGGCTGCTTCCTGCTTTGCTGATTTGTGTAATCACGCCAGCAGGCAGTAGAGTCTGGCACATCCGCGGTTCAATATTAGAGAACCACACATGCACAGGACTCTCACGCGGGCTGGCATGATTATGCCTATCGGCAAAGCAGGAAGCAGCCCTGATGACTTCAGGCCGAAGTCGTTCCATAATGGAACCCACAGCCGAGACCGGGAGAGGAGCCAGAAGGATGCCGGGGGACCTAGCGGCCTACGGTGGGCGGGAGGGAGCCCCAGGTAAGTCACTATTTCATTTTGTAATTGGTGCTCAGATTCCCTTTAACCTATTTTGGTTCCTGGACATAGTTTCTACGTCCAGGAACCATGCGCGCTCCCGCGGCCAATCGTGCGCGTGCATGCGCACTCCCGGCCGCGGATTCGGTAGCCAAGGAATCAATGTATCGGGCTATGGAGCCCGATCACTGATTCCTCTCCCCCGCTGAAAAAGCGACAGCTTCTCTCGGAAGCTGCGCCTTTTCTGGCCGTTCCCTTCCCGATGTGTCACTCTAAGTGCGTGCTACGCTTAGAGTAACGTCATGTAAACAAACTCATGGCCGCCATCTTGTGGCCAAAAAGTAATACTACACCTGAAAAAAAAAAAAAAAAGAATTAACACACATTTACATTATAAATCTATTGTTTACCTCCCACCCTCCCAAAAGTACCCAAATAAAATGTTTACTATAAAAAAAAAATCCATTACAATAATAAAAAAAAAAAACCATGTAAATATTTACCTAAGGGTGTAAACTTTTTAAATATCAATGTAAAGATGAAATATTTCTATATTTTTTTTTTATTTTAAACTTGTAAATAGTGATAGATGCAAAATGGAAAAAATGCACCTTTATTTCCAAATAAAATATTGTCGCTATACATTGTGATAGGGACATATTTTTAACGGTGTAATAACCGGGACATATGGGCAAATACAATACGTGAGTTTTAATTATGGAGGCATGTATTATTTTAAAACTATAATGGCTGAAAACTGAGAAATAATGAATTTTTCCATTGTTTTCTTATTCTTCCTGTTTAAATGCATTTACAGTAAAGTGGCTCTTAGCAAAATGTACCCCCCAAAGAAAGCCTAATTGGTGGCGGAAAAAACAAGATATAGATCAGTGCATTGTGATAAGTAGTGATAAAGTTATAGGCTAATTCTCACGTGAAAACGACGGAACCTGAATGGGTTAATGTATACTGCTACAACATTTCCTGAATTAAAGGTTTGGTGGTTGGACTGTTTATTTTAGTAGAGATAACCTCCGAGAGCCACAAATCTACTAAATGACTGTTAACGCTCTGTGATGTAGACAATCATTAAGGCAACTAGAGACCAATAGACAACGAGTCATCGGCCATATACAATAGCAAAACTCAACAGCGTAAAGCCCTGTCTAGTTCTAAAATCAGGAAACGTGTGAACATGGCAGGCGGAGAACAATGCACTTGGAAGATTTTATCTCCTTGCGAGCTCTTTTCGCTCTACGCATTTTGCTGTTTTCATGCTGTTATGAAGCAATGCTTTCCAGTAAACACGAAGGCAAATGAGAGGGATCTTTTCACCTGCTTGAAAAATGTAAAAAGTTTCTATTTCTCACTTGTTCTTGTTTTGCTTTATTTTTTTTCTAGATAGGAAAATAAAACTGATAGTATAGTACTGATAGCTAAAAGCTATAAAACTTTAATATAATAATTAAAAAAGGGATTGGCTCTCTTGTGTCAGGAGGCACAGTTCCATGTAAAACCACTTACGACCTGCCGCCGCCTATCGGCGTTAGGCGGTCGTTAAGTGGTTAAAGGCAAAAGAAAAAACAAACACTAAAAATAGATTAATTGATAATCTTTTACAAAGATTATCATTATGCACTTATAATTCCCAATAATAAAACATGTGGAACACCGGTATGATCTACTGTTTTCCACTCGGTTGAAAGAAACTGCTGTATTTCTCCTTGTCCATGACTCCATCCTTTCCACTACCTACCAAAAGTCCAATTTAAAAACATCAAGAACAGTACCTCTGACCAGGGGCATCGCTAGCCCTATTTTGGGTGGGCACGAGCCCCTAATCTATCCTGGGGTGCCATGGATCTCTTCGCGCCTCACCCCCTTTGTCAGCGGCTCCCTCCAGCCGCCGCCGCGTCACTCAGACCTCGATCAGGCGGTGAGCCGGCGACCAATCGTGCGGGCGCTAGGACCCAGCGCCCGCACTGATATGCGGAAGTGACATCACTTCCGCATATAGAGCGGGTGCGTCCGGCGCCCGCTTGTACTGGTCGGGTCGCCGCTGATCCTGAGGTCTGAGTGACACACTGTCTGCAAGGTAAGGGGGAGCTGCGGCAGCTAGAGGGGGGGCCTCCCTATCAGGCAGGGGTATATGTGCCCAGTATATGTAGGCAGGGGTATATGTGCCCAGTAAATGTAGGCAGGGGTATATGTCCCAGTATATGTAGGCAGGGGGATATGTGCCCAGTATATGTAGGCAGGGGTATATGTCCCCAGTATATGTAGTCAGGGGTATATGTGCCCAGTATATGTAGCCAGGGGGATATGTGCCCAGTATATGTAATCAGGGGTATATGTGCCCAGTATATGTAGGCAGGGGTATATGTCCCAGCATATGTAGGCAGGGGTAAATGTCCCAGTATATGTGCCCAGCATATGTAACCAGGGGTATATGTCTCCAGTATATGTAGGCAGGGGTATATGTCCCAGTATATGTAGGCAGGGGTATATGTCCCCAGAGTAGGTAGCCAGGTATCCCCCTCCCCAGCAGGAGGGGAGCAGCGCAGAGAAGAGGGAGAGCTGTGAGCAGCGGTAGGGAAGGGGGGCCATCTGCCCCCTCCCCTCACCTTAGGGTGCTCTCCCTCCCTCGCTGTCCCCTCCATTAATGTCCGGGTGTCTGGCGCAGCGGGCGGAACTTACCTCCGTCTCGTCGGAGCACCGGATGGATTTGCCGCTACTCTGGTCTGGTCCAGACCAGAGCAGCGGCTGCGGCACCTGAACTTCCGGCGCTGGAGCGAGATGGAGGCGAGTTCCACCCGCTGCGCCAGACACCCGGACATTAACCATTTCTGCCGCCCTAAAGGGGGGGGACTGTGTGACGAACATTATGGAAAGTCGTGCGCTAGCGCCAACGATTTTCGTATGGTCGTGCGCAATTCCTGTCAGTCCTGTGAAATGTAAAATAGATGTCTTTTTCCCTCTCTTCTTACTGAGAGCAACAGCCCCTCACCCACATCCTGTGTCAGGTCAGCAAGGAGTTTCATGCCTGGCTACCCCTGCCGAGGACCATTTCCTGCTTCAGCCTTTCCCCAAAAGAAAACCAGTTTGAACCAGTAAGATAAGGAGATTCCCTCCAAACTCATAAGACACAAACAAAGAGAACGTTTATGTATTAATAATTCAAAATAGGTTTGGCACAGCAAGACAAAAATTACATTTCCTGATATCTAGAAATCAGTTCTATCAGTCACCTAAATTGCAATTTTCTAGCTATCAGGAATCTGTAGAGAAACCACTTTATCCGGCCTGCGTAGAGCGAATTCGACAGACTAGGCATGTATAGCCTCGTTTAATACAGGGTCGCAAGCCGCTTATGAATATAGTCTCGGATTTGCGATGCGCCAATCTGGGGCAGAGTCACACAGATTATTAATAATTGGTACATTTCTTGCTCTGAGTCTGT
This sequence comes from Hyperolius riggenbachi, assembly GCF_040937935.1. Classification (NCBI taxonomy): domain Eukaryota; kingdom Metazoa; phylum Chordata; class Amphibia; order Anura; family Hyperoliidae; genus Hyperolius; species Hyperolius riggenbachi. The sequence continues at coordinate 482,445,171 of NC_090648.1, read as the reverse complement.
GGGAGGCAACCTGCTGATTAGGAGGTAACCCCGCCTGAAACACACCTACTTTCCAGGTAGTGACAGCCCAAAACTCAGGTCAGTCAAAACTGGTTGCGAGGGACCCCTCCCTCAGTTCTCCAAATTTCATCGACCAGGGAAGTCCAAGCATGCGTTCCACGGAGAACCGCCGCATGCTGTGATTCAAGGACTTTTAACCTGAATGCCTACTTTTAAAACTGGACTCTTTTTCTTCATTCTTCAAATGGACTGCTCAGCATAACTAAGTAAGAACCTTCTGATGTTATTCCCTTTTATTTTTAAGCTTTGTGTGTATATGTTAATTGGTGTATATAACTGTATGTAATGCATTTTTGTTATTAAACGTTTTAAAAATCGTTTAGCGGTTATGACCTGTTGCTGAACATACACAATCGTACCTATTCTCCTGAACTCGCTACCCTGTGTTTAATAGAAGTATACATTTATAACCCGTGTGCGAGAACCCGGCCCAGATATAACGATCTGACCCAGGCTCCTGCATACTCCTAATGGTTAATAGAGTGTTCTCGAAGTCCTAGTAATTACAGTAGCGGGCTGTGTAACTCGCTTGGTGGCAGATCTTTGAATTGTATGTGTGTGGTGAATCCGTTTGTGTCCGAACGCTCCCTCCATTAGTCAGTTCATCAACTGCGAAGTCGGGTTTACGCTTTATGATGGACAAAATGACAGTGTGAGAGGATTTCTGACTCTGATCGATTTACCCCATCCGCAGACCGGCCTTGCGGTCCGTGACAGACTGTCCCTCCAAAAGAAGAATGGTTGGGAGCATAGGCGTCCGCAGAAAATTTTGCAGGGAGAGGGGTAAAAAAGGGTGGGGCAAGTCATGTGGCGTGTGTAGCCATGCTGACCAATGGAAGGAAATGGGGGAGAAGCTGAGAAATGGGCGTGGCCATGGAACAGGATGTGGGTGTGGCCATGGGTGGAGCCAAAGTCACATGGATTTAACAATGGTGGGACATTAGACTAGGACTATATTAGGGATTAGAATGTGAGTGCCTCCGATATAGGTGCCCCTCAGTTTAGGTAGTGACAGACACCCCCCATGTTGAGTGACAGGTGCCCCCCCCAGTTTAGGTAGTGACAGACCCCCCCCCCCCATGTTTAGTGACAGGTGCCCCCCCAGTTTAGGTAGTGACAGGTGCCCCCCCAGTTTAGGTAGTGACAGGTGCACCCCCAGTTTAGGTAGTGACAGGTGCCCCCCCCCCAGTTTAGGTAGTGACAGGTGCCCCCCCCAGTTTGGAATTGACAGGTGCCCCCAGTGTACGTAGTGACAGGTGCCCCCCAGTGTACGTAGTGACAGGTGCTCCCCCATGTTTAGTGACAGGGACCCCACTCACCGTCAGTCGTCCCAACAGCCACCATCAGACCTCATAATCAGTTGGCGACCAATGAGAGCAGGCACACGTTACCCCCGTGTATACCCCACTGCATATGCAGAAATGATGTCACTTCCGCATATCAGTGCGGTATCCGCAAGGTCCCAGCGCCCACACGCACTGGTTGCCTGCTGATTCTGAGGTCTGACGCTGGCTGCTGGGATGCAGCGGGGATGGCCGGGGGGGAGGGACTACTGATGGCCGGGGGGGTTCCGCCCCATTTTGCCCCTATGTGCGGACACCCATGGTTGGGGGCATCTTTTCTATTATCTCCAGCTTCACACTGCAGTAACTAACCTCACATTATTAGCCATAGGATTGCAGGAAAGTGATCTTTGATGAATCCAAATGTTTATTTGAAGTATGCCCATCATGACAGAAATATGGAGGCTATTGCTGGTGGTGACGGCCTGTTAAGAGTGTGTTATGTGGCTATGATGCAGATCCTCTGGCTATAGCACTTTCTGAATAACTCATAATGGAACAAGTACGCAGATCAAGGAAGACAGAAGAAAGCCAGACTGTCTGAGCTGTATAGTCCCTCCAAGTAGATAAATAACAAAGCATTGTAGCCAGGCAACCAAGACATTTCAGAGAAAGAGGTCAGAAATGGCTGCTTTCCCAGTTCTCCCCACATGGGCATGCTTCAACAAGTTATGCATTCAGTTATGTAATGCTCAGTACAGGGCCAGCGCTGCCATAGTGGCAAAGGAGGCAATTTCCCCGGGGCCCCAATCTCTGCAGGGGTACCGCACCACCGACCCTGCCAAATGCTGCGCTCCCATCACAGTCGCACTGCTCTCTGGGTCTCTGTGCATGTAATAGCCCCATTGTCATTCTCTAATAAACAATAGCTGCCATTGTCATTCTCTAATAAACAATACCAGTTTCCTGACTTATGTGCTGATGCTCTGCCTCTAAAGTTGGCCATACATCTAGTGACTTTATTATCAAACTGGATGAAAGTCTGTGCCGCAACAAGCATGCAAGATTGACAATTCAATCAATTTTAAGCCAAAATTAGCCAAATGTATTAATCAAACATGCTGAAAAATCTCGGGTCAATGTGGTCAGTCGGGTGCATGGTGATCCCTTATGTTATATGTGCTGCCCACTAGTTTTTGATGTACTGCTGCGCTCTGTTCCCATGTGACTACTGGCATATAAGACATACCCGGTGGCGGCATCACAAGGCCTATATATATATATATATATATATATATATATATATATATATATACATACACACACACTTGCTTGCAAAAGTATTCGGCCCCCTTGAAGTTTTCCACATTTTGTCACATTACTGCCACAAACATGAATCGATTTTATTGGAATTCCACATGAAAGACCAATACAAAGTGGTGTACAGGTGAGAAGTGGAGCGAAGATCATACATGATTCCAAACATTTTTTTACAAATAAATAACTGCAAAGTGGGTTGTGCATAATTATTCGGCCCCCTTTGGTCTGAGTGCAGTCAGTTGCCCATAGACATTGCCTGATGAGTGCTAATGACTAAATAGAGTGCACCTGTGTGTAATCTAATGTCAGTACAAATACAGCTGCTCTGTGAGGGCCTCAGAGGTTGTCTAAGAGAATATTGGGAGCAACAACACCATGAAGTTCAAAGAACACACCAGACAGGTCAGGGATAACGTTATTGAGAAATGTAAAGCAGGCTTAGGCTACAAAAAGATTTCCAAAGCCTTGAACATCCCACGGAGCACTGTTTAAGCGATCATTCAGAAATGGAAGGAGTATGGCACAACTGTAAACCTACCAAGACAAGGCCGTCCACCTAAACTCACAGGCCGAACATGGAGAGCGCTGATCAGAAATGCAATCAAGAGGCCCATGGTGATTCTGGACGAGCTGCAGAGATCTACAGCTCAGGTGGGGGAATCTGTCCATAGGACAACTATTAGTCGTGCACTGCACAAAGTTGGCACTTATGGAAGAGTGGCAAGAAGAAAGCCATTGTTAACAGAAAGCATAAGAAGTCCCATTTGCAGTTTGCCACAAGCCATGTGGGGGACACAGCAAACATGTGGAAGAAGGTGCTCTGGTCAGATGAGACCAAAATGGAACCTTTTGGCCAAAATGCAAAACGCTATGTGTGGCGGAAAACTAACACTGCACATCACTCTGAACACACCATCCCCAATGTCAAATATGGTGGTGGCAGCATCATGCTCGGGGGGTGCTTCTCTTCAGCAGGGACAGGGAAGCTGGTCAGAGTTGATGGGAAGATGAATGGAGCCAAATAGAGGGCAATCTTGGAAGAAAACCTCTTGGAGACTGCAAAAGACTTAAGACTGGGGTGGAGGTTCACCTTTCAGCAGCACAACGACCCTAAACATAAAGCCAGGGCAACAATGGAATGGTTTAAAACAAAACATATCCATGTGATAGAATGGCCCAACCAAAGTCCAGATCTAAATCCAATCGAGAATCTGTTCACAAACGCTGTCCATCTAATCTGACTGAGCTGTATCTGTTTTGGGAATAAAATGGGCAAGGATTACAGTCTCTAGATGTGCAAAGCTGGTAGAGACATACCCTAAAAGACTGGCAGCTGTAATTGCAGCAAAAGGTGGTTCTACAAAGTATTGACAAAGTATTGACTCAGGGGGCCGAATAGTTATGCACACTCCACTTTGCAGTTATTTATTTGTAAAAAATGTTTGGAATCATGTATGATTTTTGTTCCACTTCTCACATGTACACCACTTTGTATTGGTCTTTCGCATGAAATTCCAATACAATTGATTCATGTTTGTGGCAGTAATGTGAAAAAATGTGGAAAACTTCAAGGGAGCCGAATACTTTTGCAAGCCACTGTATATATATATATATATATATATATATATATGTATATATATATATATATATATATATATATATATATACAGTCAGCAGATGCATGGCAGCCAATCAGGCTGCACTACCTCCTGGAGCCCCCCCTTTATAAAAGGCAGCAGCGTCGGCCATGTTCTCACTCAGACGGCTGTTGTGTTAGTGAGAGAAGGGAGAGAGGTTGCTGCAGAGATTAGGGAAAGCTTAGTTTGGCTCTTGTTAGCTTGCTCCTTGCTGATACTTATTCAGTGCCTACCTTTTCACTGCACCTGTGTGTGTGACAGCTGCACATTTGTAATACCAGTCCACGCCGTGCATACCTTTCACTGCACCTGTGTAACAGCACGCAGTTTTATATACCAGTCACTGCATATCTGTTCACTGTACCTGTGTTTGTGACAGCTGCACATTTGTAATATCAGTCCGTGCATACCTTTCACTGCACCTGTGTAACAGCACACAGTTTTATATACCAGTCACTGCATACCTGTTCACTGTATCTGTGTGTGTGACAGCTGCACATTTGTAAAACCAGTCTGTGCATACCTTTGAACTGCACCTGTGTGACAGCATGCAGTTTTATATACCAGTCACTGCATACCTGTTTACTCTACCTGTGTGTGTGACAGCTGCACATTTGTAATACCAGTCCGTGCATACCTTTGAACTGCACCTGTGTAACAGCACACAGTTTTATATACCAGTCCATGCATACCTTTGAACTGCACCTGTGTGTGTGTGTGACAGCTGCATATTGTATTGTAAATGCTGCCAGTGGGGATCCATATGTAGTACACACTCCGGCTGGCTCCTGTGTTATCACCACTCCCCAGGTGAATGTATTGCCAGACTGTTGGGGCAATTCTGCTCCATGTGTTCAGGTCCCCAATGTCTGGCCAGCAAAAACCTACCTAATAAGCACATGAAATACTTGTCCTATTGTCAACTTCAGAAATGGTCATGAAGACGCAAATATTTTTAAATTGCATAACAATTTCCTGCAAAATGTATGCAGCTTAAAGAAAACCTGAACTGAAAATTAAAAGTCCAAATAAGCATACACAAGTCATACTTACCTTCCATGTAATCTGCATCTCAGTGTCTTTCTCCTGTCCCGCATCCTATTTGTTCACTGTGATCAAGGGAATTTTCCGTCCTCCATTTTGAAAATGGCCATTACACATAACAGCTTTCTGGTCAACACACAGTTAAACTGTAACATCGCCCACTTGAGCCATAGGGAAACATGGACATTACCTGGTAGATCAGTTTTCCTCTCAGCTATAACTGACAGCAACTGATATTTTACTGACAGCAACTGATATATTTCAGATCTGACAAAATGTTGTCAGAACTGGAAGGGATTATTGTCAGAAGAAAATGGTGAGCTTCTGAGAGTAACTGATGGCAAGGTAACTATGTAATGTTCATTTGAATTTACCTCATGTGTTTATTTTAAATATTTTACTCAGTACAGGTTCTCTTTAAAAGGAAACGGAGGTGAGAGACATATAAGGGCTGCACATATATATTTCCTTTTAAACAATGCACGTTGCCTGGCTGTCCTGCTGATCCTCTGCCTCTAATACTTTTAGCCACAGACCCTGAACAAGCATGCAGCAGATCAGGTGTTTATGACATTATGGTCAGATCAGGTGTGGTTCAGACACTACTGCAACCAAATAAATCAGCAGGGCTGCCAGCCAACTGGTATTGTTTAGCAGGAAATAAATATGGCAGCCTCCATATCCCTCTCACTTCAGCCGTATTTACAACAGGAATGGGAGTAGAAATATTTGGCTACTTACCAAAGTAGTGAGAAACTTCTGGATGGTCGAGAGGCTTCCCAGTGCATCGTTGAGTCTAACGCGGCTGCCCAGGACACTGTCAGGGCTGGTTCACTCTTTGAGTACTTTTCAGCACTATGCTGATCACTAGCGATCAGCAAAGCACTGCTGCGAATCAGGGCCGGCTCTAGACAGGCACATATGAGGGGGCAGACAGAAATTTGCAGGGGGCACGAAGAAACCCTGCGCCGCGCGTAGCGCGGCGCGCCGAAAAATGGGCGTGGTCATGCAACAGACCGTGGGCGTGGTCATGGGTGGGGCCAAATATACATGTCATGACCTTACAGTGGTGTTAAAGGTCTGCCGGGGAAGTTTGAGCTCTGCTGTAGTGTATCCCCCAAAAATTTACAGCACAGACCAAAAGTTTGGACAAACCTTCAATGACTGTCATTAAATATTTTTCGTCAAATGCTAATATACTGGTATTGCGTGGTGTTTTTTACCACAAATACAGTTCTGCGCACTGCAGATTATCAAAAAAATGTTCTCAGGTGTAACACAGAAATATTTTTCGTCAAATGCTAATATACTGATATTGCGTGGTGTTTTTTTTACCACAAATACAGTTCTGCGCACTGCAGATTATCAAAAAAATGTTCTCAGGTGTAAACACAGAAATATTTTTCGTCAAATGCTAATATACTGGTATTGCGTGGTGTTTTTTACCACAAATACAGTTCTGCGCACTGCAGGTTATCAAAAAAATGTTCTCAGGTGTAAACACAGAAATATTTTTCGTCAAATGCTAATATACTGATATTGCGTGGTGTTTTTTACCACAAATACAGTTCTGCGCACTGCAGATTATCAAAAAAATGTTCTCAGGTGTAACACAGAAATATTTTTCGTCAAATGCTAATATACTGATATTGCGTGGTGTTTTTTTTACCACAAATACAGTTCTGCGCACTGCAGATTATCAAAAAAATGTTCTCAGGTGTAAACACAGAAATATTTTTCGTCAAATGCTAATATACTGGTATTGCGTGGTGTTTTTTACCACAAATACAGTTCTGCGCACTGCAGATTATCAAAAAAATGTTCTCAGGTGTAAACACAGAAATATTTTTCGTCAAATGCTAATATACTGATATTGCGTGGTGTTTTTTACCACAAATACAGTTCTGCGCACTGCAGGTTATCAAAAAAATGTTCTCAGGTGTAAACACAGAAATATTTTTCGTCAAATGCTAATATACTGATATTGCATGTTTTTTTAACCACAAATACAGTTCTGCCACGCACTGCAGATTATTGAAAAAAATGTTCTCAGGTGTAACACAGTCAGAAATAATTTTCTTCAAATGCTAATATGCTGCGTGTTTTTTATTTTTAGCACAATTACAGTGCTGTGCAGAGGGCCTGAGGTGGCAGCAGATGGCAAAGAACGCACACAAAATAAATGAGGCACTCTGAACTATTGATTTGCCAGAAAGGCTGCAGTGCACTCTGGCAGTGACACTGATTGACCTTAAATGAGGCAATTATCGGATTTGCCAGCCAGGCTGACTATTGGACTGGTCACTGGCAACTGAACTGGCACAGCACACCAGACCTGCAGCACTCTGATCGATTTTGCCAAATGCCAATGCAATTGGCACAGCACACTGCGCAGCCACACTGCCACAGCCAGTGTCTGGAGAGGCGGGTGGCAGTCAGATGGCGGCGGGTAGCAGAAGGCGGGCGGACAAATATGCTGGCTGAAAAAGTTTGCCGAGTGCTGCTCTCCGAGAGGAGTCTCAGCTAGCTCTGACGCAGGCACAGTGGCGGGAGCGGGACCTTAAGAGGCCGCCCTGCATAGAGGAGGAGTCGACTCTCTCAGAGGAGGAGAATTCCTCTTTCTCTGAGAGAGTCGACTCCTCCTCTATGCGGGGCGGCTCTTAATGTCGCCACACTGCCTGCGTCACAGCCGAGACTCGTCTCGGAGAGCCGTCGGAGGAAGAAGCGGTCATGTGACTGATCACATGACCGCTCTGCGCTCCACGCAGGACCAGGAAGCAGCCGCAGCGGCAGAGCGAGAGCCGCTCTGATTTGAGGGGGCAACGAGTCTGTTTGAGGGGGCTCTGCCCCCTCTCGCCCCCCCCTAAAGCCGGCCCTGCTGCGAATGTATCTCTACGGGATCATTCTTGTGACTTGTATAAATCGCAAACATGCTGCATGCAATGCTTCGGGGAGGAAGGGGGGGGGGGGGCACGTGCATTGTGATTCTCTCTGAATCAAAATGCAAACTGCGGTAAAATCGCAATGCAAAATCGATATTTGCGTTCCGAGCATGAACCGCCCTTCTGATTGCACTCCTGTGTCAATCTGTACTAAACATGTGCGAGTCTTCTCCAAGCATACCCAGTACAACAAAGCTCCTCGTGCACAGAGGGAAAAGCTGGACGCTCGTCTATTAAGGTGACCCCACGGGGAACCTTATAGGGAAAGTCACCTCAAGTAGACTAGTGAGAAACGACATGCACAAGTGGCTTTAGCTACTGGGCAGGCACAGAGCACATTTGCGCACCCCTAGTAAGGATGTAGTTGTACATAGCAGCAGCTCTGCCACCAGAGGCTTTTGCAGAAGGATTGAGGGAAGCCTTTGGACTATATAGAGCAGAGGTGTCCAGACTTTTTAATCCAAGGGCCATATTGCCGCTCTTGAGAGTGCTAGGGGGCGAGCTAGCGATATTAAACACAGTTATTGCTGATTGCTGTTAGGGACACTATGCCTGTGACATTTTGTCAAATAAAACATTTCCGCTGGAAATAACCCATATACTGTGTGCAGTTAGCATAGTGGCAGCAACTATTCAGTGGCTGTTACTGCGGATGGCATAGTAGCAGCTGCTATTCAGTGGCTGTTACTGCTGTTGGCATAGTGGCAGCTGCTATTCAGTGGCTGTTACTGCTGCTGGCATAGTGCCAGCTGCTATGCAGTGGCTGTTACTGCTGCTGGCATAGTGGCAGCTGCTAATCAGTGGCTGTTACTGCTGCTGGCATAGTGGCAACTGCTAATCAGTGTCTGTTACTGCTGCTGGCATAGTGGCACCTGCTAATCAGTGGCTGTTACTGCTGCTGGCATAGTGGCAGCTGCTAATCAGTGGCTGTTACTGCTGCTGGCACAGTGGCAGCTGCTAATCAGTGGCTGTTACTGCTGCTGGCACAGTGGCAGCTGCTAATCAGTGGCTGTTACTGCTGCTGGCATAGTGGCAACTGCTAATCAGTGTCTGTTACTGCTGCTGGCATAGTGGCACCTGCTAATCAGTGTCTGTTACTGCTGCTGGCATAGTGGCAGCTGCTAATCAGTGGCTGTTACTGCTGCTGGCACAGTGGCAGCTGCTAATCAGTGGCAGTTACTGCTGCTGGCACAGTGGCAGCTGCTAATCAGTGGCTGTTACTGCTGCTGGCATAGTGGCAGCTGCTATTCAGCGGCTGTTACTGCTGCTGGCACAGTGGCTGCTGCTAATCAGAGGCTGTTACTGCTGCTGGCATAGTGGCAGCTGCTAATCAGTGGCTGTTACAGCTACAGTGGTGGTTGATTATCTACAGGTGAAGCAAGGGGGAGACAGAGCAGCAACATACGGTGGCCCCTGCATCCGGCTTTGCAGATACAGCATGCATGGCCTCGTACTTTCGAAGGCCTCGTCCACACGAGAAAAGCTTTGGCTGAATTCTGACAAAGGAAGAAAGAGGACCTGTCCCCGATGCCAGCAAACTTTTATACAGCATCTGAGAAGGCTTCAGAATGCCACATAAGGCTTAATGTGCCTGTTCTCAGAAGATTGGCATCACCATTTCCTTGGAGGGACACACCATGTGTTGTTGCCATTGAGACTAATGCAACCAGCTAAGGGTTATCTGAAGGCATTATTCACATCGCAGCACCCTACAAATCGCCACGCTCATTGCTCCAGAGGTGGGGAACATTCTAGGAAAAACTTGCATGCCTCAAACTTTTGGAGGTCTCGCCAGGTGAGAAAAGCTATGGCTGAATTCTGATAAAGGAACATTCAGCATTTTACAAGCAAAAAATGGCCATATCTGTTGAACCACAAGTCCCAGAAATACCAAATTTACTGTGTACTATCTGGGGACCCCAAGGGCCCCGCATAGTGCCTAGAAATGCGGGGCCTACTGGCGCCAACAGAACGGAAGTTACTGAAAGTGCCCTGCTCACCCAAAAATGGACATTGGGGCCCAATGCCAAACTCTGGAGGCCAGGGGCCCTAAGCTTGGCATGCAAGTGCTCCCTTACCTGGTGAAGACACATGACATGTTTGGGGCCCCTAGCCCCAAGTGCGCCTGAGCTAGAGCCCAAAAACTGTTTTGGGTTGTTTTGAAAAAGTACATGGTGTCGGACCTTGTTTGGAACCCAATATCTCCGGCTCTGGGTGAGTCAGAAACCCCAAATTTGGAGTGCATGTAGAACAGCTAGGTACTGGCACTAAAAGCTAAGCTCTGAGCCCTGGGGTTCAAAAGCAGTGAATGCACAAACTTGGACAATTTCAAACTTGAACAATTTTTTTTTCAATTTTTGGGGTGCAGTATCTCCAATTCTGGGGGGGTGGGGGGGGGGGGGGGGGGGCTAGTGTGACCCCACCTGTATCTACATATAGCCCCCAAACTTTAATACCCACACCTGAAATTTGGGGTCACTCGAGCAAAGGGCCCCTGAGATATGGCCTCCCAAAGAGGAGGCACGCAGGCATAAAATTCAATATAATGTGGGGGGCATATCTCTGGCTCTAGGGGTGCCAATGACTCCAAATTTGGAGTGTAAGAAGGTCATTATGCCTTCAACATACAGTTTAAATATCAACAGCCTGGGAGTTTCCTAACAGAAAAGGCTGCAACCCAAACGTTATTTTTTGGGGTGCAGTGTCTCTAGTTCTTGGGGGGCTAGCGTGCCCCCGATTATGCCCACATGTAGCCATGATCCTCTGCTACACACCAGAAATTTGGGGTCTCTGAGGCAAAGGGACCCAGCAATACTGCCTCCCAAAGAGGGGGAACCTGGACCAGATAACGTGCTCCATAGTGCCGCCTCCTCTGTGCGCAGCCTCGGGCACGTGTGCCATAGGTTCGCCATCACTGCTCTAGTGTGTTCTCATCTGTTCATTTACCAGAGTCGAGTCACTTTAGTTAGGGACTGACTAGACGTGAGAGGCTGAGAGCTTCTCTGTGCTATTCGGCTGTGAGCAAGTGCCTATTTACTGTGAAAACCGTAATTTTGCTATTTTAAACCTGTACAACACATATATTGTATTGCTGTATAGTTATCATTTGATAGTCAGTGAAGTCAGTGTATATACTGTGTACAGTCACTTAGCGGAGGTCTGTGGGCAGGCCACTGAGGGCAGGCCTGCTAGCCTACTAGGTAGTGCAGCCTTGTAGCCTGTTAGGTTAGGGATTAGTCCTTGATTATATATCAGTTACTGTGTTAGTTTAGTGTTAGACTAGCATTAGTTAGCACAGTACTAGTACTACTACAGTCAGTCAGCACTGCAATATCTGTCTAAGTCTCACTGTGATTCTGCAGCTGCTGCCTTTAACTGTGTGGCACTAGTCAAGCAGTATTACTGTGTCACTCACTGTCACTTTCCTTCTGTCATTCTAGTGTGTTTTCATCTGTTCATTTACCAGAGTCAGTTTTATTTACTTAGTGACTGATTAGGTGTGCGCGAGGTGAGAGGCTGAGCTTCTCTGTGCTATTTGGCTGTGAGCAAGTGCTCATTTACTGTGAAAACGGTGTGATTTTGCTATGTTACACCTGTAAAACAAATATAATGTACTACTGTATAGTTGTCCTTTGATAGTCAGTGCAGTCAGCCTGCTAGCCAGGTAGCCTAGTAGTAGCCTGTAGGTTGGTTAGGGAAGTCTTGATTCTCTGTGTTACTGTTAGTTTATTTAGTGTTACTCCACTAGCATTAGCAGTACTACAGTCAGGACTCAGCAGCATCTGTCTCTCACTGTGATTCTGCAGCTGCTGCCTGCCTGTAGTGTGAGTGTGTGACAGTCAGTCTTAGTGTCACTCACTGTCACTCTCTCTTCTTGTCACTAGTGTTCTGTTTCCGTTCAGTTTAGTTAGTGACTGACTGACTGACTAGACAGTTAAGCTGGCCATACACTGGCCCGATTTGCCACCGTTTCGACAGCAGATTCGATCACTGGGATCGAAACTGCTGCCAATCGTTTGCGCTACACGTTGAATTTTGATCCATTTCGTCCGATCCCGTCAAACCGCTCCGTGCGGAAAATTACCGTCGATCGCCCGCGGGTAGGGAGCGCGTCGCTAGCGGCGTTCGAGTACCCGACGACCGACGCAATAGAGCCGCATACATTACCTGCTGCGCCGTCACGACTACCCCCGGTCACTGCTGCTCCGTGTCCGGCATGCTTCAGTTCCTCCTGCCCGGCAGGCCCAGCACATTCAGTGACTAACTGTATCAGCTGCACATTACATCAGCTGGGCGACCTTATGGGCTTGAACACAGCCACAGCCTGCACTCTCGCCATGGTGCGCACCAGTCCAGCACGGCTGTCACTACACAATCAGCTGTTTGCGTGGTGCGTTAAACAGTGAGTTTGGTCTGTCAGTGTGAATCAGTACACTAATTACACTACCTGATTGATGTATACACATGCAAGATGTTTTAAAGCACTTTAGGCCTGCAATTTAGCCTGTACTCCAAAATTCTATATGCATGATAATCTGAGTGATCAGACGAGATGAGAGCACTAGAGACCCTGAGGAAAAGTCACCATACACATTGACAAAGGGGGGGCAATGTGGTGTTAATGGACAAATGCATGAATGAACAAATGTGCTTTAATATCCTTAAAGCGGAACTGAAAACTAGCAGTTTCACTTACCTGGGGCTTCCCTGTCCTGTCATGCGCCAGTCCTCCACGATCCCCCGTTCTCCTGCTGCCAGGTAGTTTTGGTTTCACAGATGGGCCACTGCATCTGTGCGGCTTTGGCCATGCATATCCTTCTCTGTGTTCCAGTCCGCAATAGCACTATTGCAGAGGGGAACGCAGAAAAAGGATACGCTGTGCAGGCGCACTGTTCCCTTGACTTAAAAGTTGAGGAATGAAACTAGCTGGCGGCGGGGAATGGAGGATCATTGAGGAAAGCTGTGGGACAGGCCAGCTGCAAGGGGCTTGCAGAAGCCCCAGGCAAGTGAAAATGTTTTAATAATATCTTGAGTTCTGCTTTATCGACACTCAACAGTATGCAGTATTGAAAAAGAACTCACTGAAAGATCATTAGAAGGGTTTGGAACTCATTTTGAAGGGTGGTTTGGAACAAGGTTCCCGGTGCTTAGATGATTATATACAACTCAAAAAATCAATTGCACATCCCATATTATCACTTTTTATGCACTTCCTAAGACACACAAAATGGTGACTCCGCCCCCAGGGAGACCGATTGTATCCGGTAGAGGGAACCTCGCTGATGAGATCAGCCAATCTGTCAATCGATTTCTGCGCCCATTTGTGGAAGCCTTTCCCTCCTATTTGTGAGACACAAAAGACATCCTCACACGTCTACAGAACATGGAGGTGTCTGAGACCACTATGTTAGCGAGTGTAGATGTAGAGTGCCTCTACAGTAATATACGTCATGAACTAGCCATTTCAGCAGTCTCACACTTCCCGAGTATGAGAGGTAAACATCTGGAGGCAAACAACCGACTTCTTACATTTTATACTCATTCACAATGTCTTTCTGTTTGAGGGCGCTTCTACCATCAGCAGAGGGGCAGTGCTATGGGCATACACAGATTTGTTCCTGGGCTGGTGGGAGGACACCCTTGTTTTTGGTCAGGATTTGAGGTTTTACACATCTCACATATCATACTGGGGGCAGTTCATAGAAAATGTGGTAATTCTATGGGATCCATCCCATACAAACATATTAGCCAAGTGTTTTTCAAAGCGTTAGCATTTTTAAAAGCACTCAGAATCGCTCTGTGTGCACCAGCTCTAGGTGAGGGTAAGAGAGCGAGTGACAGTGAGAGAGAGTGATGAAAAAATAATGTAAATGAGGGAAAATAGCTGAGATTGATGATTATGGTTGAGTGAGGGTGGCTGAGAAGGAATGAAAGTGGAAGGAATGAGAGCGCCAGAGAAGGAATGGGAGTGGCTGAGACAGAGTGAGGGTGGCTAAAAAAGGAATGAGGGTGGCTGAGACAGAGTGAGGGTGGCTGAAAAGGAATGAGGGTGGCTGAGACAGAGTGAGGGTGGCTGAAAAGGAATGAGGGTGGCTGAGACAGAGTGAGGGTGGCTGAAAAGGAATGAGGGTGGCTGAGACAGAGTGAGGGTGGCTGAAAAGGAATGAGGGTGGCTGAGACAGAGTGAGGGTGGCTGAAAAGGAATGAGGGTGGCTGAGACAGAGTGAGGGTGGCTGAAAAGGAATGAGGGTGGCTGAGACAGAGTGAGGGTGGCTGAAAAGGAATGAGGGTGGCTGAGACAGAGTGAGGGTGGCTGAAAAGGAATGAGAGTGGCTGAGACAGAGTGAGGGTGGCTGAAAAGGAATGAGGGTGGCTGAGACAGAGTGAGGGTGGCTGAAAAGGAATGAGAGTGGCTGAGACAGAGTGAGGGTGGCTGAAAAGGAATGAGGGTGGCTGAGACAGAGTGAGGGTGGCTGAAAAGGAATGGGAGTGGCTGAGACAGAGTGAGGGTGGCTGAAAAGGAATGAGGGTGGCTGAGACAGTGAGGCTGGCTTAAAAGGAATGGGAGTGGCTGAGAAGGATTGAGAGTGGTTGAGACAGAGTGAGAATGCCTGAAAAGGAATGAGAGTGGCTGAAAAGGAATGGGAGTGGCTGGTACAGAGTGAGGGTGGCTGCAGGGCCGGCGCTACCATTAAGGCAAAGGAGGCAGCTGCCCCAGGGCTCCAGAGCTTGTAGGGGCCCCCAGTGGCTACAAGAGGAAAACATTTTTTTTCAAATCGGCCTTTTAGTTTTTGAGAAAATCGATTTTAAAGTTTCAAAGGGGAAAAAAAACACATTTAAAAACCTGCCGACTTTAATGGTTAATAGCAAATCCACCTTAAATGCTAGAAACCCTAAATTTGCAGGATATGTTAAGGAGATCATTAGGAATAAGAAGAAAAAACAATTTTTCAAAAAGACCTTATAGTTTTTGAGAAAATCGATTTTAAATTTTAGAAGGAAAAAAGTATAGTTTTAAATGCGGTAAATGTAACTTTTAGTAGCAAACCTAACGGTAGTGTCATTTTACATGCATCAAACGAAAGCGCAATAAATTTCCTGACAGGGTTTCCAGGGGGTCTATGTGCAGCCGCAGCGCTTTGGCCAGGGATTGCTATACAGCCGCAATATGGCTGCATGAAGATTCCTGGCATTTTTTCCTATTTTCCCAATTTTTTTTTATATTTAGAGTGTGGGATTTTTTTTTTTTTTAAATTATGTGGAGTCCCCCCTCCTGAAACTTTTTAACCCCTTGTCCTCTATGCAGGCTGGGATAGCTAGAATGTGGAGCTCCGACCGATTGGGACTTCACACCCTGACTATACCAGCTGCAAAAAAGGTCCCCTAATGCAGGTTTTTGTTCCGGGGTATATGTTGGGGGGCCCCCCAGGTTTATTTTGCCCTGGGGCCCCATTGTTGCTTAAACCGGCCCTGGGTGGCTGAGAAGAAACGAGAGTGGCTGAGAAGGAACGAGAGTGGCTGAGGGTGGATAAGAAAGTGGGTGTCAGTGGGAGAAAGTGATTTAATATGAAAGTGATATAAGTAATATACTTACCTTAGCATCTTGTCTTCTTACTCTTTTCATGAGATTAGATGGCCTGTTACTGATACCCAGATATTTGTCTTTAGCTGTGTAATGAACTTCAATGCATCCATTACTTGGTACATAAGTCTGAAAAAAATACAAAATAGTAAAAAAAAAAAAAAAAGTAACCTTATTTATAGAAATACCAGGTTGGATCATTTTCAATAACCCTTTGATGATCTTTCCATACTCTCTGGCTTATTTTTGTCATATCGTCCCAAACAAAGCACAATTTCACACAGATAAACACCAACTCTTTTCCCCAAAAAAATGAAATAGTAAAAAAATAAATAAATAACATCTACTTCTCCTTCTATGTTGGATATCTGATGTGGAATTGGACTATCAACCTGCCAGGAAAAACAGATTACATTATTAACTGGATATATAAATCCCTTACTCAACTGCTAAGTGCAAAATACATGCTAATTGTTGTACTTTATTCTCTCCATTCGCTCTGCAGAAGTGCTTACAGAGGAGCTTTATACAAAAACGAAGCGAGCAGGTAGCACCGGGAGGGTAAAAATAACTTGCAAAAAATCAAAAATCGCTGGCATCAGTGATTTTGAATTAAGATGTGAACAAAGCCTCACTTTCCAATTGATTATTCGATCGATTTCCATTCACTTCTATGATGTTGATCAGAAAAACGATCGAAAATCAGATCAGACATGTCGGAATTACAGTATATATATATATATCTTTATATTTGCCAAGTATGTGAATACAGCAGTATTGTGGCTGTTCTGGCAATCTCAGCTGTTCAGCAGAAATGCCACATTACCGCAATCTGGAAACTTTAGACTAGAATACTAAGACAGGAGGGGACATTGAAATGCTAAGTATAGATGACAGTGTGTGCAAATCCCCAGGGGTGCTCGGATACCCCTTTTTAAACTCCGAATTGATTCGGATCCGGATGATCCGCATGATCCGATGATCTCCCACCATCACCAGAACATAGAGAACGGGATGGGTGGGTCGTCCGATCACTGTTCCCAGAGCACAGAGAATGAGATAGGTGGGCTGTCCAGTCACCTCCCTCAGAGCATAGAGAGCTGGAAGGGTGGGCTGTCTGATCACCACCCTCTGATCATAAAGAGCTGGATGGGTAGGCTGTCTGGTCACCGCCCTCGAAGCATAGACAGCTGGATGGGTGGACTGCCTGGTCATTGCCCTCGGAGCATAGAGAGCTGGATAGGTGGGCTGTCTGGTCACCACCCTCGGATCATAGAGAGCTGGATGGGTGGGCTGTCCAGTCACCACCCTCAGAGCATAGAGAGCTGGATGGGTGGGCTGTCCGGTCACCACCCGCAGATCATAGAGAGCTGGGTGGGTGGGCTGCCCGGTCACCGTCCTCGGAGCATAGAGAGCTTGGTGGGTGGGCTGCCCGGTCATTGCCCTCGGAGCACAAAGAGCTGGATGGGTGGGCTGTGAGTTTATTTTTGCCAGTCTGATCACAATCGTCCGATCTCTTGAACAATTCTTCACTAAAAACAAAATGATTTTTTTTGCCAGAAATTGGATTGTTTTTGGCCACACTTAGGGTGCATACACATTCAATTTTGATTGTCCGATCATTACCCAATTTTACCACTTCCAGACACCTTACCTGTGCAATCTGCTTATTGCATTAAAAATCTGTTGGGCAAACAATGGCCAATCAAAATTGGATGTGTGTTGTGTGCACCTTAAGGAGAGTGACGTTTGACTAAAGCTTAGCAAACACTTTCAATTATGATTTGCCAATCATTGACCATGTAAGGTGCCGATATATCAGGTGACTTTGGAAGCTGATTGACCAAAAAATGTGATTATTATTAAAGAATTGGTTGAAAATCGATGCCGCCTAGTGCAGGCCCGACCAACTATGTGACCAATTGTGGGCCGAAATTGGTTGTGTTACTCAATCGCACCTATTGCAAGATGTCAATCCAAAGTTGGTTGGTCAGGTGTGCGGCAGTATGGCGGCCAATTTCAGAACGAGTGACGAAACGATGAAAAACCACCGCCGCTGCCCCATGTATAAATGTGCCCCCCGGTGTGTGCATTTATACATTACCTGTCCTGTGTCAGCCTCCGCGTGGGACCCATCCGTCCTCCGGGTGCCTCTGCCGCATACACGCTGGCGGTAGCGCATAGCGTGTGACACTGTGTGCCGCCACCAGCGTGTATGCGGCAGAGCCACCCAGAGGACAGACGGACACCACTCGGAGGCTGACACAGGAAAGGTAATGTGTAAATGAACACATTGGGGGGCACATTTATATAATTTATACATTAGGGGGCATCGACAGTGCAGATACAGCGGACTCAGCCAATTCCCTGAAGATTTAATGCTGTATATGGCAGCTCGACAAAGATGCAGATCTCTCTCTAATCAGATTCGCTTACAGATAAATTTGTCTCTTTGTTGAATCTGCCCGTAATCTACTGATGTATGGCTACCTTAAGTTTAATGTAACAAATATTCAATACTATGAGCACATTAGGTAAGTCCTCATATTACGTGGAGTTGGTAAACTTGGTCAGTGATTGACCAATCATAAATGAAAGTGTGTATCAGGCCTTAGGCCTTGTTCACATTAGGCAAGGCATATGCAGAGCAGGGACAAGGTCCTCCAGCACCGAAGGCTGAGACACCAAAGTGCGCCCCTCCAATACTCCCACCCCAGCCGTCACACACTGATTGCTATTAGACTAAGAGGGCCACAGGGCCCACAACCTTCCCAACACCTTAATATCTAATTATCTGGCTTGCAATCACTGCTATGTATCCCCTTTTCTTATTTCTTTCTGCTTCATACACAATTAGGAATGACAACTGAATGAATTGTGCGCCCCCTCCTACACTGCGCCCTGAGGCTGGAGCCTCTCCAGCCTATGCCTCGGCCCGGCACTGGGCATATGGCCGTGCGTTCGGGACACAAGCGCACCCAATCGCACGCCATCCACGTTGCGCTGCAGATCCTGTTAATTACAGTGAATGGAATCAGCAAGGTGCTTTGGCAAATATGCATTCAGCAGTGCGATAGCGCATCACACTGCTGTGCAGCGCACAGTCTGAGCGTCAGAAGTGCTCTCTATGCACTTCTGATGTTCTTACTGATCGCATATTATACTTGCTGCTGAAATGTGCACGGCTGCACGTATGGTGTAAATAAGGCTTAAGGGCCTGTTTACACTGGGTGTTTTCGACTTTTCTTTAAAGCGCTGGTGATTTTAGATAAAAGCGCTTGTGCAATGATTTCCTATGAGAGTGGTTTATTAAAATCACAAACGCGCCAAATGTACCATTTTCTGAGCGCTGAGTGCTTTTATTAATAAATAGATTGTATTTATTCATTTCCGGGTTAAACCGTTTACTTCCTGACTGACGTCAAGAAGTGAAAAAAATCATCACTGAGTAAAAGCGCTTAAAAAAGTGTTTCTCTAAGCAAAAAGCGATGGGAAAAGCACTGTAATAAAAAAATCACAGTATACATCGGCTGACAGCACTTGCGATAGCTCTGGCGATTTGTAGTGTGAACGAGGCCTTAAGCCTTGTACACGCTTTCAATTATAATTGGCCAATCACTGACCAATATTCCCACCTCCATGTAGTATAAGTTCCCCTACACAATTTGCTCATACTATTCAATATCTGTTGACTCTCATACATGAAAATTGGTCTCTGAAATTGGTCAGTGATTGGTCAATTTTAATTGAAAGTATGTACCAGGCTTAAATCCCATGCAAAAATGTAAATAATACATTTCTATGTGCTGTTCTCAATTTTAGGAAGCATCTCTGATTCAGCAATGCAATTTTTCATTGACAATGATTGCTACTGTGAAAAAAACCGGACACAATTATAATGCAAACATACTTATTGTTTGAAAAATGGCATGTGAGAAATGGTTTGCATTTCCTGTCCTCATGACACAAGTGTGGACATTGACACTAGGGGCTTGATTCACAAAGCGGTGATAACCCAGTTATCACGCCTAAAAGACTTTAGGCGTGATAACCTTTGCACCACTGAGTTATCACCGATTTTTGCTCTAACTCGCGCGAAGTTTCCGCGCGTACGCGCAAAGTCCCATAGGGCTTAATGGGAGCTTCGCGCGAAGCGGGGACGCGCAAAACTTTGCGCGCGGAAAATTCGCGCGAGTTGCTTCTTATCATGCCTAAAGTGAGTTTAGGCGTGATAAGGGGCTTTTCACTGGCGTGCAAACACTTTGCACCGCTTTGTGAATCAAGCCCTAGCACTGCATGAAGCGGAGCACATTTTTTTCTGTTGTCATGCATGTTTTCTTCGTAGGAATACATATTTTAACTGAGAACCAATGTTAGTCAATGGACTCGTTCACACTTAAGGTGGCCACACACCATACAATTTTTTTTTTTTTATATATTCTTAATTGAAGATGTACTATCAATTTTTCTGATTGATTGTAACATTCTAAAAATTACAACAATGTACCACACCTGTGTTAAATTTTTCCTGAATTATGGAAAAAAAATGATTGAAAACTCTGAAAAGAAATTGGTCGTGTCTCTACAGTACAAAATTGTCAATCTACCACGCACGATACAATTTTTCAAAAACAAAATAAAAATTGATCAGAAACTTACACCACTCACGATCAAGAAAATCATGCTGACAAAGAATCATTTTTACTGACACACACCCCATGCAGCTGCAAAATGGGCGTGGCAATGCAAAAGAACATAAGCATGGTCAAGGGTGGTACCAAACATACATGACCTTAGCAGCCATGTAAATGCTCCTATGGAGGAAGTTTGAGCACCGCCATAGTGTTTCCCCTTAAAATACACATAATCTGACAGCGTTTCACACAAAATGCACGTAATCTGGCAGATTCCCTCCAACATACACATAATCTGGCAACGGTTTCCCTCCAAAATAAACCATTGTGTCTACAACAGTTTTAACAATGGATCCATGACTGTTACAAATGTTACCATATATTTACGGATAATCCATAAAGGTGGCCATACATTAGGAGACTTGGTGGCCAATCGATCATCCGATTCGATTATGATCAAATCGGATGGAAATCGGTGCTGCCAAGTGCACGCCCGATCGAAAATGCGATCAATTTTGTCCTGAAATTGGTGCATGAATTGGTCAGACATGCTGCAAGGTGTAGGGCCGACTTCCTGGATCGGGTGCGCGGCAGTAACAAAGAATGATGAAAACCCCGGAGCTGTTTCCACAGTGTAAAAATGTACATGTGTGCGTTTATACATTACCTGTCCCGTGTCCCGGTGTCCTGCCCCTTTTCCCTCAGCCCCATATATGCCATCAGCGTGTGTGATGGAAGAGCGGCGGATTGGGACGCTGGATGGGCACTGCGATACAGGACAGGTAATGTATAAATGCACACGTGCACACTAGGGAAGAGCAGAAGATTGGGACGCTGGATGGGCACTGCGACACAGGACAGGTAATGTATAAATGCACACGTGCACACTAGGGAACAGCTACAGATTGGGGCGCTGGATGGGCACTGCGACACAGGACAGGTAATGTGTAAATGCACACGTGCACACTAGGGAACAGCTACAGATTGGGGTGCTGGATGGGCACTGCGACACAGGACAGGTAATGTATAAATGCACACGTACACACTAGGGAACAGCGGCAGATTGGGGCGCTGGATGGGCACTGCGACACAGGACAGGTAATGTATAAATGCACACGTGCACACTAGGGAACAGCTACAGATTGGGACGCTGGATGGGCACTGCGACACAGGACAGGTAATGTATGAATGCACACGTGCACACTAGGGAACAGCGGCAAGGCTGCGCACTGGGTCAAATTCCTAAATATTTTAGCATGAAATTGATTGGGAATCGGCCTGTGGTGTATGGGCAGCTGATGGATCTCTCTCTGATCAGAGAGCGATCTATCCCCTGGTCAAATCTGCCCATCACTGCGTGATGTATGGACACCTTAAAGAGGACCTGTAATTTAAAAAAATGT
Organism: Hyperolius riggenbachi; assembly: GCF_040937935.1. Lineage (NCBI taxonomy): Eukaryota > Metazoa > Chordata > Amphibia > Anura > Hyperoliidae > Hyperolius > Hyperolius riggenbachi. Next base: position 482,423,266 of record NC_090648.1, on the reverse strand, counting down.
CTCCTGGGGGTGCTTACCATGGGAGGGAGAAGCCTCTGGATCCTATTGAGGCTTCCCCATCCTCCTCCATCCCACGGCAGCCATGTAAATATTTACCGGTACTTATCCGTTAGTCGGGCGCATCCGGCAGGTGGCGCTAATTACTATTCCCCCTCCAGGCCGACATGGATAGTAGGGAAAGATGTAACTCTGGTGGAGTTTTGTCGCCACCTAGAGGATGCGCCCGGCTAACGGATAAGTACCTATTTACCTTCCCAGCTCCAGCTCAGTAGCGGCTCTATGCTCCGGGTCATTCAGAAATAGTCAATCCCAATCGGATCTGCTCTAATGCACAGGCACAATTCGCTTGCACAGTAGAGTGGTCCCGATCAGGATCGGCTATTTCCACCTGATCCCGAGCAGAGAGCCGCTACTGCGCCTTCACTGGGGAAGGTTAATATTGCCACAGCTGACTTTCCTTGTGGTTTTGGGGGCTCAGCGCAGCCACTGTGGGATGGAGGACAGGGAAAGCCTCGATAGGATCCAGAGGCTTCCCCCTCCCGAGGTAAGTACTCCCCCCAGGGGACATTTTTGAAGTTACAGGTTGTGTGTGTGTGATATCCCAGCTGCAGCCTCTCTATTGTCAGGGCTGCCATTGAAATGTGAGCTGCAGCAAAGAGAACATTGGGCTCTATTCACAATCACACATGCAGTAAGAGATTTTTCACCGCTATATAACCGCATGTGATAATTTCCGTATTTTTTCCACATTCACTAAAAATGTTCCGCATGATTCCTGCATGCGGGAACAATGCGTAAAAAAATGTGGGAAACATGCGTAATTGCATAGTAAACATGCGGAAACCATGCGGAAAAAAAATGGCATAAAAAAACTTGTCCAAAAAAAAATAAAAATTAAAGTTCAGCAAACACAGCACTCAAGGCTGCAGACTCCATTTAAGTCAATGGGAAGCTAAATATATCACCAAGTACTAGTAGGTGATAAAAAATCAGTAGTTAAAGGGACTCCGAGCAGTGCAGAAACTATGGGAAGATGGATATCGTTTTAAAGCTCTTTCTCCTCTTTCTGACGACCCCTAAATCGTCGCCCTACGCCTTTTAGTTTTCTCTATTTTCGCGATCGAAATCGCGGCCATTTCGAAAATAGCGAAAACTAAAAGGCATAGGGTGGCGGTTTATATATCATTAGAAAGAGGAGAAAGAGAGCTTTAAAATGATATGCATCTTTCCATAGTTTTTGCACTGCTCGGAGTCCCTTTAACCTCCTTGCCGTTGTAAAAAATCCGGCAAGGAGGCAGCACTGCACTTTTTTTTTTTTTTTTTTTCTTTTAAATCATGTAGCGAGCCCTGGGCTCGCTACATGATAGCCGCTGAGCGGCGGCATCCCCCCACTCACTCCGCTCGCCTTCGGCGATCGGAGTATGCAGGAAATCCCGTTGAGAATGGGATTTCCTGCAGGGCTTCCCCGGTCGCCATGGCGACCGGGGCGGGATGACGTCACCGACGTCATGGACGTCGTGACGTCAGAGGGAATCCCGATCCGCCCCTTAGCGCTACCTGGCACTGATTGGCCAGGCTGCACAGGGGTCTGGGGCGGGGGGGCGGCTCGGCGCGGCGGGTAGCGGCGAATCGGCGGCTATGATCGCGTACTACACGCAGCTAGCAAAGTGCTAGCTGCATGTAGGAAAAAAAAAATTATGCAAATCGGCCCAGCGGGGCCTGAGAAATCCTCCTGGGCAGGTTACCCTGAACTGTGTTCGGGATAACCGGCAAGGAGGTTAAGTCAGAAATAAGGCGCCCCTTTTTATTGTGAATTTTGATTTTTTTTTCCGGGAACTACCGCCTTTTGCAGACTTTTACCGCATTTTTTACGCATGCGGATTATTTAAAACTTTACACATGCGGTAAATGTTCATGCGTGCAATTTTGTGAATGTCAAGATGGTCTCATTTCAGTTGGGAATACCGCAAGTGCATTTCCGCATGCGGAAAATGATTGTGAATAGAGCCCATTGTCTATACAAGGCTTCCTGAGCCATCCAAAGGCCTCTTCATAAAGCATTCCCGCATGCGGTAATGCTCAGAACAGCTGACTTTCCCGACCATTTAGCAAAGTGTGCATTCATAAAAGCTGTTTCCGCATGAAAATCTGACATTCCTGAGCAGTGCGGGGAAATTACCGCCTTGTGCGGAGATTATCACAACACATGTCACTGAAGGTTAATTCATAAAGATTAGAGCAGGCGGAATGTGAGCAGAGAAACCCGGCTGTTTAGATAAGGCATAAGCCAGCCATAACAGCCAAGCTAATGTGGACAGACCTCCCAGGCAGCAGCTGCAGTGAGAAGAGAGCAAACAAGGAATCCCAGAATACCAAGGCTGTGGTTTTGTAACCCCTTGGGTACCTGTTTTCAGATACATTTCACATCAGAAAGCCTGCATGTGTAACATTTCTGGAACTTCTTCTAAGCTGTGGCAATTAAATAGACTGTTTAGAAAGACTAATAGACAGATTCAGAGAAGATTCAGGGCAAGGAGAGGCAGTTTTAAAAAGAATGCACATGTAAAGGGATGCTGGGGCTGCCTCCTTTAAAGTAATTGTCTCTGGAGGAGAAATGCTCCTGCAGTCAGCCACTCACATAACCATCCTCACAGGGCCAAATCGGAGGGAAAAATAAACTGGAGAGATCATTGGCCAAGGGGAGTGGCTAAGGTTGGGTTGCAGTAACTGGCTGGCTAAACTGAGGGGCGGGACTGTCTCGTACAGCAGGGAACTCATTTTGCAACATGTTGTGGGCGGGGCTTGGCACTAGCATCAGCCTACAGCTATCACTATGGGCTGAGGCTGAGTCTGTCACAATAAATTCCACTGCCCCCTTGGCCAATCACTGGCAGGGGGCGTGGATTTGATGTCAAAAGGTGGGAGATTGGAAAAGGCTTGAATAGCTCTACCTCCTGCACATGACTTGTTTGAAATGGATTCCTTTGGCGTGGAATCCCACCGCATGCTGCCTGTCTCCCCTGTGCCTGCCATCTTATGCCTGCTCCAGCAGGGCCAGCAGCAGAAGCTAGCCTCATGCCTCAGCATCCTCACACTAACTAGCTGAGCTCACATACTCACTGTCAGGGGGAGGGAGATTGTGCATGCAGAGCAGCAGCTGCAGCACACAGCCAGCAGCAGCCCCCCCCCCCCCTGCAGCACACAGCAGCCACATCTGCCTCCCCCGGTCACACAGAAGCCGCATCTGCCTCCCCCGGTCACACAGAAGCCGCAGCAGCCTCCCCCGGTCACACAGAAGCCGCAGCAGCCTCCCCCGGTCACACAGAAGGCGCATCTGCCACCCCCGGTCACACAGAAGGCGCATCTGCCTTCCCCGGTCACACAGAGGCCGCATCTGCCTTCCCCGGTCACACAGAGGCCGCATCTGCCTTCCCCGGTCACACAGAGGCCGCATCTGCCTTCCCCGGTCACACAGAGGCCGCATCTGCCTTCCCCGGTCACACAGAGGCCGCATCTGCCTTCCCCGGTCACACAGAGGCCGCATCTGCCTTCCCCGGTCACACAGAGGCCGCATCTGCCTTCCCCGGTCACACAGAGGCCGCATCTGCCTTCCCCGGTCACACAGAGGCCGCATCTGCCTTCCCCGGTCACACAGAGGCCGCATCTGCCTTCTCCGGTCACACAGAGGCCGCATCTGCCTTCCCCGGTCACACAGAGGCCGCATCTGCCTTCCCCGGTCACACAGAGGCCGCATCTGCCTTCCCCGGTCACACAGAGGCCGCATCTGCCTTCCCCGGTCACACAGAGGCCGCATCTGCCTTCCCCGGTCACACAGAGGCCGCATCTGCCTTCCCCGGTCACACAGAGGCCGCATCTGCCTTCCCCGGTCACACAGAGGCCGCATCTGCCTTCCCCGGTCACACAGAGGCCGCATCTGCCTTCCCCGGTCACACAGAGGCCGCATCTGCCTTCCCCGGTCACACAGAGGCCGCATCTGCCTTCCCCGGTCACACAGAGGCCGCATCTGCCTTCCCCGGTCACACAGAGGCCGCATCTGCCTTCAGAGCAGGGACAAGGTCCTCCAGCACCCAAGGCTGAGACACCAAAGTGCGCCCCTCCATCCCTCCCACCCCAGCTGTCACACACTGATTGCTATTAGACTAAGAGGGCCACAGGGCCCACAACCTCCCCAACACCTTAATATCTAGTTCTCTGGCCTGCAGTCACTGCTATGTATCCCCTTTTCTTATTTCTTTCTGCTTCATACACAATTAGGAATGACAACTGAATGAATTGTGCGCCCCCTCCTACACTGCGCCCTGAGGCTGGAGCCTCTCCAGCCTATGCCTCGGCCTGGCCCTGTCTGCCTTCCCCGGTCACACAGAGGCCGCATCTGCCTCCCCCGGTCACACAGAAGGCGCATCTGCCTCCCCCGGTCACACAGAAGGCGCATCTGCCTCCCGCGGTCACACAGAGGCCGCATCTGCCTCCCGCGGTCACAAAGAGGCCGCATCTGCCTCCCCCGGTCACACAGAAGGCGCATCTGCCTCCCCCGGTCACACAGAAGGCGCATCTGCCTCCCCCGGTCACACAGAAGGCGCATCTGCCTCCCCCGGTCACACAGAAGGCGCATCTGCCTCCCCCCCCCCCCCATCACACAGAAGCCGCATCTGCCTCCCCCAGTCACACAGAAGCCGCATCTGCCTCCCCCGGTCACACAGAAGCCGCATCTGCCTCCCCCGGTCACACAGAAGCCACATCTGCCTACCCCCATCACACAGCAGCCGCATCTGCCTACCCCCATCACACAGCAGCCGCAGCTGCCTCCCCCGGTCACACAGAAGCCACATCTGCCTCCTTCCCCATCACACAAAAGCTGCAGCTGCTTCCCCCGGTGACGCAGAAGCCACATCTGCCCCCCCATCACACTGCAGCTGCCTCCCCGGTCACACAGCAGCTGCATCTGCCCCTCCCCATCACCCAGCAGCCGCAGCTGCCCTCCCGTCACACCGCAGACACAGCTGCTCCATCACACAGCAGCAGCCCCCCATCACATCAGGAAGATGTGGGGAGAGGCAGTGTGTAGCAGGGAGAGGAAAGCTGAGTTTAAAAGTGTAGGTAAGTGGCCAACTGCATTAGGACTGGGCTTGTGTCAGCTAGCTTAGCACAGCAAGAACAGCCACCAGCACAGCTTAAAGGGATACCTGAGGTGAGAGGTATATGGAGGCTGCCATATTTATTTCCTTTTAAGCAATACCAGTTTCCTGGCTATCCTGCCAATCCCCTGCCTGTAATATTTTTAGCTATAGACCCTGAACAAGTTTGCAGCATGTCAGGTGGTTCTGAGTGTTCTAACAAGATTAGCTGCATGCTTGTTTCTGGTGTGATTCATGCATTACTGCAACCAGCAGGACTGCCAGGCAACTGGCATTTTTTTAAAAGGAAATGCATATGACAGCCTCCATATCTCTTTTGTTACAGTTGTCCTTTAAATGATATATGGGAGGCGAATTAAAAAGGAGTGGAACCCAAGGTGAGAGAGATATGGTGGCTGACATGTTTGTTTCCTTTTAAATAATTCCGATTTGCCTGGCTGTCCTGCTGATCCTCTGCCTCTAATACTTTCAGCCATAGACCCTGAACAAGCATATGCTGATCATATGTCTGACAAATCTGACCGGATTAGCTGCATGCTTGTTCTGTGTGTGATTTACACCCAACTGACCAGAATTCTCAGTAGGACTGCCAGGCACAGGCAACTGGTATTGTGTACCAGGAAATGCATGTCAGCTTCCATAGGTCTCACACCTTGGCTTCCTTTTACATCAGGGATTTATCTACATCCCAGTAAGTAGCTGATGCCCCCTTTCCCACAGGCAAGATTTACCTTTTCTCACATAGATCAGGAGGGTCTGTATGGTGGATATTGTGGTGAAGCCCCTCCCACAGTGGGATGTCCTGACAGTTTGCTGTCTTTGACCCTCATTGCATTGTGGGAAATTGTGGCTTTTTCCAACCAACAAGCAAGCAATATCTTCCTCTGTGCATAGAACTCAGTAATGAACATTCCGCGCAGATCACCTGGCAGAACTAAAGATGTTACTCACCACCAGGGATATATTTCAGAATGTGAATCAGGGAGAGGAAAGATTTTACAATGGGAAACCACTTGCTAAATAATCAATAGATGAATATCGTAAACAATAAGAAATTATGTTATCATTTTCACTACAGTTCCTTTTAAATCAGTTTAGCTTTACTTACTTGGAGCCTCCTCCAGGACTAGAAGTCTTGTGTAGTCCTTGCTGCAGTTCTGCTGCCACCCATTCTTTCTTTGTCCCCCTCAGCAGTGGCTTCTGTGCAAGCGCGGGTGTGTGCGTGCAATGCTGAGTTCTCGTGCCTGGGAGCATTCTGCACAAGTCTCCCAGCCACAGGCGCATGAGCGGTGCATGCACCCATGCATATGCAGAAGCCAGTGGCCACTATGGAGTGGACAACCGAAGAATGGGCGACAACAGAACTGCTGCGAGGGACACCGACTTCTAGGAGCTGCAGGAAGCCCAAGGTAAGTAAAGCTACATTGATTTCAGAGGTTTTCCAGACTGTGCCGCCTGTCATCCCTTTAGATGTGCTGGAGCCACCAGGGGGAGCTCTTCTATGTGCTAAAATAAAAATCTGCACATCTAAAGGGATGCCGGCAGAGTTGTAGCTTGTCTCTGCATTGATACACTGAAAGTCCCACCTGCATACCTATTGCATCCAATTAGCATGAGAAGCAGGCTGTGTGGCTCTCCCTATTGGCTGCCAGGTTCTCCCCAAAGGCTGTCTGTCAAGTTACTGCACAGAGACAGCATGAGGAGAGCAGGTTGTCGGCTGCTGTGGGCTGGAGAAAATTACCAAACGCTTTTGTCCAGTAAATGAAGTGTGCAAATCATTGTGAGTTGACATTTCCCAGCGTAGTTATGGCATAAGTCGGTGTTTGTGTGGTAACAAGTTTAGTGAATTGTAATTTAGGAAGGTGATCAGAAAAATCAGCTGTTTTGAGCATTAACAAATGCAGTAGTGCTTTCTGAATAGAGCCCATTGTACTTTAAAGTAGGGATGATCCATGAAACACAAATAAGTTCATGCAGATTTGTCTAAATGTTTATGCAAATATATGCAGCTTGCAAATGGACCAATCAATTGAACCTGTGTGGGACTTGGCTGGTCAAATTTCAAGCTGAATATATTTGCATACAAATTTACATACATCCTGAGCTGTGGAGCTGAAGTCAGTTGAAGCAGTTTTGGTACCTGGAATTGTTGGTTTCACTAAACTGAGGAGTCAGAGTTGGATGATTTTTGTACCTTCTCCACAGCTCTGCATAAGGCTGCATTTCCACTTGTGCGGTGCGAATCGCCGAGGTAAAATTTTGCATGCGGATGCGAATTTCGCATGCGGGTCTATGCGAATTTTCATGCGAATTCGCATGGATGATGTATGCGAATTTAACCATGGCAGAGCTGGTGTGCTTTTCCATTGTTTCTAATGAAAATTCGCATACCCAAACCTCATGCGAATTTCCTATTAAATACATTGTATGTGATTCGCATAGCGGTATGCGATATGCGAATTCTGATGGCTCTGCCATGCAAATTTTTTCTGCACAGAAAACGCAAAGGAATCCTGACAAGTGGAAACAGTCCCATTCCCTTGTATTGCTATGCGAATTTGCATGCGAAAAACGCATGCGAATTCGCTATAGTGGAAATGAGCCCTTAATCTGCATGAACTCAAATATTTGCATCTCATTGATCATCCCTACTTTAAAGTGTACAAGCATTTATACTTGGCACTTCCTCCAACCCCCTGTGGGCTCAATCGCCATCCTCCAGGGCTACTCCATTCCTCTGCTGGCTGGCCTGGTTTAACGGAACCTTAACTGAGGGATATGGATGTTTCCATTTATTTATTTATTTATTTGTTGTATTTATAAAGCGCCAACATATTACGCAGCGCTGGACATTAATTTAGGTTACAGACAATATTTAGGGGTGACAAACAGCAATATGACAATACAGGAATACAAGAAAACCAGATCACACAGCACAGTATGAGTACAAGGTAATGCTTAGTCAGTCACTGGATGGGAGCATGGAGTTAGGCAAGTTAGGTTCACTCAAATGCATAGCATGGGTGCACAGTAATAGAGGTGCATGATCAGGTAGGACACAAAAGGAGTGAGGACCCTGCCCAAAGGCTTACAATCTAGAGGGAGAGGTAGGGACACGAGAGGTAGGGGACCAGAGTTCGGCTGTGGGTTTAGAGCAATTGTGAGGGGTGGTAGGCAAGAGTGAAAAGGTGAGTTTTGAGGGCCTTCTTGAAGGTGTTGAAGGAGGGGGCTGCCCTAATGGGTGGAGGTAGGGAGTTCCATAGTGTCGGAGCGGCTCTTGAGAAGTCTTGGAGGCGTGCATGGGACTGGGTGATGCGGGGGACGGTCAGGCGAAGTTCATTGGAGGAGCGGAGTGAGCGGCTTGGTGTGTATCTCTGAGTAAGATCAGAAATGTAGGTTGGACAGGTTTTGTGGATGGATTTGTAGGTCAGACACAATATCTTGAATCTGATTCTGGACTGGATAGGAAGCCAGTGGAGGGATTCACGGAGGGGAGCCGCCCTGGTGGAGCGATGGGAGGAGTGGATAATTCTGGCAGCCGCATTCATGATGGACTGCAGTGGGGCTATTCGGGTCTTAGGGAGTCCAGACAGAAGGGCATTGCAGTAGTCGAGGCGGGAAATTATGAGGGAATGGATGAGGAGTTTGGTGGTGGCAGGGGTCAGGAAAGGGCGAATCTTACAGATGTTACGAAGGTGGAAGTTGCAGGACTTTGTGAGGTTTTGGATGTGGGGAGTGAAGGAGAGTGCGGAGTCCAGGGTGACACCCAGACAGCGGGCTTGAGAGGTAGGGTGAATAGTAGTGTGTAGTGTGGTTAACAGTGACCTGCACATCTGGGAGGTCCAGGGATGACTGGGGTGGGAAGATCATAAATTCCGTTTTGTCTAGATTTAGTTTTAGGAACCTAGCGGACATCCAGGAGGAGATGGCAGATAGGCAGGAGGAGACCTTGTCCATGGTAGTGGTGGATATGTCAGGGGTGTGGAGATAGATTTGGGTGTCATCTGCATACAGATGATAGTTAAAACCCATGGAGGAGATAACCTTGCCAATGGAGGATGTGTATAGGGAGAACAGTAGGGGGCCAAGGACCGAGCCTTGGGGGACTCCCACTGAGAGGTGGTTGGGGGTGGACGAGGACTCATTGAAGGAGGTCGTGAAGGAGCGGTTGGAGAGGTAGGATGAAAGCCAGGTCAGGGCGAGATCGTGAATGCCCATGGATTGGAGGGACTGGAGGAGTAGGGGATGATCTACTGTATCAAAAGCTGCTGAAAGGTCAAGGAGGAGGAGAATGGTGTATTTACCTTCAGCTTTAGCTAAGGCAAGGTCATTGACCACTTTGGTGAGAGCCGTTTCGGTTGAGTGGGCAGGCCGAAATCCAGATTGCAGTAGGTCTAGTAGTGAGTTGGCATTGAGGTACTGGGTCAGGCGTTTGTGAACCAGACGCTCAAGGAGTTTTGAGGCGAAGGGGAGGAGGGAGATCGGGCGGTAGTTGGAGGGTAGCGAGGGGTCGAGGGAGGGTTTCTTGAGCAGAGGCAGTACAGTGGCCTGCTTGAAGTCTGAGGGGAAGGTGCCTGTGGATAGGGAGAGGTTAAACATGGTAGTGAGGACTGGGGCCAGATCCGTGAAGTGAGGCTGAAGTAGATCAGAAGGGATAGGGTCAAGGGGGGAGGTAGTGGTATGGGAAGTCTGCAGTAGGTGGTTGACCTCCTCAGTGGTAGTAGGAGTGAAGGAGGTGAGGGGAGGATAGGGTGGAGAAGGAGTAGGTTGTGAGCAGGTGGGAGGTGAAGATTGAAGATTGGATATTTCCTGACGGATGGAGACTATTTTGTTGGTGAAGTGGGTGGCTAAATCTGTGGCAGAGAGGGAGGAAACAGAAGGTGGGGGGTGGGTTTAAGCAGGGAGTTGAAGGTGCTAAAAAGACGCCGGGGATTGGAAGCTTGTGCTCCGATGAGCTTGGTAAAGTATTCCTGCTTCGCATGAGCAAGGGCAGTGTGGAACTGCTGCAGGTTAGTCTTGTACTGTAGGAAATCCTGGTTTAGTCGAGTTTTCCGCCATTTTCGTTCAGTGGCGCGTGTTTCCCTCTGGAGGTTGCGAGTATGGGTAGTGCGCCAGGGCTGGGGGTTAGGGGGTCGGTCCTTTAAAACAATACCAGTTGCTTGGCACTCCTGATTATCTCTTTTGCTGCAGTAGAGGCTGAATCACACAAATGAAACAAGCATGCAGCTAATCCAGTCTGACTTTAGTCAGAGCACCTGACCTACATGTCTGTTCAGGGGCTGTGGCTAAAAGGATCAGAGACCAGTCAGCAGGAGAATCAGGCAACTGGTATTATTTTTAAAGGAAAAATCCATATACTTCTCAGTTTAGGTTCCCTTTAAAGCTGTGACTGGACTCAGTCATGTTCCCCTGTGTATACCTGACTGTGTGCAGCCCCAATGGTGCTTCTGTGGCCGGTTGTCTGCGCAGAATACTCCTAGCCACAGGCGTACGGCCACAGATGCTCACAGTGATGTATTTGCAGAACTTCCAGACTACTGAGCTGGACAGCGGATAAATGGATGGGACTGGGAGGATGGTGAGGAAGCCCACAGCCTACAGGGGGCTGGAGGAAGCACCCAGGTAACTATAAATGCTTGCAGTCTGGAAGTCTTGGGCAGGCCCGGCCCTAGACCATTTGCCGCCTGAGGCAAACTTTAAAGAAATCGCCGCTGCGCCCCCCCCCCCCCCCCGTGGGTGTGGAGTGCCGCCCGAGCTGGAGGGGATAGCGGGCAGGAAGGGGGTATTGGGGCTAGCGGTGGGGAGGGGGGTCGGATCCCCCCTCCCTCGCCTGGGTCCCCCGTCCTCCGCTCCCCTCCAGCTTGTTATGCTGGCTGGCTGGCTGCGGCTGTAAGAGGCAACGGGCGGGGATCACTCACCTCTTCCTCGTTCCAACGTGCGCTCCACTGACGTCACTTCCTGCGGCGTAGCAGGAAGTGACGTCAGTGGAGCGCACGTTGGAACGAGGAAGAGGTGAGTGATCCCCGCCCGTTGCCTCTTACAGCCGCAGCCAGCCAGCGCGCATAACAAGCTGGAGGGGAGCGGAGGACGGGGGACCCAGGCGAGGGAGGGGGGGGTCCGACCCCCCCCTCCCCGCCGCTAGCCCCAATACCCCCTTCCTGCCCACTATCCCCTCCAGCTCGGGCGGCCCCCCCACACCCACGGACGGGCGGGTGTCGCCCCCTCAGAAGCGCCGCCTGAGGCAAACGTTTCACCCCGCCTCATGGGCGGGCCGGCCCTGGTCTTGGGTTTCCTTTAGGACAGACAGGAGGTTGAACTGTGTGCTTGTTGGGCAGTTCAGTGGGTACTTATCAGTTAGCCGGGCGCATCTGGCAGGTGGTGCTAATTAGTATTCCCCCTCCAGGCCGACGTGGATAGTAGGGAAAGATGTAACTCTGGTGGAGATTTGTCGCCACTTAGAGGATGCGCCCGGCTAACTGATAAGTACCGTTCAGTGTCCCGTCTGCTGCCTGCCAGTTGGACTGGGTCAGCCATCCTGCAGCACAGTAGGTCAGGCCCAGTGCACACCGAGCGGTTTTGGATGCGATCCGCCGGCTGCATCCACCTGTAAATCTGATTGGCTAATGTATTTTAATGGGCTAGTGCACACCGGCGGTTTGAGTTTTTTTTTTTTTAGACCGCAAACGCGTCTCCTTTGCTAAAAACCTCAAACTGCCGGTGTGCACCAGCCCATTGAAATACAATAGCTACGCATATTTACAGGCGGATGCGGCCAGCGGATCGCATCCAAATCCGCTTGGTGTGCACTGGGCCAAATCTCTGCAATCCGCACCCAAAACTGCTAGCGGTTTGTGGATCTGCTAGCGGTTTTGGTGTGCACTGGGCCTTACACAGCATAGCATCACCAGGTCAGTTGGTCACTCAGCCAGCTGACACAACATAGTCCGCATCACCAGCTCATTAAGCCAGGCAGCACAGTTCCACAAGCTTGTTAAGCTAGAGTGACCAGACGGATTGCCTGGGACGCGTCCCAGATTCGGGGTCCGCTGTCCCAGGCTGCATGAGGTCCCGGGAAACGTCCCACTTTCAGCAGCAGGACGTCCCGGCCTCGGGACTCTGGCCACTCTATCCTCATGAACTGGCAGCTGCGTCTATAGACGCCGTGCCAGTTCATTGCCCGCAGCCCCGCTCCAGCCTCCTTCTTCTTCCGGTGTCTGTTTCAACACCGGCAGGCGAGCAAGGCTACGGCAAGATGGCTGCCGAAGCCCTGTACTGGAGACTATTTGTGTCTCCCGTACAGTACTTCGGGCGCCATCTTGCCGTAGCCCTGTCAGCGCGGGAGACGAGCAGGAGGAAGGTGGTCCCGGGAGCAGCGTGCCAGAGGCCGGAGACCTCTGCCAGGTGAGTAAATGCTTTATTTTCCAGGTGAAATGTTAGCCCGCATTGCGTTTCTTTTCTGGTGAAATGTTTGCCCGCATTGCGTTTATTTTGTACTGACATGTTTGCCTGCATTGCGTTTTATTTTGTGCTGACATGTTGCCCATTGCGTTTATTTTCTGGTGTCCGGGGTAACTGTTACTGCATTTATTATTTAATGGTCATAGATGGCTATGTTTGCTGCTTTGTGGTTACGGTATACTATTGGCATCACACAGTTTCTGCACACCCATGATGCAAAGTCTCTCGTTTGTCCACATCATGGCATAAACACTGCTTTCTTATGCCTTGCTGTTACATCATTATGTTAGCTCCGCCCATACAATGTCATGACCACGCCCATTTTTCGCCGAGAGTCTCTGACTAGGGATTAGCAATGAAATGCAAATGATAGCAAGCTGGTGCAGTATTATGCAAAATTTACATGCAAATGTATGCATCTTGAAAATGGACAATCGCCATGGCAGGATTTATCTGGCCAATTTCCAAGCTGTATATATTTGCATATAAAATTGCATGATCCTGCATCAACTTGTTAGCATTTGCATCTAATTGACCCTCCCTACTACTGCATTGTGGGAGTTCCTGCCTCCTGCACACAGGTGGTCTTGGCTCCAACTATAAGCTGTTTTTCCTTGGACACTAGGGGAATTGGTCTGGTGTGAAGTGCATTCCTGGAGGTTTTTTTTTTGTTTGTTTTGTTTGAGAGGGGGGGGGGGGGGGAGGGATGATGATGTGGGGTTTTGGAAGGCGGGTGGGTTATACAGCAGTATACATGGTGGATATGCTGCTGTGGTGGATAACAGGTCTATATTAAGTGTATATATCTCTATCAATTGGATATAAATGTATATGGGACCTGGATCAATATAATACACTTTCTATTGGTTTTCAGGGGTGCTCTGATACCCCTTTTCAAAATCTGAATTGATCCAGATATCCGGATCGGATATCCACATCCGAACGTTCTGCTATCTGCATTCATGCGGATATCCGAACGCATTATAATAGATGTGTTTTTTTTTTTTTTTTTTTGTCATATTACGCTTCCGTGTACTTCCTGCTTGGCCAGATGAGGAATACTGCGTAATAACGCGGTATTCTCACGAAGGCCTGATTTTGGCGGCGGGGGCAGCCTGCCTTTTTGC